>NC_081410.1:455511611-455831611 GCF_030272615.1 Cryptomeria japonica | reverse complement strand
ATGATAATTCACAGTAGAACTTACTCCTCATTGTTTTAAATTATTCATGCATGGACTTAGCACACACAACCTGCAATATTGAAAACATTCTACCCCAAGTTGCAGCTCTATTTAGATTGGACAAACCTTTTTCTATAATGGTTATGAAATGATGGAATGTGGATGGCCCATTGCTCATGGTAAAACCAAATCCTTTCATTTCTTTCAATATACATGTACTCTCACATTTATACTTATAATTCAACTTTGTGAAATGTCATTTACAAATCTAATTTTAGTAATTCAATTCATTGATAGTTTACATTCAATATCATGATTACTTTTATTGTCATTACCAAATGCAGGAATTTCCAAAACAATTAGCATCTACAATTTGGTTGCCCCGGCAACAAATTGAAATAATTGCTCATGTTGGCAATAATCGCTCCTCGAATGTGAGGTGCATTATTGATAATAGTACACATGTCTTCTCTCTAGGTTGGAGGTGCTTTATAAATGAAAACAATTCAACTAAATAGCATGTCTGCATATTTGAGCGGCATAATAAAATCATTCCAAGTTCATATCTTCCCTGTACAAAACAAAGGTACACGAAACATACTAAATTATGTTGCTTCTAAATAATTTAATACCTTTAAAATTTATTAAAATTCTTGTATATCTTCAAACGCTAATCTACTCAATGTTTCCATGTGCTTGCAAGGTAGTCCACATGCTAGACTCAATGAGGCCAAGTTGCCTCCGCTTATTTTCTATGCTTTGGACATATACTACTCTACATCTTGCAAATTTTTGTTTACTTAGCATTATAGACTCTACATAAACTTGACTATACAATTACTACTATTGTCTATAATATTTATTAAATACTCTTACCGAACAACAAAAACATATCCTGCTTGTTATTTTCATTTTCAGAATAACTCTTTCTTTTTATGAACTTTCTGAAAGAATCTCTTTACAGTATTATAGTTGTGACTCCTTGATGCAGAGCATCCAACAAACTTAACCAACTAGAGAGATTTCTTTCTCCCAACTCACCTAATCAAAAAGGTGATTGCTCTTCATAAAGAAACAAGAGTCCTCACAAGGTTACTAAACTCACTAATACTCAACTTACATCATGAATTAGATACTCTCAAAAAAATGGACCATTTGACATCCTTACATGGGCCTTTCAATGAGAAAAACCATGAACCTTTACCCTCCCTACCACCCATAAGGTCACAAGATATGCTACTATTGCAACATTGTGGTTCTATGACAGTCAAGTATGCTTGAGGACTCAACTTCCAACACTAATTAGGCACACACGAACCCAAAGTTACTCAAGGACACATCAGTGACTCTCTCTCTCCCATGACCAAAACACAAGTCTCAACCCCCCCAACCACCCTAGAAAGCATCTTGACACCTTGTTGTCCTAACATTGTTCACAAAGACAAAACAACACCAATGGGATAGTCATATTTCATTGATCCATTCACTATTTCTAACCCTCCAAATGTACTTGGTGAAGATGGAGAACTACAAAAATATTCCCCTGACATTCAACTTCAACACTAACCCCAACAATCAGTTTGATCTTGCAAAATAAAAAGGATTTAGTTTGTTGTCCTATGGTGACAGTCACACACAAGTTTGAGGACAGTCAGCAAGTACTTGTCATTTGTCTTTGTTTGTGAGGAATCCAACCCTGGGTACACACTTAAAACATCCCCACACACCCTTCCAAAGGTTCTCCACTCCACAATCTCACCAAATCATCTACTCCTTGGTTTGCAAATGCACAAATGCAATCCATTGTCTTATGATCACAGCCATACATGAGGTTTTAGGACAGTCAAATCTTTTGATTGTTTAATGGATGTACGGACACACCATGACTTGGAACATGTGTATCAGTATCCCTCACACCCTATTACTCCTTCATTGTCCTTCCAATACTCTTACTTTGTGAGAATACCCTTGCAAACACCACCAAAGTTTTGTTTTCTCAGACTGAGACAAGGATTTCAATCCTTGTATCCACCTTCAACATGTGTCATTTGCATCTTCAAGACCTACAAAGCTTAAGAGACATGAATATTCATATTTAAAATATTTTCCATTCATTGGGAGATCCTTTAAACATGAAAACAAAACATAATACATTTTTCTTGCTCTCAGATTACCCTAGTTTGGGGTTTTGACAGATTTTAGAAAAAACAAGATATCTTCTTCTATATTGCACCAAACCGAACGAAACCACTTGTAAATGGAAGAAGACTCATTCAATAATAATAAAAAATAATTTTTCAAATCAAATGAATAATATTTTACAATGAACAAACCCATAGAGAAGACTGTCACGTGGAATAACACAGGAAAGTGCAGAAAACTTCAAGATTCTTATTAATTTCTCCCCAATACATTCAACAACAACCTTGACTTGAACTTCCCAAGGTCTATTTATGCATCCACATGTTGGTTACAAATTCTTGAAATACATTTCAAACCATATGTACGTTGGGTACAATGATGTAACTTTTTGTGTAAATGACAACTTGACAACTTTGTGACAACATTTTGCAACATTGACAACTAATAGTTCTAAAGCTTCCTCTAACCCAAAACTCATTAAAATAGGTCCAAATAGGTTTAAATACCCTTACATGACATTAAACATAAATTTTGACTCATTGATACACATTGTCCACATAATGACAACTTTTTACAATTTTGACAATTTTTGAGTAACTTTGACATTTTGACCCAATAATGACTTGATCTAACATCTAATGGTCATAATGACCTTATTACATCATAAATGGTCCCAAAAGACCTTATTTACATCTTTGACACTTCAAAACACAACTTTCATACTTAGCCTCATAGAGGCTAAAAGGCAAATTAGGTGCTCTTGCACCACTCCTTACACTATCTTAATGATAAATTGTAATACATGTTTTGTAAGAAGTAAACAAATTTCTTAACTTTTCTCACAATTCCTATGTGTTATTTCTTTATGCATTCCTTCTTTCCTTAAACTTAATATATTAAGTTGCTACTTGACTATGTCCATATTGGTCACAACAACTGGATACACTAACATCTTGTTTCATTGAAGGTAGACCAAAATTCCTTTGAATCATTTGTGTCGATTCTAACACTGGCCAAATTTTACTCTACTGCATTTGCATTGCACCTAAAATTTTGTCCACCCTGTGGATACTCCTGCCACACTTTATATAGTATGAAAAAATGTTTGTGCTCATTTTTGTTGCTTTCTTTATTCCATACCAGTTGCATGTTAAGTGATGCTCCAAATCATTTCTGCTTCCTTCAAAAAATAAAAATTGCACGTTCTCATGCCCCCTGCAATAGGTTGCACCTATAGACTTCCCACTAACTTTCTTTCCTTTCATAATTCCCATGCTCCTTGTTATTCAACCTTTTTTACTAAAAACATTAATTGTGCTCATTTTCTCCCTCTATTACTTCCATAGTAGGTGAATGTTGACTACTGTTGCAAATTGTTTCTCCTTTCCTCGAAATTTATATAAATCGCTACCTACAAGTAAGCTCAAAGTTCAAGTTTGTTCATTGCCTACAAGTAGCTTCAATTTTGTAACATTATCCATTCACAACTTCTAGCTAGGTTTTGTCTCTATTCTTATTCCATTGTTAATACTTCATTTCTCCACAATATCCACTACAAAATGTTTTACTTCTCACACTATAGTACCCTGTTTATTCTCCACTACCATACCTCCACTTATATATTGTGCATGGAATACAACTACTAGCCCATCAATACCTTTAACAACTTATTGTTGTGCAAAACAGAGAGCCCAAGTATCCTTTACCGCATCCACAAGTGAAATGTTTGTGATTTCCATATGATTTATTTCTTTTACTTTTGTATTTGAACATTTGTTTCACTTTGACAAGTATATTTCTTCACAGGAACTCTCTCAATGTGCTCATACATTGGGTGCTTTAGATGTTATGCATGAACTTGTTAATGATATGCCACCTACACCCCAAGTAGAATCATTCCCCATCATCGTTCTATGCAACTACACAAGCTGCTCACATTTAAGCATTTTACATGATACATGGTATAACTATAACCAATTTGCTTATACGCATTTGTTTTTCATATATGGTTGTCCACCCATGATGGTTGAAATAATGTTATATACTTCTTCATCAATATTGCACAACCAATGATCCAAAAAACTGAGAGACCATTCCATGTGATTTCCCTTCACTTCCACAATTTTTGTTATATTTTGTTTGATTATATATATTCGCTCTAATAATAAATGCAATTTCAAATACTTTAGTAATTTTGAACGCTACCATGCTTTATTTTTCTTTCATAGCTTAACATGTGTTATACATATCTACACCCTTAAAACAAAGATATTGGCAAATCAATATTATTGTTCCTAAACCAGTCCTCTTTAACGTAGAGACTAATATCGATTCTTACCACTACTTTTCACTATAAGTATTCTTTTCTCTAAATGAAAAATTCACATCACATCAAATTAAATTTCTTTCATTCAACATCACCTTTTACATATTGTTGTCATTAACTATCTTTTTCAACTTATTGTTTCTCAATAGCTTCTACACAGGTTTCGCACCACGTTACTTCCAAAGGTTTTGTAGCCAACACTCTCGGCCAATACTTCAAAAAATGTAAGGTTTCTCCTTAATGAGAATTCCTACATATATTATTAATGTGAATGTTTCATTTGCTTCAATTGATCACAATGTTTTTAATCTACATATACAAAAAACCGTTTGCTCTGATCTTTACACCAAATACACTGTGTTTAACACTTTCAATTGCAACATTCTTATTCCCATTGCTACTACATGTAAAGTGTAGTCTGCTTAACAATTCCAATTTCCTTCATTATGACAGACACATATTTTTCTTCTTGTATAAAAAAAAAAATACTTACATTTCGACATCACAACCACAGGGCTCGTCAATTTTAGCGCTTCACTGCAAATACAAATATAAAGTAGAAACTAAAATGCATTGGAGTTACAATACTTGGAAACAAGTTTTGTTTGATATGTGTATTTATAGATAACTAAATCAAAATATTTTCTATGGGAACCATGTTTCAATCAATTTGTACATCACTATTCATGTGCTCATATGTATAAGAGTACAGAGAAATCTATATGATAAACATAAAGATAGGACATACTTATTCCAAACATTTGTACATTGCGAATTTTATTTGTGTTCAAATTCATTGTTCAGGCTTCCATAAATATTATACCAAAACATGGTCTCCACATTTCATGAGAACTTCACCTTTGTATATGGTGTTGAGCGACCTGAATTTTTTGTTTTGACAATGCAGTTTCCCTTTACTAAATATATACTAGCAGTTGCACGTTTTTTAGTGCGTGCAACAGGAAGCCGATAGGCAGGCAATGTTCTAGAATGTTAATTAGTTCAAGTTGCAACAAATGCATGGAAGAATGGGAAGCGATGGAATGATTAGTGTGACGAGATTGTACAACATATGTTAAATATGACGAGAATTTGAGGAACTTGGAATGAGAAATCATTTGTTGCAATGAGCTCCACCATGTGCTTTTGTTGAAGCTGTGTATCTGCAAATAAGAAGTACAAATGAGGAATTAGCGGGAAGGAGGTAAATGTGGTAATAAGCAAAAGTGTAACAAATAAAAAGCATTTAAGAAGTAAACTAAACATAAAATTATTGGTGATGGATTACTTACAGTGACTTGTTTTGAGTGGATGAGCATGAATGGGAGTTGCAGTGAGGAGAGGACCATTATGATAGATGAGAAGAAGTTTTTTCACTCACTCAGAGAGCTGATTGATTAGGCAAACATAATGAATACTTTTTAAACTTGCTTAGTAATAATAAACTCAAAGAAGTTCTTAGAATGAAAAATGTCACAAAATTCTAAAAATGGAAAGTTAACTGAAAATCCATGTCTCTGCAACGTGCATGTATTGTATGTGTATAATTGTTGACAGATTTTTTTATGGCTGTAACGTTTTTTTTTCAATCAGCAAGCTTAGAGGTGGTAAATATGGGTGAGGTGACTAAAATATAGAAGGTATCGACGAATGAAAAGGTAGACATTGTTAGGGCTTTTTGGAATGAAATAATGAAAGAGAAGGCAGTTTTCAATCTTTTCTTTCTTTCAAGAATGAAGTACTTACAGTGTAGGTGCTTGTAATTCTGTTGAAATTGGCGGTGTGGTGGTCAAATATCTGGAGAGGAATGAACTTGCAGAGATGTTGACCTGCCATCACCATGGAGGATCGACATCGAGGAATTCATTGTGGGAACAATAACGTTTTCGAGTTGTGGGAACTGGTGAAGCTGGAGAAGCGGGAACCTGCAGAGAGGCGAAAAAAAGAACTAATCAGTGGTGGTGATGGGAAAGCGAAATGTGCATCGAAAAATAAGTATGTAATAAGGAGAATGCAATAAAGTAGAGAAGGCAGCAAAGTGATGGAAATGCTTACATTTTTTTTTAACGAATTAATGTAACTGAATAAGTCGCTGTCAAAGAAGTGAATTTGAGTGAACAATAAATGCTAGCCAAAAATTGGAAGACGTGGAATATGGAAAGAGTATTAATTAACTCACAGGAGCATGTAAATGAGTTAACTGAAGAACTCAAACATTGGAGTATAGAAAACAGTGAAGATGAATCTATACCATAGAAGTAAACAAGTTGACTGAATAAAATTGATGGAGAGAGGCAAGAACATACATTGTATACAGAAATGAGGAAATTAAGAATGGAAAGCTAAGTTTGGAAGCGTTTAATGTCAGTTATAAGAAATGTGATTTAGTTTACCTCTACAATGGATGTCCACTGGGTAGAATCCATAACTGGAATGTGGGCAAGGCAACCTGCCAAGTGCTTGAAAGTTAGTGGAGTCCGAATAAGTAAATGTGTGAAAGTAAAAAGTGATTGAAATAGCATATTCAAAAAAGTAAGAACTGTGAAGTACGAATCGAGATATATTAGTATTTGAATGTATTCACCTGTGTAATAGTAGTGGAGAAGCAAGAATGGTTGCTGTTAAATTGCAATTGCATGATGGCGGACAGCTCGAAGCAAAAAACAAATCAGCAAGCATGTCATAGTTGAAGATTGTAATGTGGTGACATAGATGTCGTGGCAGAGAGTTGTTGCAAGCGAGCTTCTTCTTTCTTTCTTATGGTGGTAAAAGCACTTTTTTGCATTTTTGCATACCTTTCAAAAGAGAAAGGCGGATGAATGCGTATACCATCAATTGTTTTGACCCTTGAGATAGTTGTAAATGTTAGCCCTTGCTTTTCACTGTTGCCTATGTCTATTGTAGCTTTATCCAATGTAAGTCCTTGAGATTTGGGTATAGTTATGGCCCAAGCCATTGTCAATGGAATTTGTGTACACCTGCCTCGGGTAATTGGAGTAATGGGTATGTGATTTGGATGCAATGTATCCCATGGAGGGCTTTTATAATTTTGGAACTATACAATAACAAATCTTGGCAAGTCTGGTGGTTTAGTATTGTTTTCATAGATAATTTTTTTAACAAGGCCAATGGAACCATTTACGAGGCCAACTTCAGTCCACAAGTTAGCTAACAACATCACTTGTTGATTGACACATAATAGTAGCTCTAATATAAGTTGTTCATTGTTATCATAATGAGTATTAGTTTGTTGTGTGATATGTGCAAGGCTTAGAGCAATGGGCAAATTTAATTCTTTCAACATTCTTTTGTTGTGCAATCTTGCTGATTCATTTGTTGCAAACAAATGGATTAATGAGTTGAATTCCTTTTGTTGTTGAATAGTGAGATTTGTATTTGTTTGGTTCTTTAAGAATTGCCAGTCATGTTTGTCAGGTTGTGCATCTCTTATGTTCTAGAGTAGACTTCTAAAGTTTTGTTGTTTCATAGAGCTACCTTGTTGGCGGAAAACAGTATGCAATGTTACAACTGTTTTAAACGAATGCTATAAACTCGGTGTTGTAGAGTGTGAAGCATAAACTGGTTTGTCCATTACTGGAGGGATTTGTCCAAGATCGCCTACGAGGATTATGGAGAGGCCACCAAAGCTTTCATGTTGTTTATCAAGAAACGCTTGGCATAGTCGGCTGTCAATCTTCAGTAGTAATTTTGGGCCTAAGAAGCTCATTTCATCTATTAGAATATATTTAACATGCCTGAAATGCTCTTGGAATGTGAACAATGCTTGTCCTGTCAAAGGATGAATTTCTTTAATAGGGATTAGAAGGCCTGCATGAAGAGTTGTTCCTTGAATATTATATGCAGCAACACCTGTAGGAGCAAGAACCAGCAATGGATTTTCCTTAATGCCTACAGAGACATTCAACTTTTGTCTGATGCAATCTATTAAGAATGATTTCCCAATGCCTGTTGTTCCTTGAACAATCATTCGGAGAGGTATTGTTCCACCTTGTTTAGAATGATGTTGTAGAATTATGTCAAGTGCAAGTTTTTGTTGCGGCGAGAGATGGAATTTCTCATTGTCTATGGCTGGGACTTGGATCGTAGGTGGGTGAAATTGAGATTTACTTGTAGATATGAATTGGGTAGCATTAGACTCTAATTGCTCATTTGCAATATTGGTTGGCCATGAGTAGCTAATGTCACAGTCATGTCGCCCTAACATTTGCAATTTATTTTTGGTAAACTGATTTGTGGCTCCCATCTATGACAGGAATTCCCACTCATATAGATTAGATTCTTCTTGAGGCTGACAATCATTAGTGTCACTATCATCTGCATCTTGAGGTGGAAGGGCATGCATGACCCGGTTATCGTACAATCGAATGTAGTCGTTTGAACTAAAGTCTTTCCAATTGGATATAACTTGATCTTTAGAAGTCCCTATTTCTACTAGTATGTTACAGAACGTTTTGCACAGTAACAGTTCAGACCAACAAAAAATCTCAAACTTGTCACTATATTCAATGGGAGGGTCCGGAAAGTGCGGATATACATTTACAATATCTTTTTCCTCTCTAAGTTGCCATTTTATTTTTTTACATTGTGGAACATATGAAAAGTCATGTGCAGATTGCAGGAGAGTTGTTGCATTTAATTTAGAAGGGTGTTGCATGTAAGCATGGATATAACTTGTTGATAGGTATGTTTCATGATTTGATTTTGTGATACGATGCAGTGCTTTTTTACTAACATTAAGAGATATAAAATGTCGGCTACAGCTAATGAGTGACAATTTTTGTAGCATATGACAAGTCTCTTGTGCGCTGATATCATGGTCTGCTATTATGCGCATCATAAATTTTTGGTATGTTTACAAGACAGTATCTTCAGTTTCACTTGCATTGACAATAGTTTCAGCATTTCAGTATAAGATTCCGATCTTTTTTCAGATTTTGAAGCATATTTTGAAATGTATTGCAACACGACTTTTCTTGAAGTTACAGGTTCGCAATCAATATTAGCCCTCCATATTGAAAGCATGCAAGGGTTGTGAATATTCAAGTGGTCATCATTCCTTGCAGCTGTATAGCATGGATTTTTGTCACTATCAAGTGTTAATGTAGATCTGTCTTGTTCAGGCCACGGAGCTTTGTAACGACATTGTAATGAATGGCTTTTTTCCTAAGACATGTATTTTATGTGCAATTTGTGTGTCTTTGCAAATTATTTACTAATGCCTTGTAATCGACTGTAGGGTCCATTGAGAAAATCGTTGTTGTATCAGCTAAGCATGGATCATCCATTGCAGTGTAGCAAAGTGTATTAGTTCGGCCAACTGTGTTGCGAGGGTTCCAAGCAGATACATATGTGTCAAAGAAATTTTTAGCCATATGGACATCATTGCCATTTGTCCAATCAATGATGTCCATATTTGGTGCACCAGGAAGCCATAGAAAACCATGAATATGCCCTGACCCATGATGTTGCCATTCATAT
Source organism: Cryptomeria japonica (assembly GCF_030272615.1). Lineage (NCBI taxonomy): Eukaryota > Viridiplantae > Streptophyta > Pinopsida > Cupressales > Cupressaceae > Cryptomeria > Cryptomeria japonica. Next base: position 455,821,644 of record NC_081410.1, on the reverse strand, counting down.
ATGTACCAATGATCTTTTGCTTTGAACAATTTTTGAATAATTTCTTCTCGAAATATTGTGAATCTATTTTGCACGTACAAGGATGTTATGTGTGGATTGCGGACCACATTTTGTACAAGTTCTTTTCTTGTGGATTGTATGTTCTGACCATTATTTCCATGGAAGAGGCTATGGAGGTCAAGCCATTTAGTATCAACTGAACTCAATATGAAGAAAAGGGTTGGTGCTCCCAATTGGGAAATTATTGTTGTGAGGTCTTTTCGAGATTTATTCCAATATGCTCGGGTGCCACTAAGGGTTGCGCCAAAGCGTAGCAATTGTTTTGGCAACTGGTCATCAGGTGTGTTCTGCAGGCGTTCACGCAATGCATGCAAATTGTTGGGGAATTCGTCCTCTATATTAGTTCTAATAAAGACAAATGTGGATTGTTGGGAACGATGTCACATAATTAAATTGTAAATGTAATAGTGAAACCTAACATGGTGCCCAAATCTTTGGTCAAAGTATCTTATCAAGTGGAGTGCATACTCATGCAAGTGAACATGCTTGATACGTGGCTGCAACAAAAGGGAAACACCAGTCGAAAAGAGTGAAGGGAATGCCATGCTCAGTAAACCTTCAGTGTTATATTTATTTATCAGTGAGGAGTCTATTTGAGGCCAAGGCAAAACATTATCTTCGGTATCATGTAGCTGCAACATGGCTTTTATGGCTTCTAGTTCACGAGCTGCAGCTGGCATTGTTGGTATGAAGGAAGATGATTTTTTTGTTGGATATTCATCGCAAGTCGCAGAACTATCTGTTGGTGGAGGAACAGTTGTTTCATCTTCATTGTCTTCTAACGTATGCAACATACTTGATACATCTATTGTAACATCAGGAAGTAAGTTCACAGCATCAAAATCTATGATAACTTCCTTGTAGTACTGGTCATGTTGGATTTTATAAGTCAATGCATCCATAAAATGGAATTTATTTACATAGCAGTCATATTTGGTGCCTTGAATATTGCTTCTTTGAATAATGAGGACTTCCAAATCTTGCAATTTCCGTTGTAGTCTTTGCAATTCCAGAGATGTCTTGCGGGAAACTTATAGTGTGGACAAAGTATTTGTACTAGCCACCTCTTGCATGAGTGACTTGCAAAACAGGATATACTCGAACAATAAGCATCTCCTCTAGTTGGGTAAGCTTCTTTAAGACAAGCGGTTGTTCACCTGGGTCTAAGTTATTAGTTAAAGAGAATCGATGGACACCTCTTTCAGCAAAGCATCTTGAACAGACAATTTGCGGGTGGAATTTTCGAATGAGCATTCCAATATAGCTTTCTTTACAAATACTACATGTTTGAAGTATTGACAATGAATCAATGCGATTGCGGAAGGATTTCAATGCTTGAATGTATTATATAGTAGAAAAGAAATGTATCATAGATTGTTGTGGATTTGCATTCTGCAATATTCTATGCTGGTAGACAGAGTGAGTTGCTTGTGTTGGATTTTTTTAATGCCTTTCCATAGAATACAAGGGAGTTTCATGTAATTTGGCTGAAGTAATGTTGGGCATTACATGTTGCACAACAACACTTTCATTTGATATAATTGTCAATGGCTCTTTTATCATAATGGGTGCACATGGTGTTTGTAAAGGGGAGAGCATTTGGGAGTGGAGCCGTGTCAACTGGCATTTTTTCAAAATTTGTTCCTTTTGTTTTGTGTAATAATGATGATTTTGTTGACATCTTTTAGCTTTCTTTATATTGAAGTCTTCTGCGGCAGCTTGCATTAGTATTGCATAGTTTTTGAATAGCTAGAGTGTATTAGTTTTTGAATGGAGAATTAAGAATCACAATATTAGAGGTGTATACATACGTTTGCAACAGTACATAGAATGAAAGCAAGATATATTTGTATGTGCATATAAGCATTTGTATGTTTATGTAATAAGTTAGACACATAAATGAATATGAGGCAGTATGGAACTTTGCAACACGATACATATGTATATATATATATATATATGGTGATATACATAAGAGTGTATAGTATTTTACATACCGGTGCACATGCAGTGAATCAAAGAATTCCCATGCTTACCGTGCATCGTGAAATGGGGGGAACGATGAATTTGTCAATCTCAATCAGTGGAAGCAAAGTGTGCATGTCAATTAAGAAGGCAATTTTGAAGATGTACAACTGGTATTTTATCTTATATCGATTTAAAATTGTGAAGATGCACAATGCTATATATATGGTTATGCATGTTTGTATGTATGTATGTGTATATACAAGCATATACATATAAACACACACACATGTATATGTATACATATAGATATATATCATTATATCAAGGACATAGATAAATGAATACATTGTTCATTGGCACATCATAACAGTATATGCATGCATATATATAGCTGACAATATATGTGAACATATGTATGAATGGGTAAATCGTTGCACATGTGTGTTATAGCAGATGTTTGGTGTGTGCTTAAATGGGCTCCAAACGGTATAACCCCAATTCCCTACCAATGGTTCTCCGCCCTCCACCGCCGATTGGAGCAAATTATATATATATATATCTGTGTGTGTGTACGTGCGTATGTATGTATGTATGTATGTATGTATGTACACACACATTCATACAGAGGTACCTAAACATAGGCAGACATACATAGACACATGCTCAAACATATGTGTATATTGAGCTATAGGCATATGTGCAGATATATATACATGGTAGTATTGTTGTTATTGTTTGCAATTGCACTGATTGCAAGGAAATTGTGCATCTCGGCCAAATGCATGTTAGGACCCGGAGGCAACTGAGAAGGGGGGGGTGAATCAGTTGTCTATTAATTTCAACCCAAATATAACTTAACCAAACTTTATTCATAATACTGGTAAACCAAACTTAATGTCGGTAGACAGTTTAACAGTTAATAACAGTACCGGTAAAGTTTAATGCATGAAACAGAAAGATAAATAACATCCACAACACATAACACATATATTTGTACATGGAAACCGTGTAAGGGGAAAAACCACGGTGGGAAACCTTACCCACAATCAGATGATACTACTGTAGATAGTATGTGTGTACAAATAGGGTCTACACATTCAAAAAGGCCAACTGCCTAGAGCTCACTGCTCAATCACAAAATGGGAGTCACATTGACTACAATTGGATGGTTAAATCCAATGATAATGTACTACTCAAAATAGCATCTTCATATGCTGGATTTAGTACCGGTTAAGCTCTGATTGTCTTCTGCATACCTTCCTTGAATTTTTAAATGATGTATGCATGTATAGCTCTGCTTATATTCGCATATACCTTATTACATTCTCTTTCACCTTCTATGTAATCTCACAAATGAGATCTCACATATATACCAAAACCTAAGACCAAATGTGTAGGCCGGCTCACTAAGAATATTGCAATTAAATCAATTATAAATGAATCAATATGTGATGCATCATGTCAGCTTAATGCATTTACAATAATAACCAATCAATAAAACATCTCCATAATGTGTTGTGTTGATCTGGAATAGATAACGCTTGTCGGTCCATAACCTAGACCTATGCCAGTAACAACAAATATGTAAACTTGATTAGACCAATAACCAAATCACCAAAACCAAGTGTCCAAACAATGTCTTCAACATAACCAAGTAATCTCTCGATGATAACAGATCATCCTCGGTGCCAGTGAACAATATAACCTACCGGTGAACAAGATACCAGTGACTGTTCATAAGTCACTGAACACGCCGGTGAACATAACCAAAGATATTCAATGCTGATAAATGTTCACAAGTGTTGAAAAGTGTTGACATCAATGATAGAACTGATGCAACGTATCCATAATACCAACAATCTCCCCCTTTGGCATTGATGGTAACACAAGATGGAAAAACCATCTAAGTGCCAAAGCATAAATGCCAAAAACCAAAAAACCAACAATCTCCCAAAGAGATCAATTACCAGAAATCAAAATACATAATATTTCTCCCCCTAGGAATAATATCTCCCCAAAAGATAATGTGTTTTTTCCATAGATATCTCTCCCCCTTTGACATCAAATGCCAAAGCAATACAAAACCAAATACAATCAGTTCATAGAACTTATTACAAATACCAATTGTTATAACCAAATTTATCCAATCTACTCCTCTTGAGAAGCATCTCTCCTTCATCAAAGCCGGAAAAATATTTCTCTATTAATTTTGTCGGTCTGATGTCATGCTCCAACTGTCTAAGTTTCTACCGATGAGGGTATAACTCCAAGCTGCTCTCTTAGATATTCAAAAGTTTCCTTAGGCAAAGGCTTAGTAAAGATATCTGCAATTTGTTCTTTAGTATTCACATAAACCAATTTCACTTCTTTTGCTTCAACATTCTCTTTCAAAAAATTGAATTTGGTAGAAACATGTTTAGTTTTAGAGTGAAATACCGGATTCTTTGATATATCAATTGTTGTCATATTATCACAGTAAATGATTATAGGTTCTTTGCATTTTACCTTTATGTCCTTCAACATTTGCTTAATCCATAATACCTGTGTACAATTAGTTGTTGCTGCAACATATTTTGACTCTGATGTTGATAGTGATGTACAACTTTGTTTCTTGCTCAACCATGAAATTAGTCTGCTACCAAGAAAGAATGCTTCGCCAGTGGTGCTCTTTCTGTCATCTACATCTCCTGCCCAATTTACATCTATGTATGCACATAAATCAAAATTTTCATCTTTAGGATACCTTAAACCAAGATTTGTTGTGCCTTGTAGGTACCGGAAAATCCTTTTCATTGTTGATTCATGATTTTCTTTAGGATTACTCTGAAATATTGAAACAATACATACTGCATTCATAATATCAGGTTTTGTTTGTGTCAAATACAGTAAACCTCCAATCATATATTTATAAATTGTCGGATTAACAGGTGCTAATTCATACTTCAATGATAGTTTATTAGTTGTAGTCATAGGAGTACTTATCGGTTTAGAGTTTTCCATGCCAAATTTCTCAAGTAATTCCTTCAAGTACTTTGATTGATTTATGAATATACCTTTATCAGTCTGTGAAATCTGCAATCCTAAAAAAGAATTTTATCTCCCCAATCATAGACATTTCAAATTCTTCCTGCATCTTATTAGAAAAGTCTTTACACAATCCTTCTTCTCCTCCAAAAATGATATCATCAACAAAAAATTCAATAACCAAGATGTCATCATTAGTCACTTTGTAATATAAGTTGTTGTCGGCATTACCTTTAGTGTAACCAAGCTTCAAAAGATATATGTCCAATCTAGCATACCAAGCTCTAGGAGCTTGCTTCAATCCATATAAAGCTTTCCTTAACCTGCAAACCATATCTTTGTCATATGTCAAAGAAAATCCATCAGGTTGTTCAATGTAAACTTCCTCTTCAAGATCGCCATTCAGAAATGCACATTTAACATCCATTTGATATACTTTATAGTTCTTGTGTGCTGCAAAAGCTAAGAATAATCTGACTACCTCAATTCTAGCTACCAGTGCAAAGGTTTCATTGTAATCGATTCCTTATTTCTGTGAATATCCCTTACACCTTAATCTTGCTTTGTTTCTGATTACCTTACCATCTTCATTAAGTTAATTTTTGAATACCCATTTAGTTCCAATTACATTTTTGTTTTTAGATCGGGGAACCAATGTCCATGTGTTATTCTTTTCAATTTGTTCTAATTCATCTTCCATAGCTTTAATCCAATGTTTATCTTCACATGCGTCATTAATAGTTGTTGGTTCAATTTGAGAAATTACACATACCTCTTCATTTTCTAGTCTTCCTCTTGTCATAACACCTTGATACTTATTTTCGATTATCTAACTTTCAGAGTGATTCAATCTTACATACCTGGGTGTATTCACTTGTTGTTGTTTTTCAGTCATTGTGGAATTCTCAGATGATGCCGGTGTGAATGGATCAGCATTCTGTACTGGTGTACTCATTGTAGGTTCATTTGTGATTATCTCAATTGTCGGTTCAAAGTCCATAGACTTTGAATTACCTCTAAATTGTTCATCAATCTTCATATTTGCACTCTCAATGATTTTCTGCAATCTCTTGTTAAAACATCTATATGCCTTGCTCTTAGATGAATAACCAAGAAATATTCCTTCATCACTTCTAGGATCAAATTTTTCAGTATAAACATCTCTCCTAATATAACGTTTGCTTCCAAATAATCTGAAATATTTAAGAGTAGGAGTATTACCAAACCATAGTTCATGAGGGGTCTTACTGGTTTCACCTTTGATGTGAACTCTGTTGAATGTATAAATAGTTGTACTGACTTCTTCTCTCCAATACACATGAGGTGGGTTTGCTTCTGATATCATGCTTCTAGCTGCATCCAAAATAGTTTTGTTCTTCCTTTTCACAACTCCATTTTGCTGGGGTGTCCGAGGTGCTAATAATTGTCTTCTAATTCCATTCACTTCACAAAATGTATTAAATTCCTTAGATGTGAATTCACCTCCTTGATTTGATCTCAAACATTTGATTTTCTTACCAGTTTCATTCTCTACCATTACCTTGAATAGTTTGAATTTCCCAAAAGCTTTTGGTTTCTCCCTAAGAAAAGTAACCCAACACATTCTAGAATAATCATCAATGATTAGCACAAAATATCTATCTCCTTGTAAACTTCCAGTTCTTGTTGGACCACATAAAACAATATGAATTAAGTCAAGAACATTATTAGATTTTTTTGGAATACTCTTAAAATTTGCTCTAACTTGTTTTCCAAATTGACATTCCTTACATACTGGATTGTGAGGTTTAACAATCTTAGGTAAATCCCTTAATGCCTTAGTTGTACTGATTTTCACAATGCAATCAAAATTTACATGACAAAGTCTTTTGCGCTATAACCAACTTTCATCAATATGTGCAATCAAGCATGCTTTCTCAGTGTTATTCAAATGAAAGATATTACCTCTAGTTTGATTACTGGTTGCAATTTTCAAACTAGTTCTATTCATGATTTTGCATTTACCGTTCTTGAATTGTAGCTGAAATCCTTTTTCAACTAATTGACCAACACTCAAAAGATTATGCTTCAAACCTTCAACATAATAAACATTGTCAGTGTTGTGCTTACCATCAAAATATATAGTACCTTTTCCTCTTATCAAACAAGCTTTATCATCCCCAAATCTTACTAGACCTCCATTGTATTCCTGAAAGGTTAAGAATTTACTTTTATCACCAATCAAATGATGTGAACACCGAGAATTAATGATCCATTCATCATTTTCTTCAATTTTAGCTACCAGGGCCTGCTCTATCAGTTGAACAGTAGGTGTCGGTTGATCTTCTGTTATTGCAATAAAAGCCCATCCATTGTCTGTCGGTTCCTCATCAGAATCATCAGTAACTCCTTCATCAGCATAGTAACATGATTTGTCTCTATTCTTCTTAAATCTGTATCTCTAATATTCAGGATTAGGCTTAAATGTTCTTTTAGCTTCTTCTTTCAATCTTGCATGTCTATCAGGACACCTAGATGCCATATGACCAATTTTATTGCAGTTAAAACATTTAAATGGTGCTTTACCTTCATACTTACTTCCAACTGGACCTTTAGGCATTTTACTTGCAAATAGTACTTCAAGCTCTTCAAGTTCTCTAGAATAGAGTGCTTTCCAATCAGATTTTTCAGATGATGATGATGCCTTAAAAGCTAAATTTGTCTTAATTGTAGCAACATGACCAAATTCTTCAAGTTCAAAAGCTGAAAGTTTTCCAACCAAGGTATCTCTAGATACTGATGCATTAGGCATTGTTCTCAATTCATTAATAGCAGTTACTTTCATTTTATATGCCGGTGGCATTGCTCTTAAAAATTTAGAAACAATTTATCTTCACTTAAGGATCCTCCACAACATTGTATACCCAAGACAATTTCATTAACTCTTTCCATAAAAGAAGAAATCCTTTCATCTTCTTCCATTTTTCAGATTTTCATACCTGACCCGGAAGCATTTTAGTTTTGTAATTTTGAACTTTTACAAAATCTAGATGAAGAAGAGAAGAATGCCCTTAAGGAATTATGTCAGAAGTTGAGTCAGGAGAATGGTGTCATGAAGAATGAAATGCAAGTCATGACTATGAGGATGTCCAAGGAAATTAAAGATCAGAAGAAGAATGAGGAAAATCTTGCTATGTCACTGAAAGACAGATTTGAGGAATGCATTAGGTTGGCGCGTGAGAATGATGTGTTGAGAACTGAGTTGGTGTAATCACAGAATAATGAGCAAGAGTTGGAAAGAATGATGTCAATCCTAAGAAGTGATCTGGATGCTACAAATGAATACAAAGAAAAGTTCAGGGTCAGTTCTACAAGGCTTGATGAATTATTGAAGGATCAAAGAGACACTGGAGACACTAGAGGCTTTGGATTTGAGCATGGAGAAAGCTGCAGTACTACAAATCAGGGGAATCCATAAGACAATTGGCATAAGAAATCACAGGTAAGGCAATCCAATGCAAATAAATTTAATGGTAGATGCTTTGTTCATAATAAGTTTGGTCATAGAGCAAGTCAATGCATAAATAGAGCAAATCAAAATAATAATATTGTTCTTGGCCAGTGTTTAAAGTGTAATAAGTATGGTCATAGGACAGAAGATTGTAGAATGAATGTGAGATGTCATGCATGTGGAAAGTTTAGACATATGGCTAATCAATGTAGGTCAAAGAATGGTCAAGGACTTGACAAGGCAATTCAGAAGAACAATGTTACTTGCTATGCATGAAACAAAATAGGACATATTGACAAATATTGCGGAAGCAAGAATACACCGGAAGGGAATGACACATCAAATGAGAAAGGAAAGCAAAAGGTTGATGAGATCTGGCAGGATCATGCTAAATAGTGGATTAGGAAGTCTAAAGATCAATCGACAGAGGTAAATTCTCTGGTTACTCAACCGGCAGAGCGGAATGTTCTTGCGCCGGAAAGAAACTTACTTGATAATTGAGGCCTTGGCCTTAGGGGGAGGCAAATTGATGACAGATCCAGCATTTCCCCTGGTAGAGGTTTGAAAGCTTGTTTCAGATCTTGGTGAAGACAGTCTAGAGATTCACCGGTGCTGAGATAATGGATTTTGTATCTGGTATCATATGTCGGCATGCATTAATGTCAATAGGAAATTAGAGTTTGTAGATTAAAAGGGATAAGTTGCTTCATTTTTTATCACACAACACTTAGAGCGATTTTAAGGCGATCAAGGCGATTAAGAGCATTTTCCAGTGATTTTGAGTATTCTGTGTGCGGATTTATCAAAGGTTTTCACCGGCTTTGGTTGTGAGGTATTTTCTCTGTTTTCACGCTATTTTTTCTAAAATCAGAATGGCTTCTAGATCTACTCCTGCTCCAGCAGATGTGGTTGTCCCTGTTGTGGTGGATATTAAGGATCGTCCACATCCAGAATTCAAACAATACCCTCAAATTGCAAAGGTTGATGACTATCGGTACATTTTATAGGGTTCCTGGTGGAGTTCTTTATGTGGAAGATGTGAGAGCATATATTCATTGCACTCTAGAGGATTTGGGTTCATCAGAGATTAAATCAATGTATCTGTCTACTTTGTTGAACAAGGATGGATTGATTAAACCAGAATTTCAAATTTTGAAGGATCAAGGTTTCACCGACATTCTGGAGATGCCCGGGTTTGAGGATGAGATGATTCAATATGTGTTGAGTCGATTCCATGGTGAGTTCATGTGGCTTGATCGGCCCTATAAAATCACCAAGGAGGATATTTGTGCTATCACTGGCTTACCCCAGGTTGGACAGACACCGAGTAGGAGGAATATTTTGAACAATGAGGTGAACAAGCTAGCCAGTGCCACCTCTAACAACCGGTTGATGCGGATTAGCACTATCAGAGATAAAGTTGTTCAATTTGCAAGCATGGTAATTGGATACAAGGTAACTCAATCAAACCGGTTGAATTCTGTATCTAGTTCTTGTATTTTCTATGCACACAAGATGGTGAAAGAAAATGAGAAATATGATCTTTGTCAATGGATGTGTGATGAGTTGATTTCTAATTTGGTAAATTTTAAGGGAGATAAGAAAGGTACATTTTGGTATGTAAATCTCATTGTTTGTTTGATGCTTTTCTTTTGAATGAGATACCAAGATCCGATAAGAGGCAATGGGCCTTTCATATACTGGTAGGTAAACAACTCAAGGATGCATTGAGAAACTTGGGACTAGACAGAGACTCCATTTTGTGGGGTTATTTCAAGGCATTTCAAAAATCTATGAAGAATAGGTAAAGGATCCCTAAGCATATTGTTGATAAATACTCTACCGACATATGCTTCATGGTGAAAAGGGATGAAACTTTGATGGAGGCGGTGCAACCTAGGACTATCTGGGTTACTAAGATGGGCTATGAGGTTGATGCACAGATCTTGGAACTTTATTCCAAGATGCTTATAGATGCCCCGATTGATGAGAAGGAGAAAACATTTGGAATAGCTAAGCAAAAGGAATCTGAGGTGAAGATTGGTTTTGGCAAGAAGAAAAGGGTAGGGAAAATCAAGAAGGTTAGACAGGTTGTCCAAAAGATGTCCTTTGAAATCAAATAAATCATTGGTTTGGCAGAGACATCTCCGCCGACAGTTGTTCAGGCTTTTCCGGTAGTAGGAACTGGTAAGGGTTTATCTAAGAGGAAGAAACTGGAAACATTTATTGCTCCTATTGAATCTGGTTATAAGACTAGGGAAGAAATCCAGAAGATTCCTAAGATCTATATGAGGATTCAGAGGAAGAAGCCCAAGGAAGGAAAGATGCAGAAATCCACAGTCACTCCTCTGGTAGCTTAGAAGAAAATTTTGAAGGAGAGGAAGCCTACTGAGAAAAGGAAACCGGTCAAGGAGTCTACTCCCACCCCCGGTAAGATGAAGAGATCTAATTTAGATATTGCTCTTGAATCTGGTAAAAGTGTAAAGGTTATTGCTCCTCTTTTTGTTGCTGAATTGATTGATCATATCACAAAGGATGGTATTTTGAGTAACATACAACACTATTATGGTGATATGGATGATAAGGAACAAAAGGAGATTGAGGAATCAATTCTGTTATATTTATACATATATAAGATAATTTTAATTAAAATTGAGACTCAAATACCGGAAAATTTATATAATAAGTTAGATGCTAGGAGGTTATCAGCTATTGAGGAGGATAAGCATATTAAGATTCAGGAATTGCTAACGGTTTGTGGTGCTATAACTAATGAAGAGATGCAATAGTGTATAGAGTTTGCTAATAAAACAATTTTCCGGAGTAGACGTCGGCATACAAGTCTTATGGTGGGAAGAGTAAATAAAATTGTGAAGGAAACTCATGAGGCTTGGGTTAAATTCTTTGTGGATAAACCAGGTTTCTTTACATCACCAGATATTTTGCCTAAGTCTGACATTCCAGGCATCTCCGTTTATGCTAAAGGTAAAGGTATACTAGTTGGAGATCCACCGTTTTGGAACGAAAAACATCTGAGGACATTCCTCCGGTAGTTACACTTGTACAGGATGTTGAGATCAATAAACCGGTAGATAATCCTTCAATAATTGATGTTGATACAGTTGAAGTTCATGAGGTTGAGGCAGTGGAAATAACTGCACCAAGCGGTGAAGTCACGGGTGTTGAGGAGGTAAAGTATAAAGTAGATCAGAAGGCAAAATGTTAGGTTGATCAAATTGATTTTTGGGTACCGGCACCTTCACCGGTTGTTGGTCCCTCATTGTTGGCACTTGACTCATCCAGTCAAGAAGATTTTGGTCGTCTTGGAAATAAGAACATTGAGCAACTGAGCAGTTTTGAATTGATGTTTGTTGTAGCTCAAAAATTAAGGAAGGGTCAGAATATAAGTCGGTTATTGAGCAAGCTATTCCTAATTTGTAGCAGCTTGCACCGGAATGCAAGATTGATCAGGTAGTTAGTCCATCTGGTAAGTTGAAAGGTTTGACTGAGCACATTGCCAAAGAGTATAAAACTCTTCAACAAGTGTCAAACCGATAGTTGGTGGAAAGGTATAATGCAGTTAGGAAGGTCACCTATGATAACATGATCACATCCGACAAGGCTAAGCTAACATATGAGATGACAAGGATTGATGAGGATCTTCATCAATGGAGTCGAATATACTGGTCTTGCACTAACACAGCAAAACTAACAGCAACCCTAGATAATAAAGTTAAGGAGGATAAGGACAAGTTGGAACATGTCATGCCCAAACTTTTGGGCACAAACGGAATAAATTTTTTTTTAAATACTTAACTTAGTACGACTAACTTAATTAAAATAATGCAACTAGTTTGGTCTTAACTATGTTTCAAATAAATCAAGCAACTAAATTATTAAGGCAATAAAAAATCTAGGTTATAAGCGAGCTAATATTTCTCCAAAAGAGTTATCACTAATCTCCCATTAATAAATAATTAAACTCACTTAGCAATAATCACAACTAAATTAATAGGGACTATTAATGTTCTCCTATAGTTCTTTAATTACTTAGGGTCTAAAATTAATTTACCCTAACTCTTTGATTAATAAATCTATTAAATAAAATATCCATTAATGAAAAGGTGTCTAATAAATTCCAAAATAAATGGACCGACAAGGCACTGCATAAATCATTATGTTTTCCCAAGGGTTTATCCTACCCAACGTTTTAAATTCTTCTCATTAAATGCTCCTACATTCATTTATTAATTAAAAGAACATTCCTTATTTTACAAATGACTATTTGATCCCAATTAAATATAGAAATTAAACTATATATATATATATATATATATATATATATATATATATATATATATGCTTATGAATATATTCTAAAGAGAAGGGGGGGGGGGTTTATTTTATTTTAACTATTAACCCCTTTTAAACATTCCCACACATATTCCTTTTTTAAAATATAACCAAGTGAATTTGCCCTAACCCGAAATTAGGGTTAGGGCATGTGTGTGTTTTAACATACATATGTTTTTTTTTTTGTGGGTTGTGTGTGTGTGTGATGTTCTATTTTATTTTGTGTGTGTGTGTGTAGGTGAAGGTTGGACGGTGGCCATGGGAGGTGACGTTGTTTTGGGATCGTTTTTTTTTTTCTCCCACGGCGGCGCGTAGGGCCGAACTGGAAGCATTTTTTTTTTGTTCATGGCAGAGGAAGGAGGCCGAGCGGGGGTTTATCTTTGCTCATGGGGGAGGAAGGAGGCGGTACGGGAGTGCCACGGGCTATGGACAGCGCCGCCCACAGCTGCGGGTTCCGCAGCCTGTGGACGTCGCCGCCCACAGCTGCGGCTTCCGCAGTCTGTGGACGTCGCCGCCCACAGCTGCGGGCTTCCGCAGCTTGTGGACGGCGCCGCCCACGGCTGCGGCCCTTGCCCTACAAACCCCTTTTTTTTTGTTTATTTTTTATTTTTAAAACAAATCAAATAAATTGTTTTTTATCCTTTATATATATATATATATATATATATATATATATATGTATATATGTATATATATATATATATATATATAAATATATATGTAGATTTGTATATCCATCTCATTTTGCTTAAGAGGTATTTGAGTTCTCATATTTATATATTTTAATGTGTAAATATATATATATATATATATATATATATATATATATATATATATATATATATATATATATATATATATATATATTATAATATGCAGAAAACAAATAAATGGTTTGCAGCATAAGGTAGAGATAATATACTTTGTTAATCTGTCAATAAATAGGCTTAAAATTTTGCCCTTATTTTCTTTATTTTCAAACTCAAAGCTAACTATTTCCTTAGCCTACTAGACCTAGTTTAGAGGAAAATAAGATAACTAAATGGTTTATTTGTTTCAAGCATTCTGTACTAATAATGCATTCTAACAGCAACTTAAAATATAATTTTTTTTTATTTTTTTTGGGTAAACAAATTAAATCTAAAAACTAAATGCTAATAATTTTTTTTTTGATTAAATAGCTACTACATTAGGATTTATTTTCTGCTTTAAATGAAAGCAAAAATGACAGATTTAATTAAATTTGCAGCAGCATAAATAACATAAAGGAATATGTAGTAACAACAAATTTTATTTTCAGAATACACAAAAATGCATCTACTTCATTTTTTTTGTAAAACATGAAGATTTAAATACAAGCTAATACATTTCTTCTCTCCCTTTTTTTAAAAAAAACTGATCCAAAGTAGGAAAAATATATATCTCTTTAGCAAATGTAAATACAAGGTAAATATGAATACAAATGGGTTTGAAAACCCAACAATATTTTCCTTTTCATGGTAATATGAATAAAATAAATACACTTCTTTTCTTGAAAATAAATACAACCTAGCTCACATTCTTTTTTTTATACAAGCTACAATATTGAATACATCTCTTTTTTTTTTTAAACTTTTATGCAACACAAAACAGCAACAAAGCTCTTTGTTCTTTCTTTTCCTATCCCAAGCAACCTGCAATAAAAACACAACTTGACCATGGAGAGCTCACCTCCCAGCCTAGGCTTACTAGAAGCCACCCCCGAGCTTGGAGAACCAAGTTCTAGACGGGTTACAACCAAGCATACAACACAACAGATAGGGCAAACACTCAACATACATCTTCCCATCCCAAGCTACACTTTCACCACATTTTGTGATGATCATTCCACGGGTGGAAGTGGACCAAGTACCATTGGGGAGATTGCAAGCCAAATTACAACTCAAGCCACCTCATGGCATTACAAAATACAACAAAAGATACATCTCCACACCTTATGCCCCCCAAAGGCTCAAAGGCCATATTTTCTCCCCTTATGACCCCCAAATGCATACACAAGGCTATGCAGCAAGGGTCACAAAGGACACCCTTGAGATCACTCTCCTTAAGAAGAGCCTCTCACCCAAGGCTGTCATACTTCTTCCACCCCAAGACCATCCTACTCTCCCAAGAGTAGGAGGTCTTGGACACTCCCAAAACAAGAACACATAAACAAAGAAACATAGAAATGAAAACTTAAATTTTTCTCCTACAACAATTTACATAAACACATCTCTTTCAACAAGCATTTCTTTCTTTCAAAAATAACAACATAAACAACATAAACAAAAGAAAGTAAAACCAACCTTAATCTGCCAATAGGTATGTTAGATATAGTTGGGGATGAGCTGCCCAAATCCACACAAACTTTCCACCAACCCTTCACCAAAATTCTATCCTAAATTTCAAAAATTGCATAATCTCCAACAATGGAGAGTGGGTGATTACTCACTAAGTCCCTAATCCTTGCCTAAGAAGGCCTCTCACACACTCCCCAACCCCTTGGGTGAGGTGAGAGTTCCCATTGGTTGCTCTTCCCAACCTCTTACACATTACTAAAACTGGAAAGGGAAAAGGTGAGAGAAGGTGGGGAAGAGAGTTTGACATCAAAAGGGAAGGTTGTCTATCCTAGGAGGAACCTTCTAAGTTGAATTTTCGTTCACCTTGGAAAAACCACTTTTTGAGGTGACTAAACAGTCACATGGGAGTAGTCACATGTTTCAAAATACCCCTAACCCATAGGTATACCCTTTGGACCTTTGGAAAAGCCCTAAAACTGACCCTAGGAGTCCATTTAACCCCTTAGAAACCCAACTGAAGTTAACCTACGGGTCAAACCTGAGTTGACCACTCCCAAGACTCCCTACCCAAGGCAAATTTGGGACCACACTCATGTGTTTGAATGGCTTTGGTAGAAACAAAACTCCCTCCAAGAGACAAGTCAAAATCAATGACACTAATCAGCACATGTGTCAAGTGACACAATAAAATACAATATAAAAATCACGCATGGAATTAGTCTCTTGTAGGATTACACATATACATAAAAATCAATTTTAACACTCAAGCATCATACACTTCACAAATAAAATACATTACAAACGGGGTGTTGTCTCTCCAAATAGACAACCCCTGGCTTAACAAACGTACATTGGTCTAGGTTTGGTTCTCCATATAAATTCCATGGTCACATGGATAATTTTCCTGCGCATCTCAATTAACACATTAGTAATTCCAAATAATCACAATTATACATAATTAAATACATGGATTTCATTGTACATCAAACACTCATACATTTGGCAACAATAATTCAATATCTCATTCATTCAAATTCGATTCCACATAAGCACTTATCATAATTCTCAAAATTGAACCATACATAAATTAAGCATCATTTTTTTTTATCATCAAAATGAAGTCCTGAAATTCCAATAATGACATTCACCATTTCAAAGTAATTCTATTCTAGCAACATGTAAAGTTTCATAATCATCATGCATAAAATAAAGCATCAACATATGTCAATGTGATCCAAATCATGGAATCATGTAAGTTCTAAATCCATAAAGCATAAAATAAGCATCCATAATAGTCTCAATATGCAAATAACTGAAAATATCAAACTGAGTCGGAGTAGGGCCTCACAGAACAACTTGTAGTCAGTTTTGATGGTACTTAATCATTGACCAGTACAGTTGATGGTCAGATTTTGCTTTTAGAGTTTGAAATTTCAGCCCTAGAGAAGGAAAAAGAAAAGTTAATCTGGCGAGCCAAAGAGTTGAGAGGTTTGGTAAGTCCCCAGCTAAATAATTTGTTACTTCATAAGCGGAAATGTATGGAATAGATGAGTTTGCCCACACCGACAACCCTAACAAAGGAAGAATTGCACACTTACATTTTGAATGGGTTTGTATCTATTTGGGGAACTTTGAAATCCAACTGGGATACTTATTTGGCATTTTTGAAGGGTTCTTATCTAGATATTTTCAAGTATATCTAGATTCGGTAATCACATTTTGGTTTGTACAGAGTTCCATTTCTTATTCTTTTTGCCCCAGTCTTTGACATTGTTGTCAAAGGGGGAGAGGTGGATGTGAAAAATGTCTAGGGACATAAGAAGTAATGTATAGCTTAGGGGCAGTAGTCTTCTGAGATCAGTTTTGGGAGATCAGTTTTTGGATGGGAACCGATACAACACTTTAGCGATTCATTTTTCACATGAGTGTTGCCATCAATGCCAAAGGGGAGATTGTTGGGAATTGACACTCATTCGGGTTATAAGTGTTGTCATTGATGGCAACACACTTCATGGGAGATCTGGAAATCAAGGTAACTGGCATTCACTGCACCGGAATTCGAGGAACCGGCATCAGGGAACCGGCAAACTTGGAACTGGTATTCTAAGGCCGACATAGGAGATTGATCCAGCAAGCGTGGAAGCAGCAAAGGTCATATTATTTTATGTTTATATTTTATCTGGGCCGACATGTGTCTTATCTTTTATGATATGTTTGTAAGCTGACATAAGGCATTTGTGTTTATTCATGTAAATGGGTATATAAGTCATTCTAGGTTAGGTCATTTTTTATGATGTGGATATATGGGAGATATAACAGATAAGTGATGTAAAAGGTTTTGTGATGTTATCTTGATCGATAGAATGC
This sequence comes from Cryptomeria japonica, assembly GCF_030272615.1. Taxonomy (NCBI): domain Eukaryota; kingdom Viridiplantae; phylum Streptophyta; class Pinopsida; order Cupressales; family Cupressaceae; genus Cryptomeria; species Cryptomeria japonica. The sequence continues at coordinate 455,804,064 of NC_081410.1, read as the reverse complement.
GAATGTAAAGATTTGCAATTGGTCTTGATTATTGGTCTAGAGGATTTGGAAGTGATCTAAGATACTGGTAAGGGAGGTTACAGTATAACCGGTAGAGACAGTGCTTTAACCAGAACTCATCCAGCATAGCAGATGCACATTCTGAGTTCAGTTTTTGTTTGTAATCCAGTATTTGGATCTGTAGTCAGTGAGGCTCCTTTTGTGATGAGCAGTGTGCTCTAGGCAGTGTGCCTTCCTGCATGTGCAGCCCCTCTTGTAATATTTATTCATTTGGCCAGTGGGTAGATATTGTGGGTCACCAATCCCATCCTGGTTTTTCTTCTTTGAGGTTTTCCACATATTAATATATGTGTTATGGTGTTGATTCATGTGGTTGCATTGATATTACTTGTTGTTACTTTCTTTTATACATATCGGTTAATAAGTGGATTTGTTAATAAGGTTAAAATTACTTTAACCGGCAGAACATTGATTCACTCCCCCCTCTCAGTGTCCTTGGATTCCAACACATGGCCCCATTATAACTAACTTCTAGAAATGACACCTAGGATATAAGAATAACTAACTGTGATGTAGGGAAAATGGGGTTCACTAGTCTAATCATGTAAACTAGGAATCAATCCCAATCCCATCAATTACATTGGAGAAAAAACAAGTAGGCCTCAACTTCAGACCTATTGGTGAGAGCTAGGCACAATGAGTTGGTTTTTCTCTTACTGATTGATTTGATCGATTGGATAACATAGATATATGAAACTAAGCTAAATTGTGTAAAATTGACAATAAATAGCATAAAAAGTCAAATACAAAATTGATATGCACACATCAAGTACAAATATGGAAATGAGAAGTAGAGAGGAACTTGTGTTTTAAATTTTTGGGCTCGAAAATGTTGTTCAATGTTGCTAAGTGACCTTGACCCAAACGTGTCAAATACAAATATCAAAAATAATTTCAGAATCAGGATGTTGTTTTAAGTATCTCCCTAAAAACATTTAGGAAAAGTGTCGGTCAATGTCGCTAGGTGACCTTGACCAAGGTTTTTCACTTCTTTAAATTTTGGTTTTGTATGTCTCAGTCTACATTATTAAATCTATATTCGTTCTCTCCAAAATCTATCACCTCCACACACAAGAGAGGAAATATATTTTTGGTTTGATAGGGGTTTGCTACATTAAACCCTGGGTTTGTAATTAACTGTACTATGATAAATAAAATAGAAAAGAGAGTGTGCCTTTATGGGGCAAAGGCTAGATCTATAATTGAAATGATTATACATTCAATAAATGATGCAATGCTCTTAATATAAGTCATCCATGTGTTGATGCAATAACATGATAAATCATCATAAAATCCATCATAAATTTGCCATGAAAGCATAGTAGAAGACGCCTTGTTGTATCTTGTTGCTCCTTGAACTCAAATATGCTCTTGAATTGGAATAATTGCTTTTGGAAGGAAAGAATGAGATAATAGAAGATGATGAAATGAATTAGGAGTGATGTCTTATATAGGGATCGCAAAGTAAAATCACTTTTTGGCTAACTTAAAATAATCATTTTTACATGTCAAGGATATATTTGGAAATGGCAAGGCCATCATATTATCCTCCCAAAAATTTAGCCAAAAAGTGTCAGTTAACGTTGCTAAGCCACATTGACCAAACAAAATAAGCTTGAATTTTTAGGGTCATGAGATAATAGGGCCCTAATACCACAACTATAATTTATATAAAAAAATGGCAATATTTAAATGGGGAAAAAGTGCATTGAACTTTAAAATGACATAGGACCCATATAATCTTAGACTAATATAAGATAAAGGGCACACTTAAAATAAGGGGTCATATAATAAAGTGTTGATGTAATAAAGTAAAATAGGACTCATAATATTGAATTAATTATTAATCTAATGCAATAAAAGGTCCTATATTGCATAGAGGAATGTGAAAATTAAAATAAGTGCTAGGAGTGTAAAATTGGACTCATTAATTAAAGAAGTACAATTTATGACACTACGCTAACTTAACACCTATGTAAACTTAACATGTGAATAGGTTCTAAATAATAACTAGATTGGAAATAACCTCATTCATACCAAAATACCCCCCTTAAGTGCAAATTAGGGAGATAAGATTATTATGAAAATGAATCCAAGAACGGAGATGATGATGCAATATTGATCCCGACAACTAGGTGATGTTAGGTACCCATGCACAAATGATCTCTCATAAATAGATAAAAAGAGAAAACCTTGTGAGACAAAACTCTATTCCAAAAAAGAGAAAATGAAAATAAGACCATGTACAATCGATACTATGAGTGATGTATGGAGGTCTCAACATCAATAAATAAATGGATAACATATGAAAGGAAATAAATTGGTATGAAATGGATAAAAAATGTGCTTTTTGGTTATATTTTTTATTATCATAGAGCATTTTATTATAGAAAATGGATATAGGTACACCAAGGTATGAAGAACCATGGTGAGTTTGGTATCTTTTGTATAGACTTTGACTCTACAAATAGATTGTGATAAACAATGACCATGCCCCATTCCTTTCTCTTCTAAACACGCCAAGATATAAAGATCAAAGTGGCCTCGAGTTTCATTAGAATGGGACAAAAAAATAATCAAGAGATACATCGAACAAATAAAAAGATAAAAAGATTAAATATCAAAGATTAATATTAAGATAAAATTATATCTAACTAAAAAATATATAAAAATATCAAAGATCAAAGATTAAGATAAAATGATAAATCCAACTAATCAAAAGATAAATCAATAAGTAAAAGACCAAATGAGTCCAAATAATTCAACAACCAACATATCCCTTGCCTAAACAATAACCTCAGTGTAGATAGATTGTACCAAATATAAGAGAGATACATTCACCAAGGCATAGATAAAGATATAGTGCCTAATGTAAGAAAGAAACATTTATCAAGACATATATATACTTTGGATAGAAATAGATACAAGACAGATTAGGAGAAAAGTTACGCAGATAGCCAACTTAGTTCAACATTAGTTCTTACTCATAATTTTCATGAAAACTCAATGTCTTGTGTAATGCATAGTTTCATTTGTTTGAGTGTCAATTTTAGATTTTTGATATTTCTTTTGTCAAGATTGAGACATAGATCCAACCCCATGAATAGGTCAATGAGATTTCCCCACTTAGGGATGAGGTATGGTGGGATAAGATGGATTAATGAATCTTTATTATAGTATGATTGAATCTTGACTCGAGCTTGCTAATTCCCCACTTTGTACTTGAGTGTTTTGATCTTATAGTTGTAAATATGATTATGGTATCTTTGGTAATATTGTATTTGGATAGGATGAGGGATATATGATGGAATGGGTGACATAGGGGTGTATGAAGATTTTGGATGAACAAGTTTGGATGCTAGTTTAGTTTGTGTGTTGATATGCATTGCTTGGAGAGGGATGGTTGAGTCTTGAGATGGATTAGGATCATGAGGGGGAACAAGAAGGATGATTTGATCTTGAGATGGATTAGCATCATGATAACGAGATGAAGGTATACTATACTTTGATCTTGACTTGGAGAGGTAAAATGGGATGGGATGGAAGTAAAAATGATACTTTGGTCTTAAGGTGACATGGAAGATATACTTGGGCCTTGAGATGAAGTGGTATTATGAAAGGGAAGAAGAAAGATATCTTGATCTTGAAATGAAAAGGGCTCAATTTAGAAAGGATAATATGATCCAGATTAGAAATGGGATCATGAAATAGAATAAGAGGTATACTTTGGTTTTGATGTGGAAGGGGATCATTAAATGAGAAGGAAGGGGTTATTTGACCTTGACATGGTAGGGATTATATGTTAACATGTTTTGGATGTAGGGATCAACATAGTTCATTTATGTGAATAGTTGGATGGAGAAGGAGTGTTGTATAGACTTTTCAAATCGTGTAGATGGAGGGATATGAGATTCATGAGGCTTAGGGGATAGGATTTTTTCTTTATTTCAAAGGGATGAAAGATGACCTACATAACATATTTATTTCATGTTATGTTCTCTACAACTTTTATAATCAATGTGAACATTGATATCAATAATGGTGATATGAGAAATGGATGATGAAACTAGCTCGAGGATGGGTATACATAAGATGAAGAGGATGGAGCTTCTTGATTAATGGGTACTCAATTGGACTTATGATATTTGGCTTCTAGGTTCTTGCAAAATTGAAAAGGACATGGATATCCATGAGTAGTAATTTCATCACCATTATGAGAGAATTTTATACATTGATGATAAGTAGAAGGCACAATTTGCATAGCATGTATCCATGGATGGCCAATAACGATGGTATATGGGATATTAAGATCCAAGACTTGACAAATAGTATTGAATATAATGAGACCAACTTGAATTGGAAATGTTATTGTTCATTTAGATTCACAATCAGAATCACAATAAGCTTTGATTATGATATTTTTTTGGGAATCAATGACACCATTATAATATTCTAATTGTGTTACCAAGCTTAGGGTACTAATGTTCATACCCACCCCTCCATTTATCATGACTCTTGTAGTGCCTTTCCTTGACTTGTCTTTTCTTTTGTGCTTCGACAGATTATACTGGCATAGTTTAGACTATTTTTGTAGTGTTTTGACTAGATGGTTATGGATTTATCTACGTTTTAGATGCTTCTCTATAGATATTAGACATATTATATTGTTCTTGACATTATGATTTCATGTGGATGATGATATTTCTAGACTATTGAGAGGATGGATTACTCTATTATGATCGATGTGTGTTCATTTCTATGTGTGTATCATGTTTGTTCTATGATTATTGGATGTTATTTTATGATGTACTAACCCTATTTCATGATTATGACTCTATGTGATGCATTGATGTTATATTGAGTGATTATCTGTGTGAATAGAGATGATTTCATATTACTCATTGTGAGCATGATATGTCATCGTGATTCTCTATCACTTGTCTTCTTACTTCATGTTTTATATATATTTGTATATGTTGTTGTATATGTGTTGGTGGTGATAAGTTTGTAGGTACTAGACATCGACTCCACCTGGCTTCACAGGTCTGAGTGTGTCTTATCCCAATGGCTAGTTGATCAGAGTTGACATGATATCCCACCCTATACTCTAGGTTTAAGTTGATTACCCTTGTCAATTCAAAGTCTTGGCACGAGTCGTAGTTCAGTGTGTAGGGTAATTATTAAATTGGTTAATTATTAATTAATTGATTGATTAAATTGATTTATATAGTTTAATAATGTTAAATTAAATTAGTAGATTAATATAGTTTATTTAATATAGTTGGTATAGATATTTAAATAATAATGTGTTATTATTATCATGGATTCCTTGGTTTTACATTTAAATTAATGGCTTGATATCACCTTGGGTTATCAAGGGTTATTTATTGATTGTTATTTGTTAATTATTTATGGTATTTATTCATACCCCTTGATTATTTATTATTGGTCTTTTATAATTATTTGTGCCCATGATTTTATTAGTTGTTTATATTATTATTCTCTCGGTACTCTTTTGGGTTAATTAGTAGATTCTTTCTACCTACCTTATTATTCTATCGGTTATTCTATTGGGTAAGTTAATTAAATAATATTTTATTATTATTATTACCTTGGTTTATGTGAAAGGTTAGTAAGAAATATATTATTTAGCATTATTTTGATTGGCCGACATTGGCATTAGTTTTGGTTTGATTTTCTATTTATTTGCCCGGCTGTGATTTTTGTCAGGTTACCATCCAGATTTTCTTCTGCAAGTTTTGGGTTTGAAGTTTGAAGATTTCTTGGCTTGGATTGTGGATTGCGCTTCTTCGAATTCCTTCCATTACTTCTATTATCCAAGTTGGGGAAAATCTTCTTTCTATGTATTTTATTTTCAGAAAGATTGTATTCTCTGTGAATGCTCATAAAGATTGTTTTCGGGTAGATTGGGGAAAATAAATTTATTGTATAGTCCTTGATTTGATTTATAACATATAGATTCATATTCTAAAGTTAAACTATATAATTTGGGGAAATATTATGGGTATTGGTCGTGCACAGTTGTGAATGCTTTATTGTCTGTGTACTCTTGATTTCAATCTTGTATGTGATCTATGTTTTAAATCTATGTTTTGGTTACCTTGAATTCTTTGTTGTAGCTTGGGAAGAGTCGAGAATGTTCTTGGTTGTCTATGTGAATTATCATGTGTCTCTATCCGAGACTAGCTATCCCAGAACTGTGTTGTTATTTTGAGGAATTTCCTCCCTTATGTTTTATAATTTAAAGTTTTGTTTTGGTCTTTTACTTCTTAATGTCCGGGTGTTTCTATTGAGCCCATTTTCAGGAGTTTTCATAGCCTAATCGATTTTATTTTCTTGTCGTGAGCTTATGACTTGCGGTCGGATTTTCTGCATAAATGTGCTAAATGAACAAATGCACTAAAATTAATAACATATGTGTTAATTCATTTAGTAAATGCATGACTCTATGCAGTGTATGCACTGCCAGATTGGGTAAATGTGTTGGATCTTAATATATGCACTAAATCATTCTGTAAAAGCACTGCAAAAACTGATATATGCGCTACAGAAATTAATGAAAGCATTGTAGAATGGTGTAAATGCATTGTTTTGCAGAATAAACACGCTAAACTATCTGTCTGAGCCAGTTTTGTCAGTTTTGGGTAATTCCTGAGATTTTTGTACTTATTTTCTAATATCTAGAGGCTGTTTTCTGATGCCTGAGTTGTGCCAGGTTTGTTTTATGGTTTTTTTATGTTTCTTTTGATCATTTGATTTGTATATGCGATTGTATTGTAGTCGGGCTTATTTGTTGGATTCTTATATGATGATTTCCATGTTGTTGGACTGCTTTGATGCCTAGGTGTGCCAGGTCTTGTAATGTTGTGAGCCCATGGTCATGTTGAAGTATTTTATGTTGTGGTTTACCTTATTATTACCCTAAGGTCTAGGTGCATGGATGGGGAGGAGTGAGCTTCTAAGTGAGTGATTGGGATCACATGGAGTAGACAGTCAAGTCCACCCGAAGTCTAGATTTCTGAGTATCTCACTACGAGTTTTCCTTTCGTAATCAAGCAATAACTTAATTAATAATTCTTGGGTTTGGGTAGAATAGTTATCCTAATAAGATAAGAAATAATGGGCCCCTTTGCCTCGCCCAGCAGTGGTAGACCAGGATAGGACTCAGAAGGCCTCGGTAACCTAGGAAGCTAATCTCCCTCACTCCATAATGGTTGAGATGGCTCTGCATGTACATCTGGGATAATCGGGACTCGTGCCTAGGAACCCACATGTCGCATGTGATGACACTTTTTTTCCCTACATGTAGGTCCTAGCACCTTGAGTCTTGTTTGATGAGTCCCCTCTGGAGGGTTTGTGTTGAAGGTTTCATTTTGGATGATTTATGATGCTTTGCATCCTTGTTGGGTTGGTCTTTCCTTTGGTTGTTAGGTGCCACCCTAGATCTAGAGTGTGAGTGGGATCTTGTGTCATGTCCTAGCATCGGGGGTGGTTCCTTTAGTTCCACATGGTTGAGTGGTTTGATGCCTTCTTCCATTGGGATGTTCCTCGTTGGATGCTCTTGCATGGATGTGGATATCTTATCTCTTCAGTTTGGATGGATTCTTGTAGCAGATTGATGTAAATAATTATATGGTAATGAATGTATTAATTTATAATGTAATTGTAATGTAAATAAAGCTATGTTCCTTGTTGTGAAGGATATTGTATTCATGTAATGGCATGTTAGGAGAATAAATGATGTAACTTGTGATATCGATTTATTAATGGACATGGATTTATGGATATGCACCTAGTCTTATTGGAAATGTGATGGATTATCTCGTGATTATTTTATGATGATAGAAATGTATAAGTGATTGGGAGTAGAAACATTTGGTATTGGTGTTTTAAAATGAATTTTAAAAGGGGTTGGTTAAAGTATGCTTTGTAGATGGATATATTTGTGTTATAGAGTAGTGAATGATCATGTATGCGTGGATAGAATGAATCATGCTAGGAAATTAGTATGCATTAGACTATGGTGGTAATTGTGTTATCATTCTTATGATGTTATGTTGTGTTATTGCTTATGGTTAGTTTAAGCAATGGCGTTGAGATGCCCTAGAGAATGCATAGATGTGATGTGTTTATTACCGCTTGCGTTGGATATTTTTATGGCATTTTTGTTATGCATGAAAGTTATTGTGTTTAATGGATTGATTTTTTCTCTTGGGTAGTTGATGTTTAAAACAAAATTATCTCTATTGCATGTTAGTTAGTGTATTTCTCTAGGGTATTTTGGTAGGCATTACAACTCTCTTAACATTATGTATGTGGATAAGAAGCTCTAAGTAAAGAGCCTCATTATGGGATTGATCTTCAGTTGATAGGGTGGAGATGCAGGCATTGGCTTCCCCTAGGTGAGCTATGGTGTAGTCACAAGGTAAAAGTACAAAGTCATGTCACACATTTATAAAGGAAATGGTCAATGTTGATTCAACTTTTTAAATTAAATCAATAGAAAGTGAAATATATATTTTAAATTTTTAAATGATGTAAACTAATAAAATTTATATTCTTTTATCTATTTTGTGTTTTTAATTTTAACAAAAATTTAAAAAATTATTTGAATATATTTTTTCATAAAGTAAACACTATAATTTAGTTGTTGATAAAACGTTGAAATTGAAGTTACACAAGCCGCCACACTTTATTTAGTAAATTTTACCTTTTTTCTTCCATTTTTTTTTGTTTATTGATAACTTGAAACTTTAGTGCATGGATATATTTTTCAATAAATTTGAAAAGTTGTGTGTGCTGAAATATAACTCTTTCCAATTCCAACCACCTTTTTTCTTGACAAGATAATAACCCTTATATTTTAGTGTTGATGACCTACTTTCAATTAAAAAAAATATAAAATATAAAAACTAATTAAAATATTAAATTATATATATTTTGGAAAATTCACTTATAGATCTATAAAAAGGTATTTTTTATATTTAACAAAAATATTATTTGTAAGAGTAGGAGTTGTTGAAACATAGACTTTTTCTAATTTTTGTTTTTATTTGGTTAATAGACCCAAAGTGGTATAAAATATACATTTAATAGACACTTCCAATTGGAAAAGTTGTGGCCCATATATAACTTAGCTATAATGAATCTATATAGACCATATGTTTGACTAAAATTGTTTTTAGTTAGAATTACTTAAATTCAATTGTGTTGATAAGTTGGCCTGAAACGTGACACAATTTTGTGTTTTTACCCCACATGCAACAATACAAAAATTGGCATTTTTAACATTGCTACCCTTGTTAGAGGCATCTTCTTTTCCATTATTAGGGAATGGAACCTTAAATATCTTGATATTATTGTTTGATGTGAAAGTATCTTCAATAGTGAAATCACCCTCATCAATAAGGTCTTCAATAAGATGTTTCACTTTGACAAAATCTAAAGTTTAATGTCCTTTAATTTTGTGATAGCCACAAACTCATTATTGTTCTCCCATGAGGATTTAACTTGAGGTTCATAATTTCTAACTTCTAGTAATATGATCATCTAAGCTTGAACCAATTTTTCTAAATTAGCTTCAATGTGTTCCTTAGAGGAGTAAATCTTTTTCTTGGATTACTTTTTTGTCTAGGGCTATTGTTTTGTCCAAAAAGGGAGGCACCTTGAGTGTTATGATGTGTGTTTGTTGATAAGTTAGAAGAATTTTATATGTTTTGAATAATCTTTGAGTCCACTACACCATCATTGACAATATTCTTATTTTTCAACCAAAGACAGGGTTTATCACTAGATGTGGAGGGATTCTCCTTATTGTCTTTATAAATCTTCACAAGACCTTTAAAAATGAGGGCCTATAAAATGGTTAACCCTTTTTCTATCATCAAATGTGTTGGCACATTTGGTTTCTAAATGAAAGGTCATTTCTTGATTTAAGTTTTAAACAAATATGTTGGCAAATTATTTTTTAGGAAGATTTGCTTGATATATTTATCCATCATTGTAAGAAAGAAGCAATTCTTTCTCTATTTCTTTATTTTGTGTTATCTAGGTCGTTCATGGAAACATCATGTTCAATGTTATATGAAAAGTGTGACATTAAAAAAATTGCCAACTCATGAAAGAAGTTGATCCCATGAGGTAGATGTGAAAACCACTCTATAGCTTTACCTCCAAAGCTTTAAGGAAAAATGTGCATTAGATAGGTATCATTGTAAGAAACCTCTATACAAGATAGATAAAATTCCCTTACATGCTCATGTGGATCACCTTTTCCATTATACTTGTCAAATTTGCGTATGTCAAAATTTTGAGGGAAAGGTATCATGGGTATAGATCTATCAAAGGGATAAGGTCATATGTCCTTAAGTGTTTAACTCTTCTTATTGTGTCTTATTTCCACATTTGTTATCTTTCGTTGCAAGATATGAATTTGGGTTGCCAAGTCTTTTATGGGTGTCAAAGGAGGCACAATGGTTGGTATGTAAGTAGAGACAAGGGTTTGACTTTATGGTATATATCTAGATATGGGTAGTTGAATTTTTGGAGTGTGTGAGGAGATGAGTGGTTGACTTGGGGGAACATAATTTAGATTAGGTATGTGTGCATGGGATGACATTAGTTGATTTTTTTTATAAGTGGAGTAAAGGGGTAAGGTTGGAATAATTTGGGATGTTGTTCATTATGTGTTGGATAAGAACTAAAGAAAGGATGTTACATATCTTATTTGGGAAGGGACATGTTTGGAATGTCAGTGGTGGATGTGGGGATAAAAAGTGAAATGGGAGGAGATGGATCAAGTGTGAATTGATCATGTGTCTCTCAATATGAGCGTCATTGAACTAAGAAGGTGTTGTAAGGTGGATTCAATGTGTTAGATAGGGGTTTTCCTGGTATGGGCATGTTAATTGGATTTGTTTGGCTAGATGTTGTAAAGTATATGAGATCTTGCTCTTTGTGAGTAGAAATAGAAAAATCAAGAAATATGTTAGCGCCCCTTTGAGCAAGAAACATAAAATAACTATCAATATTTGAAGCGAGAACCATTTCTATTACTTCCATCCCTTTGAGATCTTATTTAAATTCTTGTATGTTGTTAGCAAGAAATTTGGGGGACATAGACCATATTTTTGAGCCCCAATGATTTTCTTAGTGGTGTAGTTTATACCATAGACTCAGTCTTGTGAAGAGAACATGGAATTAGATCACAACATAAGATTAACTACTTAATAGATTATAAAGAACCCAAAAGTATTTTTATTATTTATATGAATTTGGTATATCATATACATCCTTAGACCTCCTCGTATCTTTTTGTGTATCCGTATCATATACATTCATATCTATCTTATATCTCTCTATATCTCATCTATCTATCCCTATCTTATGGTGATTACATCATACAATGTATTTATATCTAAGGGATGGGATGTGACCCATACATGGTATCCCTAGTCTACATGATATCTTCCTAATCTCAAGCTGCTCTATGGGTTTGATGCATAAAGATGTGGTAGATTCTCCTAGACTATGTCTGACTGCACCTTTTCCCTACCAACATCATCCCACCTTTCAAAACCTTGACTTGTCCTCAAGTCAACTCTATTGTGTTGGAAGAATATTCTTATATATCTGATGAAGGGCACTCCCCTTACAAAAATAAACACACAACAAAAAAATAGGGAAATGGACAAGAAAATGCAAGGAAAGAAACACTTGCTTTCTATTATCTCAATTAAATGGAATTACATCATTCTAAAAATAACATGCTACAGCCACCGAGCTTTCTCATTATAATAATTTGCAAACCAAAGCCACAATCTAAACTACAAGAACCATGTCCCCAAAAAAAACACCCATTTGCCTTTTTTATTCAAAATGTTAATTGCCCTAGAATATTCTAGAAAGTGTTACTCCCATTTGGCCACCAAATTCCAACCGTCCATTTTCTTGCTCAAGAAGATATTTTGAATTTTGTGAATTTTGGTAGTACAACTTCTCGAGTCATAACTTTAGTCCAACCGTAGGATTTTCAATTATCATATATCATTGGAAAGCTCTTGAAAATATGCTTGGCCAAATGTGACCATTAGGGAACATTTTGATTTTAGACCAATTTTCAGGCCCATCTAGAGCCTCTGAGTGCCTCAAAATTGACTTTGAACATTTTTACAAAGATTTTAAAAAATCAAAACATTAATATTTCACAAATGACAATTGATAATGAAGTATTTCTTCACCATTGTTTTAATTTCACTATTATGGAGGTTTGTGTAAGTTTTTCGTGTCCCTATTTGCATAAATGCCAACTTACTAAAAATAGTAACCCTACCACTTCTAGGCCTTATCGAAAAAGAAACAATATATTTGGGTGATGCAATTTTTTTCTTACACCCTAGATGTTCCTACATGAATATCTCATTCCCCCACACCACTAAGCTCACAATATCTAGGAGATGATGGCTTCCATCACAGTCACTGCTTCCCCTACATCTAGGAACATTGCTAAAAACATTAAATAATGCATGTGTTGACAATGTATATCCTTGTTCCATGCATGTAGTTGTCTCCCAACACCATTTGCAGGGCATGGAGGACCACTCTGACCCTAATTTTAAAGACTTCATTAGTCTTCTCTTTGAAATGTCGTCTAAGAAAAGCCATATATCACTTCCTTTCCTTCAAGCACGTTGTTATATACATCATTGTAAAACAATTGTTACAATGCATCAATGTCCATCTATTGATTAAATAAAGGCTAGCACTCATCATTTGGCAAGTTGGTTTCATACTCTACACTAATTTACTTAGTCCTTCATTAATATAGTCCCATGTCCTTTCAATTTCATTTAACAATCAATTTGGTCTTGTTAACCCATAGGAGCTTTGCAAAACTCATTCCTAGATAATAATGAACCAACATCTATTTCCTCCACACGCATATTGATTGTTGTCTTTGCAATGTCATCCTCCAACTCATTTTCCTCCCTAAAAATGTGGAATATAGAGAAATCGTTGAACATTTTTATCACTTGATATGTTGAGGCCATTTTCCTAACTTCTAGTTGGGTGTATGTCATGTTGGAATGGTGTTAACCACTAGTTACGAATCTCCCTCTAAATGAACTCTACAATATAGTTCAAAATTGTCTTCCTTCACTTAGCCCCAGCAATGCCACTTGAAACACAATTCCATGTGCAGTTTCATCAAAAATAATCTTCATCCACCCCATGTTAGGGAGGATCCATTTCACATCTTTCCTACTGATAAAAGGAAGATTAACTTGCTTGTCCCCATAAATGGAGGAATTTAGTAGATGCTTTTACAAATTTATTTTTAAGATTATAAAATTAAAATCTAAAATATAAGTTATAGATAAAAAAATAAAATAAAAATTGGTTTGGCAAATTGTTATAGGGGAAGCACCCATTTCATTGATCATAAAAAAGAGTACATTCAACAAAAAAGCAAATAGAAGATTGATGGCCTCTATAACCTCTTGAACCCTGCTCAATCTCTTAGAAGGGAATCAAATACTCATATATCTCCAAATTATTACTGCTCAGTACATATGTCAAAGACATTATAGTATCATCCATATCCTTACTCTCCAAAATCTCCTCTATAACAAAAGCATCAGCCACCAAACCCTTGAAGGCTTCAGACTTGAGCCTCTTAAGGGCCTTCACAGTTGGGCCCTGGAGGTGGAGAGCAACCATCCTTCTGATGGCCCTCTCTACAGCCTCGTGGTCTGAGCCAATATGTACACGAAGCATTTGTGAACGAACACAATTTCAAGATCTGCTAACCCCGACCCCTTCATCCTCTGTTTGTTGCTCGATGGATAGTTGTAGCCACGGCTTTGAATGCACTTTCTGTGTGGGGACTCATATCTCTCCGATAATCCACATTCTGGATTTCCAACTAGGAGTGTCTCTAGAAACTACAGTTCAGATTACATTCAGGGAATCATCTTTAATATCAATACTAAGGAGATTTCAATCCTTACACATTCTTAAGCTGCCAAGAAGGGTTCTCGCTTCTCACAATGAAACCTGCTCTAGATAGGTCAGGGTTCCCTCTGGAAGCATCATCGAAATTCAGTTTCAAACAACTCTTTTGTGAGAAGAATTTTACTTTTTTATTTCACTATATATTTGTAAAGAATGGTTTGTATTTGGATTCATCAAATAATATTTTTCTATGTTTTTTTGATAGATGTATTTAAGATAATTATGTTAGTATTAAATTACAATAAATAATAAACAATTCCCATAGTCATCGAAATAATTATCTATTAAGACAAGATTAATAACCTTATAACACCCTAACACATACAGCACAAATTCAAATAGATTTTAGTTTTAGACTGAATTAAGACATCTTTCCATATCCATAAAAATATTACAAATGCATAGCAAATTACTACAATGGTCAAACATTTCAAGCCTCGCCTCAATTTGATTAAAGCGTGGTGCTCTCTATTTGTTTACATATCAAAGACTGTCACCAACTTGACAACATTGGGAGGAACTTCGCAGCAGCAAACTATATCTCCATCAATGTAGACTCACTTATGGCAAAGTTGGGGATGAATAGAGAAATAAATACAAAAAAATTTAAGCAGGTGAAATCCATAACTTCACTTCACTTTAGATACACTTGGTCACCTCACTATGGATAGTTTATATCCAGTAATAAAAGATTAAGTTTGAAATTTAATTATTTATTAAAAAAAAAAAAAAAATAGTTTAATATATTTAAATTTATATAAATTGATTGTAATAGATTAATGTGGATAAAAAATTATTATATTGAATCTTTAAACTTATTTTCATTTAAGTTGATCAACATTAATTAAATTGAATTACTATAAATATAGATATGCATTGAAGTGTGTTGGTTATAACTAGAAATACATAAAAAAAAAGGGAATCCAAATAATTACTTTGGACATACATCTTAATGAATGCCAATACCACCCTACCTATGAATGCCAATACCACCCTACCTAAACATAACAAATTTGAGCTTCTATATGCCCTCATCAAATTAAGATAGTTCTAATATTCATACTCCAGTTGAGATCGCACAAGTAACAATTCACCTTAACTTTTTCATCCTTTTATTAAAATTGTATATTCAAAGAACATTGTAAATTTGGGATCGATCAACCACAAGTATCAAATATTTTGGATTCAATATTGTGTTTGATATTTAAATTAGAAGTGCTCCTTCAAAGGCTTTTGAAGTCGTGATACTGCTTATCCAATCCTAACACACATTATTAATGTGGGACATGATACTACGTATCCTATCCAAACACGCACTATGTGGGACGCGATACTACTTATCCAATCCAAACATGCACTACTAATGAGTCTCACACAATATTGCACTACAATCATAACAAGATTGTCTGCTTAATCTTTTTTCTTTATGTTGAATACATTTGAAATAATGATCTTGTAATTGATTTTACAAGTACAATTTAATTATATCTAATCTTATAGTTGATATATAGATTGGAAAACTTGGTCAAAGTAATAAATGTCACAATGAAAGTGGTTTTTCCATTAATATAATAGATGATTGGTTGTGGATAAGTAAGCTTGAACGCTTGTCTTTGAACCGAAATATGGAGAATTGTTAAATCAAAATGGTTATACCTCATCATGAAATTATATTCATGAATGATGCATTTTTTCAATTGATTTTAGTAATACTAACATGTTCAATTTTTTGAACAAATAATCAATATGAGAATAGTACATATTGATTCTTAACTATCACCATCTTTAATTCTTCATAATCAATATGAAACAACATCTAATCCTTATTATTTATGTAGATAGGAAATGTGGAAATCATCAAAGCAATAAATATTAGCTAACCACAAAGCTAAATTGCAATGAAATAAAATCCTATTACAATCAATAGAAGAATTGAAAATAAGACATTCAAAATAAATGAAAAATCATCACCAATGTCTCTTTCAATTGACCTCCATTGTCCTTCTTTCTCCTTCAAATTATATTGTTTGTGGATCTCATCTACAAGTGCAAGAGCAAAGTATGAAAGCAAGCAAGATGACAAGATGAAAATTGCAGCATAAGGATACTAGAAGCATGGTTGATTGATTGAAAATGTGATTGATTCTGAAAATGTGATTGATTCCTCCTTTCATTGAAGAAAATCATCCAATTTATAGACAAATTGGAGAGAGGACAAGATTAGCATGAAGAGATTTGAAAGGAAATTCAAATCAAGAATGGCAAAATTATGACAAATGACAATTTGCTATGCAAGGAGTATGACAAATTATGACAAATTATGACAAGTTGCTATGCAAAATGCATGACAAATTATGGCAAGTTGCTATGTGTGTGGGGGAAAAGGTGAGACTAGGTTAACATGCCCTAATCCTACCTCTTGACACACATTACGGAATACGAAAGAGCCTAGAGATATCGCACAATTGGCTACTTCTTTTGGTGAAAGAGAGAGCCACGGGATATCTATTAGGATTTCTATTCCCTTGTTGAAATTGTAAGATCAAGTAATGCAAGTTCAAACCCTAATCTCAAAATGCAAGTATGAACTAATAACAAGATTGCAGAATTGAGATTAAACAATGAACAGCTGTAAGTACAAGGATGAAATAAGAATGCAGATATGTACCCGGAGTCAAAATCGGACTGAAAATGTTCGGGACGGGGGCGCGGGCACCACTGTCCTGAAAACTGCACCGGAAACCACTGTTCTGCACTCTGAAACACTGTCTGGAAACTGTCTGCAAACTGTCTGTCCGGAGGACCAGGGCGCCCAGTGCCTCTGTCCCAGGGACCAGGGCGCCCAGCGCCCCTGTCCTGGCAAGACCAGGGCACCCAGCGCCCCTGTCCCAGTCTTCTGCTCTGCAACTTCACACAGAGTGCTGTCTCGACCTTCTCTCTCCGGATCTGTATCCCGCGGCGTCGTCCGAATCCCGAAACCTGCAATAATATCTGAAAAAGGGGGAGGGGCGGCTATATAGGGTTTTGCCTTAGTCAAACCCCCGCTTCGGTGATTTCCACCTCCACGAATAGCCAAGTTGTTTTGTAAAATGTATTGTGTGTGCAGACCTAGTGTGTGTGCAAGGTCCAAAATGCAAGAAAGCAAACTAGAGCAACCTAGAAAGTAAACCCTAATTGCTTGCAAATGATAATGTAAATGCTCTAAATCAAGATGCAATGTGATCTAAAGCATGAATAAATGATGTATCAAAGCTTATGCAAAGACATGAAAACAATACGAAATCATACCCAACCCTCAAGGGAGGAGTACAAGCCAATCTTCAGTCGGTAATCTCCTATTGTTCTTCAATGTCTTCCAAGCCCTAAGTGGATGAATGAATTTGATAGATGCTTGATAGAAAGATGTTGTAAGATGTTGAAGTCCTCAAAGATTTGCTCTTTTGCTGCCTATGAAGTTCCTGGAAACCAAAAATCTTATCCTTTCAAATGAGGAAAGAGAGCTTTTATGTATGAAACCCTAGGTCGTAAATTCGTATTTTGGCCGACCTAGAGATTGAATATCCCGCCAATTTCTTGGGGTTAAGCTTTATTTTATGATTGGATCGCGCTCCTAAAATTTCGGGAAAAATGTTCGGGACCATGTGCACCGGGCGCCACGGTCCGGACAACTTTTCACCAAATTTTCAGGGTCGTCGGATATGATGATTTTAGAAAGAATCCCGAAGTTACAAGTGATTTCGAGATGTTTTGACCCCAAAACCAAGCCCCCAAGTTCGGAATAGGACTTAATTAGGGTTTTTGATTAAGTGATGTATTGAAGGAATAAAATGCGAAGGGCGCGCTTTAGTGAAAGGGCCCAACTTTGTGATGTAGAGAATGATGAAATGGGACCTTAGACCTAATTAATTTGGTTAATTAAGTGCTTAAGGAGAAATGCAATGCAGAATGCAAAATGCACTAAGGCGGGTGCTAAACTAGGTGTGAAATTGTACCACCCTAGCGAGTGCGTACAATTTACGACGCTACACTATGCAAGGTGTATGACAAATTATGACAAGATTGAAATGCCATTCCCATGAAATAAGGAGAAATATTAGAAAAAAATAAAGAAAATAGGAGAAATAGAAATTAGGAATTAGGAGAAATTAGCAAATTAGAAAATTGAGGAAAAAGATGAAATAGAAATTAGGTGAATTAATTAATAGGTTTTCATCCATTAATTAATTCATGAAAAGAGACCTAGGACTAAATAAATAGATTTATTTAACCCACAAAGAAGAAGAAAAGGATTTGTTTTGTGGATCTCACCTTCAAGTGCATAAGCATAATATGAAAGCAAGATTGACAAGACAGTAGCACAAGAGTACTAGAAGCATGATTGATTCGGGGATTCGAAAATGTGATCAATTGGGGTCTTTGATTGAATAAATTCATCCAATTTATAGACAAATTGGATAGATGACAAGATTAGCATGAAGAGATTTGAAAGGAAATTTCAAATCAAGAATGACAAATATGACAAATTATGACAAATTGACACTTTCTATGCAAAATTGATTGATTGATAATTATGACAAATTATGACAAATTGCTATGTCAAAATTGATTGATTGACAAATTATGACAAAATATGACAAATTGCTATGTCATTCCCATGAAATTAGGAGAAATATTAGAGAAAATAGAAAATTAGATGAATTAGAAATTAGGAAATTAGAAAATTGGAAAATTAGGAAATTGAGGAAAAAGATGAAATAGGAATTAGGTGAATTAATTAATAGGTTTTCATCCATTAATTAATTCATGAAAAGAGACCTAGGACTAAATAAATAGATTTATTTAACCTACAAAGAAGAAGAAAAGGATTAAATGAACAAATCATAAAACCCTAGAAATAAGAGGACAAGGAATTAGGTCAAGGCAACAAGAAATTAATGTAGGTCCGATCATGATTCTGATCGACAAAGGACCAATGTTGATAAATGATTGAGATTGGTTGACAAAAATCAATGACAAATTGACCAAGATTGACAAGGAGATCAAATTGATAGGCGCTAATTGACGAGGAACAATGACTAATCGATCCAAATTGACATGATTAAAAAGGACAAGGATCGATGACAAATCGATCGCAAAATGACAAGATTGACAAGGACAAGGATCGATGACAAATCGATTGCAAAATGACAAGATTGACAAGGACAAGGATCGATGACAAATCGATTGCAAAATGACAAGATTGACAAGGACAAGGATCGATGACGAATCGATCGCAAAATGACGAGATTGACAAGTTGATAATCGCAAATGATTACTAACAAGCTAAAGATGATTGAAAGATTGACAAGAGGACATAACCCTAATTCTATCATCGATTAGGATTGATGATGTCCAAAATGATGATAAATGAGCGCACACCATGATGCGACAGGATAAGATCAACCAAAATCATGACTGAAGATTGCTATCGACAAGACCTAATTCGAAAGCGAGAAAAATGAGGAATGCAGAAGAAGGACTCAATGCTTGCAAATGATAAAGACCAAGTGCGCAACATAGAAGAAATGTTAATGCGACGCAAGAACCCTAAAATAAGGCAATGCGCAAATGTTAAAGTATGACTCCACAAGCATTGACCATTTTTAGATGTCTACAATTTAGAAGATAAAGGCCATCTCCTCAATGGGCAATGACAGATCCCCTGGACCGAACGTCTTGCCGATGGAATTTTACAAGAAGAATATCAGGTGGATTATTGGCGACCTACATAGCCTATATCTGGAAGCTATTAGTAAAGGAGCTCTAGGCAAAGAAATCAACCAAGAGGTGATCAAGCTCATCCCTAAGGAGGGGGACAAGACATTGATAAAGAACTGGAGGCCTATCACGCTATTAAATGTCTCCTATAAGATATTGGCCAAATTGGTGGCTAATAGGCTGGTTAAAATCCTTCCAAAGATAATCAGTCCTACCCAAACTAGCTTTGTTAAAGGCAGATATATCCTGGAAAATTTGATCACCTGTTGGGAATCACTTGAATGGGCTAAGGGGTCAGGGCATAACGCGGCCATGTTGTTGATTGATTTTGAAAAGGCATATGATAGGATAGAGTGGAGCTTCATAATTCAGATGTTGGTGAGCCTGGGATTCTTGAAGACATTTTGTAGGATAGTTCAAACTTTACTCTATGAGGCCAATGTTGTTGTTGATGTAAATGGAATCAGATCTGATAATATTGTTCTTTCCAGGTCAATAAGACAAGGTTGCCCACTTGCCCCGGCCTTATTTTGTTGGTTGTTAATGTTATGTACTACGTCCTTATTGCAATATGACCCCCAGGGTCAAAGGCATCTCTCTCCCTAATAAAGAGGAAATTATCAATGTTCAGTTTGTTGATGATACAACTATCTTGCTTGTCTTGGAAGATGAGAACCTATCCTCTCTGGTGCACAACATTGAAATCTTTTGCAAGGCTTCAAGCAGCAAAATTGCTCTCCATAAGTCAACCTTGCTAGGATGGACTGACTCCCCCCCTAATTGGTTGTCTAAATTTGACCTGGAATGGGGGGACCAAACCTAATCACTAGATATCTGGGTATCCCTTTCTCTGCCTCCTCGAATTTGAAAGAAATGTGGGAGTGGTTCAGGAATAAGGTGGATAAAAAACTGAATAAATGGAACAGAAACTTCCTCTCCTTGGCAGGTCGATTTCTGGTCTATCAAAAAATCTTGTCTTCATACAACATCTATTGCTCCTTAGCCTGGCTATTCAGTAATTACCAGTTCAATTATCTTCAAAAACAAATCAGGAAATTCCTATGGTCGAATGGGAAGGGGAAGAGGAAACAACATGTTGTAAAATGGGATTGGTGTGTTAGATCTAAGATGCAGGGGGGCATGGGCCTCAAAGACTTCAATATTAAGGGCATTGCCTTGGCTACCAAGTGGATTTTTAAAGGCCTTGATGGCAATGAACCTTGGAAATTTCTGATCAGACACAATATACAGTGCGCCCTCCCTAAAAAGGCAAAGAAATGGAGGAACTTGCCCATGTGGGACTTGATTGCTGGCAATTTTGAGATCTCTCCTGCAGGCTCAGAGGTCTTTAAGTCCATATGGAGGGATTGGAACCATGTCAAACAATTCATCAGTAATAGTGGCATTGTTGATAATAAGGGTACTCTTAACTTGGGCAGATCTATATGGTGGAATACTCTGCATAATGGGAAGCAACTGGCTTGCCTTCAAGGGTATTCTGCCTTGAAATGGCACAACTTAGGTCTTGTTACTTTTGAACACATCTTGAAAGATGGTTCTCTGATTTCTTGGGATGCTCTTAGTTCGACCTTCAACCTCCCCATCTCCCAAGCCAGAACCTACAATGTCCTCAAGAATGCACTCAGCCCCATCCTCTCCTCATCTTCCCCCTCCTGCGCTCTCCCCAATTTATTCCCTTTGTTGGGTTGATGGCTCTCCCCTCCCTCTAATGAAATCCAAACTTGTCTACTCCTCCCTTGCTAATTCTGAAGATATCCTATCTCATTTCAATAATGTTTGGAACCTCACTTGGGATTCTAAAAAGTGGCATTCTGCTCTCTTGAGATTCTGGTCTACTCCAACTGAACCAAAAAAGTTCTTTGCCTGGAAACTTCTGCTTCACAAGCTCCCTCTTAAAGACAATAATGGCAACCCCCTATTGTGCAAATTGTGTCGTCTCCCTGAATCTGTGCTACATATTTTTTTGAGTGTCATTTCGCCAAAGAGGTGTGGAAGGTGGCAAGAAATGTGCTACTCTCTTTTGGTTTGTTCTCTCTTTGGAAATTCTTTGGATCATTTAGAAATCTAGGAATGATGATGTTTTTATTGGCAAGGTTAGATACCTCACTAAGTCTCTTAGGAGACTCATTCTTTACCTTGTTGCTATGCAAGTCGCAATGGTTCTCTGCCTTGATGAAGGCAAATTTGACAGATGGTTGAACGATGACGCAATGTGTCTTCATCAGGGAGCTGTCATATGGCTTTACCTAGGACCAAATGGGAAGTAATAAGACACACTTTAAGCAGGCACTAATGAAATTAATGCAAGAAATGGATGCAAGACAACAGAGAGAGGACTTCATCCAGATGGAACTAGAAGGACTACCTACCCACCCCTATAGAGACCAGTTCATCAAGGGACATGTACAGGTGTGGTGCGAGGGCGAATTGGATGGACTTCATGGCTCTCCCTTTTGGGAGATAATACTGATCCTGACTCCTCCTTCCTCTTTATAAGCTAGTTGATAAGTTGTTTCTTTTATGATATGCTGCGTATATGGGACTTCCAATTTTGTAATTTTGTAGATTTTGGGTTATAATCTGTTTTATTCCTATGCCTCATCCGTATCTGTATATAATGGTCACATGATATGGCCTGCGGGCTTTCCAGCCATGGTTTTATTGATACTATGAGTCCTATGTGCTAGACGGTTGTGTTTTCCAGCCAAAACCTTTGAATTTGTAATGTTGTTCTATGATACTTAATACAAAAAGAATCTCTTTCCAATTAATATATATAATTAGATCTCATTCCTTCAACTCTAAGTTTGTAATTTATTAAAAACCCTTAATTATGTGTAATTTAATAGACTCTTAATTGTTCAAATTTGTGCTCCAATGTGAAATGTTAGAATAATCCATTAATGTAATTATGTTCTTGATGTGTATGTGTCATTATATGTTGTAGAGGTGTGCAATTCATTGTCAATAATCTTGACTTTGTTGTGCATTAGCTATAGCAATTTAACATGTATCATAGTATTTAACATAATTATAGCTAATATGTCAATGAATAAAATATTAAATATCAATTTGTTATTCTATTCTTATCTTTCTTTATTCATATTTCTAATAACATGCTTGAAACATCACATATTATAGCTAATATGTCAATGAATACAATATTAAATATCAATTTGTTATTCTATTCTTATCTTTCTTTATTCATATTTCTAATAACATGCTTGAAACATCACATATTATAGCTAATATGTCAATGAATAAAATATTAAATATCAATTTGTTATTCTATTCTTATCTTTCTTTATTCATATTTCTAATAACATGCTTGAAACATCACATATATTCTGTCAACATATTCAACTCGCTAAAATTCATTAACACAATCTACCTCATGGAAGAGAGGCACATGGAAACTCTTGTAGGTACATGGTTGCATGTTCAACATAAGATGGTCTAAAAAGGGGTTTCATTGCTCTTAAAAAGCCCAATAAGTATAAATCTAAATAAATGGTGTCCTTTCTAGAGAAATCGGATCATTTACAGTCATTATAAAAGAAAAAAATATATAACAATGTGCACTTTGCACATGTCGTTTCTAGAGAAATCAGATCAAGTCATTTACATAGTCGTTATAAAAGAAAATATATATAACATTGTGCTTTTTGCACGTCCTTTCTAGAGAAATCAGGTCATTTACATAGTCGTTATAAAGGAAAGAAATATATCACTTTGCACTGTACACAACTTCACCATATAGGAATTATCAAGACAATCAACAATCATCGCATTTATTTCATTGTTGATGATGAGTATATCATCCTCTAGAACTACGATCAAAAGTATCAATCTTTTTCTAAAAAATTTCTTTGGCCATGCATCTTAATGAATGCCAATACTACCCTACCTTCACATAACACATTTGAGCTTCTAGATGTGCTCATCAAATTAGGATAGTTCTAATATTCATACTTCAATTGAGTTCACACAAGTAACAACTCACCTTGCCTTTTTCATCCTTCTATTAAAATTGCATATTTAAACAACATTGTAAATTTGGAATCACTCAACCACAAGTATCAAATATTTTGGATGTAACATTAAGTTTGATATTTAAATCATAAGTACTCCTTCAAGGGCTTATGAAGTCATGATACTATTTATCCAATCCAAATACACACTACTAACATGGGAAGTGATACTACTTACCCAATCCAAACATGCAATACTAATATGAGACGTGATACAAATTTTCCAATCCAAACACACACTACTAACAAGTCCTACACAATATTGCACTACAATCCTTACAAGACACTATTTTGTTGCTATGGAACTTGGTTATTGTTTTTTATTTATGTTGAATACATTTGAAAAAATGGTCTTGTAATTGATTTTACAAGTAAAAATTTTATATATATAATATATCTTGTAAGTTGGAAAACTTGATCAAAGCAATAAATGTCACAATGGAAGTGGTTTTCCCATTAATATAAATATAATAGATGATTAATTATGGATAAGTGTGCTTGTATGCTTGGCTTCCCTCTCTTTTCTTTTGTAGCTATCTTTTTATGGAATCCATTCATTCAACTTTCTAGAAATGTCTCCCATCAACTTGCATATTCCATTAACATCAAGTTGCATATTCCTTTAAAATCAAGTTGCATATTCCTTTAAATGTTACAAGGAATTGCATCAACTAAAAAATTTCATATATATTCCTTCAAATGTTACAAGGAATAGAATCAACTAAAAAAATTCATATCTAGAACATAAAATTAATCTTGCATTAGTTGTAAGCCTTGATCAGCATTAACATTATAATCAAAACCAAAAATCATTATGCCACTAGAAACTAGGAATGATGTCACAATGGAAATGGCCCTCCTGCAAACATAATGGTTTATTTGTTGCAAATACACAATCTCTCTTATACTTTTATATTTTAAAAAAATCTAAAAAAAAAAATTAAAAACTTAGAATGTTTCAAGAAATTGCATCTATGAAAATTATTGATATCTACAATATATTAATCACATTTGTTGGGAAGCTTCATCAATAATAACGTATATGATCCAAAGGAAGCTTGATCAGCAACAACATACACAATCCAAATAAACATATTAAAACCATTATGCAAATGAAAGTGATGCCACAATACAAATAACCTTCCTACAAACTAATGATTTATTTGTTGCAAGGTCCATTTTCTTACTCAATCTCTCCTCTACTTCTAACTTTAAAAAAAATTAAAAAAATCTATCAAATAAATGTACCCCTCAAAGCAAATATGCGTAAAAAAATCTTAAAATTACATCTACAACTAAAAAATCCACATCCTAAATTAACCCAAATTAATTGGAAGGCCGGTCCATAACAAAAATATAATCTACCGCAATCCTTATGGCAATATAAATATAGTTACAATGGAAATAGCCTTCAACTAACAAAAAGTTTACTGGAACATTCCCCCTCCTCTTCTGTAGCTTAAAAATCCTAAACAAAAAAAAAAAAAAAAACACCCTCAAAACACTTGTAAAAATATGTATTTTCTCTACGTAAAATATTGCTTAAATGACATGATTCACCCTCTATAAGCTCTCTTCAACCTCCACTAAGATATTTTTGAATGGCCTTAAATTCGAAACACGTACCCAGAATAGTAAGACCTTTATAACAGATTGTAGCTTAACCATTACGCACTTTTTGACCACCATCTTAACGCCTAAACTTTATTGGAAAACATGTCCACAATAGCAAGGATGTTCACAACAGATTACATGACCATTTGGAAATTATTTCCAGCACCCTCTTAAAGCCCAATGTATACTTCTGCTCTTTCAAGTTGTAATTATGGCTTAATTGCATTTTGACCCTTATTCTTTTCAGTGTGGCCAAGTAAAAGAATAAATTCGATGGCCGATAGGTCTTTGATTTCATGAATATCCCAAGTGCACGAGAGAAATAACATTAGAAAATTTGTGAATACCAAATATAATATGCATGCTTGTTATGGTTGTCAGCATAAACTTCTGTGCTGTTAGTTGCTCCCTTCCCTAGCTTTGCAAGTTCTAACACCAAGCATAGCTCCTAACAGATAATAAGTGGTGAACGACAATAAATATAGAACAAAAGACTCGTAACATATTGGACAGCTCAGCTAACTACCACAAGCTACAAGGAATGTTGGTATCATGCATTCACAATCAGAACCATACCGCACATTTTGTTAGGGGCCACATTGGAACAATTGCTCCCCATGACATGATATACACCTTAATATAAATTTCAGAGAACAAAATAACAAACATTTTGCTTTGTTGTCTTTCTTTATCTTAAGATGTGCAACTTCAAAGCATAAATTGTGGCAGGTGATTCTTGGAAGCTCAATCTCAAAGAAAAATTTCTTATTAAAAGAAGTAGCCATTGCCAGAATATCATTCAGCTAACAAAGTAGCCAAAACCAAGTTAACAATCAGATAGCTGCAACTGCACATAATGTTCCACCACAATTACCAATCCTTGTCGTCCAACTCAAGAAATGCCACTATGTTTAAGCTGGCTTACACCAGTAAAAGCTACTTTCTTAATCGAAAGAATAGGATGAATCGTGGTACTAAAAGAGTCTCAATCAAAATCAAGTTATATATTTATCCTAGTGCATTTACATAAAAGTTTCTGATGTTCCCAGTTTATATACTAGCACAACTTTGCCTGCATAACTCAGCAATATTTAAATAAAACATCTTTTTAAACA
Organism: Cryptomeria japonica; assembly: GCF_030272615.1. NCBI lineage: Eukaryota > Viridiplantae > Streptophyta > Pinopsida > Cupressales > Cupressaceae > Cryptomeria > Cryptomeria japonica. The sequence continues at coordinate 455,777,432 of NC_081410.1, read as the reverse complement.
AACAAATCTACCATTTACTCTGGCTTTCCAGAACAGTGAACAATAATTAATATTGTTAATTATTCAAAGCTTTTTCAGTTGAAAATAACCGTCCATATTTAATATCTTTGTTCTCAAACAAAGGCAGATATAACATAATATGACCACAGCCAACAACCAGCTTGACATCAATCGCAACCCACTCTTCTATGCTTCATACCTAAATAATCATATCAAGCACAATGCTCCTATTGAACTGGATATTAAATGACCAGATCAAGCACATATGCATGCCATCAAAATCTGTATAAGATGGCTCAAAATTTAACTTGTAAAGAGGAGAATGTCTAAACAATGTTTCATGAAAAATTATGGATTACAGAATTTTCACTAGTACGAGGGAAAAATAATAATTGAGCTGCAACTCTGACAATCTGACCTATATTGTAGTGCCTGTTCAAAACAAATAGCTATTTCATATGACAATATGAAGACACCAAACAATAACCTCGGCAAGAGCACTCACAAAAAATGCATTAAACACGCTACAGTGTCCATACTATCAATAATACACAAGCATCTACAATAGTTCACTTTCCTGGAATTTCTCTCAAAAAGCATATAAGAAAGCTTGCAATAAAAATCAATCAAGTTTCCTTTTCAGATTCAGCAGATTTCTCCTTTTCTAGCTTATCTTCTTTCTTCTCTTCTACTTTGCTCTCTTCTTTCACCTCCTCCTTTCTGTCTTCAACAGTCAAGTTTTGCATGAGATCAGCTGCTGATTCTGTGGCTTCGGCAGGTGTTTCTGTGGCTTCATCACCCTCTGCTGTATTTGACTGGGACTCAGCAATCTTCTCAAACGTTTCTTTGAACTTTTTAGCATCTGCATAAAAAAAGTAGTGAGATATGCCCACAAAAACAATTACACAACGATATTCTCAAATTATGCCTACAGTTAAGAATATAATAAAAAGCAAATGGTAAGAGACTCCAAAATAAAAATAAATCAACAAAATCTGCTCATTTGGGATATAAATAATATGGCAGTGTTTTGGACTTCTGGAGGCATCTTGAAAAAAAGGATAGCAGTGCGTTAAATTTGATTAAAACTACACAAGGGAAAACACTCATAGCGAGTCTTAAACTAGCCACTGAAATTTTAAGTCAACAATAAGAAAAATTATAGTGAAGGCAATTTGACAATAATCATAAATGCCTTCCAAAAAGAAAAATGGCAGTAATGGTGACTATGGTGATTATGAAGGAGGTTATCATTTATGTTATTCAGACTGTAATAAGAAGCATTAGTGTAGATTCATCCCCACATTGGGACTGTGTTCTGCACAACAGATCCAAGCATACGTCTTAAAAGTAAATTCGGCAAGGATTAGAATTATGAGTTACCTCAGATCAGGATAACTATCCCGAGTCAATGTAATAATTCATGCTAGGAATGATGTACGCAAGTTGAAGTAACAGATTATAATACCAGGCATCACAATGAAAATGGTAGTTGCTAGATTAGTTGCTGATTTTATTTTGTCCCTAGAAGCATGGAGAGCTATTTAGAAAATATGATTTGCATGAGGACAAATATATCACAGATTTTCTCAAGTACAAGAAAAAGCAAGAACTGGAGAAGGAGATGGAACCATGCTTTATTTAGTAGTTCAAAGATATCATGAAAAAAAGTGAATTCCAAAAGGAAAATTCTGCACATGCATCATGATCTTTCAGCTAGCTTTGATAACGATTATCAATATTCAAGAATAAATGTGTACACAACAGCTATGAATTCAGCAAGACTTCTCAATATAAATGACCAGTTATGTGTGGCTGTCTTCCAGGGAGAGGCATCCTCGGGGGTCTAGGTGACATCCCCAATGTCTCAAACAGGACTTTGTCATGTCCCTCCCATGATCAATATATATATATATAAATCCTAAATGAAATAATTATTATTAATTAATATAATATTTATTAATGAGAGATTAATTACAATAAATAATCACTTATTTATTTAATATTTACTATTATTATTTAATTAATATTCATTAATGATAATATTCTAAAATTATTCAAATAAAGAATAAATCATTATTATGATAGACATATTGTACACAACAACTAGAAGTTAAAATATTTAGTTTTGCATTAATAAAGACTCGCATTAGGATGATCTTATCGAAGAAAATTGTCTTAAAACTACTGGATTCTCCCTCAAGCGATCACACTGTCAACTTTTGACACGGGATGAAGATAACGATAGAGCCAGGTTCGAGCAGATTCCATAAGTCGATGGCCATGGTATACCACACTACCTTTATCAAACAGAGGGAAGATACGATCCTATGATTCCCATCAATACACCAAATGATAATTGATAACAGAAGAATGATAGCATATGGATATTGATCAATCAAGGCATACGATTGAATAATGAATGTCGGCAGACGATCCTATAGACAACGATCAACATACAATTGAAGTGTGTTTTCCTTGGAGAAATACGATTAAGATAAGGAGGATTGACTTACATGAGTAACTAATTTTAAGTGGTCAAAGAGAACTAAGGCAGCGATTATACAAGTTATATAATAAACTAATCATTGAAGAGCAATTAAGCCATTAATATAAGACGTGTCTCCTTAAAGGGAAGACTACTTCAAAAGGACATGACCATTGGGAGTTGCAATATAAAAGGAGGCTGAACACGTATGCTTATGGGGGGATGGACTAGAAAAATAGACCATTGATGAGTTTGGAACAGCACTGTTATGGAGTTACAGCAGTAATATCTATGTTCTCGGTGGAATACATGGGATGTTTTTAATATGTATGCTTAATTACATGAAGCGTGATAACGTTCTTATGCAGAATTTAATATTAATATAATCATAAATAATAACATAATAATTATTATAATACTTTATAGAAACTGTTCTACAGTAAAAATATATTATAAGAATAACTGAGAATAAATAATATATACAAATGTATAAATATATATATATATAGAAATAATAAATTGAATGAGCGATTTACAGAGCAAACTATGGAACGGCCCTTATTTGAGTCATGTCAAGATGGATTGTTCCCTAATCAACCTAGTTTAAGTCATAAATATATAAAAATAGATTAACTATGGTTGAATAGGGTCTAAACCCAGTAGGGGACATTACAGACTTAGTGGTCATGCCCCCTTTTTTCAAGATTCTGCAGCCTGCTCAATCTGGTGCATAAAAATGAAAGAGACTTTTTCAAGAAAAAAATACTAAAACACTCTAAAATGTAGTAAAATTGTCATTACAAATCCAGCACATTGTATTTACTTTTGAAATTTCAGCTGCTTTTAGTTTTGTTTATGTTGTTTTAATAAGCATCCCTTGATGTCCCCAAAATTTCAGAAACCTTTTACTTACTGTTGCTAAAACTGCATACCACAATGTTTATGGTATGAGAAGTAGAAAAGAATAATAAGATGATCTATAAACCAGTTCAAAATTTTAAAAAAGAAATTGGATAAATATATTATGGGATTCTGGCTTTGATAAAATAAGCTAGAGTCATATCACCCTGCCTGATCGGATCTTAAGGAGGAATGTCTAACCATCATGATCCACCAATTTGTCAAATGGACAAGCAATGCAGAGTCAAAACCTGGACTTAAAGTACTAGCTAGCATGGCAGGATGAAAGTGTCAACAAGGAACGAGTGATCCAGATCAAATAGCAAATGAAGTGGGCAACACGCAAAATTTGAGGATTCAATGTGATATGGTGTCAATTAAACGAATGAAAACAAAAAGACACAATAATATGGAAACCAATAGAAAGATATAATCTGTATTGTAATTATATTAATCTAAAAGTTCTGTGCACAGCTCTTTCGAAGAAGAAATAGAGATCCGACTCAAATGCATGCATACAAATACATAAATAACCGTAATACACACAGGAACTAACATGTAAAATGAAACAGCGGTCTTTCACATGTGACAGTTTCCAATACAAATGCATGTGTAGATATTTGTAAAATTTAGTGAAGAGGGAAGGAACTAATAGGTGTAAAATCAAGTGACAGTTTGTCACTGTCTTCCATCATTAAGAATTAAGTGGTATCAGGTATTAATGATGCTTCTTCCCCTTGAACCATACTGGGGCTGCCACCCGCCACCAAAGAAAAAGGAACAAGGGGGAAATGTGGAGAAGCGCATTCTCACCTAAGGGAACCAACATTGGCATAATTGAGTGTAGCGGTTACAACTGACAATAAAGTGATACTTGACTGAAAATTTCACAGCTGAGTAAAAGATTCCATCCAACCTTGACATCATTCATAGAATTCAAGTTGCCACCTGGATCAATAGAATACATATTTCTCTCCTTTCATTGGACTTTACATGTCTTTGTCATGAATTATAGACTATATATTTGGTTTCTATGTAATTTTGACTAAGAAGCTCAGGATTGCTTGTATGCCTCTTGGGTTGGTTTCTCAAATCAGTTTCACACCTTTTTAGTTTGCTATTTTTACGCAAATCATAGAGATCGCATGGTATATCTAGAAAAACTAGAAGTTATTCCCGTTGCCTTTTAGCCCTTTATTAATATGTGTTCTCTGTATAAACATCTAATCATCTACAGCATTAAACTCATAATAATATATGTATATTTTATTAATTAAAAAAACTGGTCAGTGATGAACTTATTAAACCTATTAGACTCAATTAAAAATTATTGCAACATAGATGAAAAATATTTCTTGACGAGAATGATCAGTCAAACATCAATGACAGCTGATAATTAAGCATCTAATTCAGCATTCAACAGTTCATTGCAAGTGTGAAGACTACTTACTCTCCACAGAACCCAAACGGATACAGAAGAGTTCATCCTTTAGTTCCCCATCTGAGAAATCAGTTGCATGCCAGACCCAAGATTTATCACTACCAGCATGCTCTTGCAATGACATTGATGCCAAAACTGCAGAAAAACAATTCAACCATGAATGAAATGTATCCATTCACAAAAACATTCTACAAATAAAAGTTAACTGCAACAACTTACTTAAATGGTTGGCACAGATTTTCAATGTCTTGGACTGTCTCATGACCAGACGGACCTTAGCAGTCTCCTTGTGCTTAAGTATCTTCACTGTTCCCACACCACGCTCCTTCCATTGATTTCCATCCTTATCAAACCGATACAGTTTTGCTTTCCTGCATAATCATTAAACATGCAAAAGAATGAAACATTTAAAAAAACCATTAAGCTGACTACAAATTATGTTAAAACAAGAAAGCATCTACAATCAACTCATCATATAATCTCCAGTAAAATATGAGTGCAAAATATTTTGTTAGAAGTAAAGAGATATTTGAGAAATCAAACCCTCGATAAACTATCCACTATCTGGTACAGAGGTATTCTAGGCGATCAATGGGTGACCAAATCATCCCATGTAGAGATAATCAAAATTATTTCGTTAAAAGTAAATATATGTTTGTGGAATAAAACCATTAACAAACCATCCACTATCTGGCAAAGAAATCTTCTAGGCGATCAATGGGTTACCAAATCATCTCATATAAAGAGATAAAAAGTGATCCACAACAGACCAACGTTGTAGGATAAATTATTAATAAGGCCCCACAAGAGGATAAAAACACTACAAACAACTTATGATAGTGCCTCAACACAATGGTATGTCATCAGACACCTGGAATAGCATTTCATGGGGCACCTGAAACTAAGAGCCGTCAGAATATCAAAACCCTAATAAACTACAGATGCTCATTTAAGATCACTAGAACAAACACTCCCGTCAAACACCCAAAAAACTCATGAAGAGATCATCATACAAAGATAATCCAACAGGCCAAGGTCTAGTCAAAGCAAAAAGCGATTGACATAGCGATGGCCCGGATTCAAGACCTGCTGCGCATACTTTCCGTGTTAAAGCAACTTGTACAAGGTAAGGGTTGCTTTTTTCAGTCACAGCCACTCCGACTTGGCTTATAGTGCTATTACCTTATATATTTTCAAATTTTAAACTCTTGGTTTCAGCCCATGAACCAGCTCAGGGTAAACAGAAGCAATCCAATACGCCTACACCCAGTGCACGAACCACACCCTAACAGGACAAGACAAATTTTGGCAACATAAAAACTATCAAGCATTGCCTCTAAACCAAACGGTAATGCCGCTTAATAGGGCATTTCATCTTGGTGTGGAGTGAGTGTTGATTATTTATTAATCAAAAAAACCCAAACCATCAAATCCACAAAAGAACAACATCCCTCAAAATCAATCAGATACATCACCATTCCAGAAAAATAATAAATAAATAAATAATCAATAAACAATCAAACGCATCATCAATAACGGATCAAAAGCATCCACTAAGTAGAACCGATCAAAATCATCTAAAAAGCAGAGCTGATCGAACACATCTAAGGAGAAAAACCAATCAAATGCACAGAAAATCGAATCCCCAAATAGCCAACATAGTAACTAGGGCATCGAATATACCCTCGACTATAAGGGTTATTTATCAACAGCCCATCAAATCCATAAACCGGAAAAATGATAATCGGTTCCATGAAAACATTATCCTATCAAAATCAGACATGACCATAAATCTAGTAAATAGTACTTACAGGTCAAGGAGAGCATCCTCCTCTTCTTCTCCAGTGGTGACTGCAACCTCCTCAAGCTTAATAATGGGGGCAACATGAGCTCCGGTGTCCTCCTCCTTTGCGACATCATCGTCATTCTCCTCCTCAGGTCGTGTGAGAGTGGGCTCTTCCTGACTTCCGGCCATCTTCCAATATCCGATGTTGCACAGAAATCGGGTTAGTCGATCCAAATACACTTAAATCACAGAGAAACCCCCAAAAAAACTAGTCGGTTTTCGCCAAACGAATCGGGCTACAAAGAAAGCTATAAAATGCTTCTGGCAGTCTGATCCCTTGGGGAAAGTTTATTTATACAAAGGATGGGTTACCCAATAATTATGGTAAATAATATAGGTATTTGGATGTGAAACGAAATAAATCGCACCTTATATAATAATAAAAATATTTAGAATTAAATTTCAGTTGGATCAATAAGATATTATGAGTTGTGATTGAAATGATATAGATTGGAGTAAGTAAAATGTTTAAATTAGAATATATTTTTAAACTAGAATATCTATATTTTTAAAAATCTATATAAAATACAAGGAGAGATATCAAATTTGAAAGTATATGATATTCATAAATAATAATAAAAATATTATCGTAATGAATTTAAAGAAAAAAATTTAATAATCAAAATGAGATATTATCTTAATTTAAGAATATGCATATTTCATTTGTTAAATAATATACACATAATAATCAAATTTGTAAACCATTCTTCGTACCTCTTGCACGCATAGTGTAACATTAAAGTATCATCTTATAATTATACCATTTGAATTTTCTACAACCCCAAAATTTGATGAAGAATTTTGTCATTATAGTTTTCTTTAGTTTTATTTTGGGGAAAGCAAAGCCACTAATGGGTTTTTGAATTGTTCATAAATGAAATCCTACAAGACTCTTTTACCTGCTAGGGTTTAGGCAGATCTGGAGCAAATATAAATTAACAATTATATGTAGATACAAACACAAAAGATGAAGAAAAATGCATAACACAGATAACACGGAGATTTAACGTGGTTCGCCCAAGATGGGCTACATCCACATAATACAGTCGTCCAATATTTTCTTATTATCCAGTAAATCAGTACAACACCATTACAATGCCTTTTTACATTACAGCTGCTTATAACAAGCAATATTTAGGGCAACACTCAAAGTCGGTTATTTTTTAGGGTTTTTTCAATGTCAATTTTTTTTCAATAAAAATGACAAAAAAAATTTCCTTGGGGGCTGCACCCCCAAACCCTGGCGAGGATATATAATGAGTGTATAGTACTTGTATGATCAGTCGTCACATATCAATAATCTCCCACTTGGAGACTAATCAGGCTCCACACCAAACAATCTCTCACTTGGAGACCGATCATGGACGACACTGTTGAACTTGCAGCTCCCACTAGATAAAACTCCTGGACTCAGATGTTCCTTAATTCCACGATTTTCAGTCAAGAAGGCCAAGAGAAACTGAGGAGGAAATTAGCTTCTCCCGTGGGACTACCTTTGTGAACATATCTATAGGATTGTCACTTGTGTGAATCTTCTCTAGCCATAACTGCCCATCCTCCAAAACACACTGTATGAAGTGGTACCTAAGCTAAATGTGTTTTGTCCTTGAATGAAGAGAAGAATTCTTTGCAAGATGAATGGCACGCTGACTATCTGTATACAAGGGGCTACCCTCCTGCATCTGGCCCAATTCCTCTAGAAAATGTTGTAACTAAATCATCTTCTTGCTAGCTTCAGTAGCAACTACATACTTAACCTCAATGGTTAAAAGTGCAGCAACCTTTTGCAATCTAAAAATATAACTAATTGCAGTTCCCCCTATAGTAAAAACATACCCTATAGTACTCCTCCTTGTATCAATATCACTAGCCAGATCGGAGTCAACATATCCTCGTAGAGCATCATTTGATCCTTTGAAACATAATGCCTTGCTAGAAGTACCTCTCAAATACCCGAGAATCCATTTGACAACATTCCAATATTTTATTACTAGATTGCTCATGTACCTACTCACAACTCTCATTGCATGTGCAATATCTGGTCATGTGCATACCATCGCATACATCAGACTGCCAACAGCTGATGAATATGGGATGTTAGACATTTTATTTACCTCTTCCTATGTCTTTGGACACATCTCCTTAGTCAATTTGAAATGACTAGCCAAAGTTGTAGCAATTGCTTTTGCATGAATTGCATTTTAAATCTTTTTAACACCTTCTTTATATACTCATTTTGGGAAAAAGTTAATGTTCTATTTTTCCTGTCTCGTGAAAATCCTCATACCAAGGATTTTCTTAGCTACATCCAAATCCTTCATAGCAAATGACTTTGCTAATTTATGTTTCGGTTCATTTGTATGTTGCATGTTAGACATAGCAACAAGCATGTCATCAACATAAAGTAATAGGATAATATAACTATCATTATCCAATCTCTTAAAATAAACACAATGATCAAAATGACATCTATGGTAACCTTGTTCGGCCATGAAAATATCAAATTTCAAATACCATTGTCGGGGTGATTGCTTTAGGCCATACAAACTCTTCTTCAACTTGCACACTAACTCCTCCTTACCTTTGAACTCATATCCATGTGGTTGTTGTAGATTTCCTCCTCCAAATCCTCATGGAGAAAAGTTGTTTTAACATCTAGTTGTTCAAGATGCAAGTCTTTTGTAGCCACAAGACTTACAACAATTCTAATTGAAGTCATTTTTACAACTAGAAAAAATATTTCATCAAAATCTATACCCTTTTTTTGTGCAAAACCTTTAACCATGAGTCTAACCTTATATCTTTGATGTCCTCCATCCTCCTCCTTCATCCTGTAAACCCATTTATTTGGCAAGGCTCTTTTTCCTGCAAGTAATGGGACTAAGTCCCAAGTCCGATTCTTCATTAAGGAATCCATTTCCTCTTTCATGCCTAGCTCCCACTGTTGTTTGGCATCCACCTATATTGCTTCTTCATATCCTTTTGGTTCACTAGAATTAGTTAATAAAATAGAATACAAAGAAGGAGAAAATCTTTCAGGAGGCCTACTTAACCTCGTAGAATGTCTAACACTTGCGGGAGTTTGTGAGATATTTTGTTGTTGTTGAGCATCAGGTACCAATGGTATTTTATTTTTCAGGAATCTCATCCAGCACCACATATTCCTTTTTCACTTGTTCATGCTTCTTTTCATGCATATGTTCTTTATACATGACCTTCTCATTGAATATAACATCTCTACTTCTAATTATTTTCTGATTTTTACAATCCTATAAATGATATCCAAAGTCGTCTATTCTGTTAGGATTCCCAAAGATACTAAGAGGGGGGGTGTGAATTAGTATCTGATCGGTTAGATAATTTTCTTAACTTATAACATGAAAAAAATATTAAAATTGTGTACCGGTAAAGCAGAAATAATGCAACAAATAAGAACAACAACCACAACATGAAAAGCACACCATAACACAATATTTTAACGAGGAAACCCAGTGTGGGAAAAACCTCAGTGGGATTTGTGACCCACAATATTCGTTTACTGGCCAACAAGGGAATATTACTGTTTACAATAGAGGCCTGCACATGCAGGAAGGCCAAGTGCCTAGAGCTCACTGCTCAGTTACAAAAGAAGTCACACTGGCTTACAAAATTGGATTATACAAATCCAATGTCTTGTACTACTTCAGATCAGCATCTACTATGCCAGATTCAGTACCGATTTAAGCTCTGCAATATACATAAACCCTTATCCTAATAGTTTGCACATTAGGTCTGCTATATTCCTTTCATTCTTTCTTTTTAAATGATCTACAATGATCTCATACATATATGAGTCATATTACAATCCGCCATGTCGTCTTACAAAAGATTTTACAATTAATTACAAAATACAGCTACACAACATTCATGTCGTCCATGGTGTCGGTAATCTTCTTTTTGGTGTCAGTGATTTGTATGCCAGTGTAGAGTTTGTTGGTGTCGGTGCCTGTGCTTGCCTGTCGGTATCACATGATTGTAAGGTTGCCATCAATGACAATACCTTCAATCACCTACAATTTCTCATTGGAGTGTGCATTTTCCAACAATCTCCCCCTTTGGCATTGATGGCAACACTCATGAGAAAAATTAAAAAGTGTCCAAAAAAATGATGTCAAAAAGAATCTGCCAAAATTGTCTTACCAAAACTGTGTGCCCAAAAATGTATGCTCCCCCTGAGTTGATGATGTCTTGTTCTGATCATTTTTCTCATCTCACTACTCCCCCTTTGACATCAATGACAAAGGTTGTCATTCGCTGTCAGTGGAGTGTGGTTCATGCCTAGATTTTTGTAACTAGTGGGTTACAATCTGGAAAATATCTACCAAAACCAAATTTAAACTGTCGTTGAATCTTTTGCTATCCTGTAATGCCTCTTGTGTTCTTTGAACTGTACCGGTGAGTATGTGCATTTTCTCTTCCAGTGTCTTAAGTCCGGGAACCAAAGCCTCACAAATTTCTTTTCTCAAAGAAATGAGGTGATCTAGTTTAGGACCAAGTTTACATTTTAAGCTCTTTTCCTTATCCTTTATTCTCTCTTTATCCTTTTCTAACTTATCAATTTTCTCTTCAAGATCTGTAATTTTCTTTTTAATTTCCAAAAATGGATCTAATGATCCTATTAGATTTTCAGCAATATTGTTGATCTCAGTTTGTGTTTTGTTGATTTTTGAATCTATGTCCTGTGTCAAGATGTCGATTTTGCAAGTATCCCTCTATAGTTTCTTGAAATCCAAAATTGTCTCTCCTAGTGCTGGTAATAAGGTTTCTATTTGTTCCTTATTCTTCTTCACTATTTCCTCAAAGAATTTCTCTTTCTCCTTATTCATCCTCTCTTTGAATGTGTCTTCATTTATTTGATCAACTATCAAAATGTTGTCGGTGATGAATTTAGATAATGTGTCTAGTTGACCTAAAGAATATTTATTATCCACAATACACTTAGGTGCTACCAATTTGAGAATAGGAATTGTGTTATCAATAGCCTTATAGGCTTGTGCATTACACTCTGTGATTTTCTTTATTGAGTCCAGTAAGACCTTTGTCACACTTGTAGGCCAGAATTATGCTATTGAAGTACCAGATGTTTGCCCAATTATTTTCACAATATCCATGATGTAAGTTGTAGTGACAACCTTGCTTGTTTCGACCTTGGGTAGGTCAGTTTGTGTTTGTATTTCTATTAGCAAAGGTTTAGGCTTTTCAGTTTTAGCCGGTGGCACTGTCTCGATCTGAACCTGTGTCTCAACCTGTTTCTATTCTAGTTTCTCCATCTGTGTCTAAGAAGGTTTCTCTGAGCTCTCAACTATTGGTTTCTCTGAGCTCTCAACTATTGGTTTCTCAATTTGTACCTCTACACAGTCCATTGTCAGTTCTCCTTATTGTTTTTCAGCTTTATCTATCGGTTCTTCTAATGTTTTACTAGTGGTGTCTTCTATCGGTTGCTCTATTTGAGTAGGTTTTTTTTGTGCTTATGTTTACAGTATTATTAACCTCAACCTCAACATCTGTAGTCGGTGGCTCAATAGCCACATCTTTCCTTTTATCCTCAGTGGTTTCTCTATCAACCAGAACATTTACTTCTTGTGTGTCTATATTCATAGTGTACAAAATTTCGGACTCAGGATTTGTATCCTCTTGAGGAGTCTCCATACTCACTGTAGCCGGTTGATTGTCTGTAGTTTCTACCGGTGGAGTATCTGAAGGAGGTGGGGGTAAGTTATCAGTTATCTTTAGGCTTGGAGGTCCACCTACTTTACCTTTCCCCTTATCCTTGTCCTTTTGGTATACCCTGATGGTCTTAGGTCTTAGTAGCTCTTCTTGTTTCTCTTTTTCAACAAATAATTTGTCCCATTGGTCTGTAGTTTCTTTTGTTATCTCATTCACTCTTCCTGCCATCAGTGCTACATGCCGGTGAGCAGTTGAAAATACTGTCTGGTTGGCCTCACTAATTAATTTGTTTATCTCATAAGGTGAGTTTATTGGATGCGCTACAAGTAATTTTTCAATTTTTATCTTCTTGTCCAACTCAACAATAGCTACCCTTCTAGCTTCTAGTTTTCTATACAAATCATTGGGTATTTCATCAACAATTTCCATCAGAAATTTCTTGTATATATCTAAGTGTAAAATTACACTATTTTCTATGCTTTCTTTGTCATCAGCGGAAAGTATGTTGTATAGTTTGCTAATGTTTTTCAACTTTCCATCTTCTGTTATTTCACTAAGGAGTTTATCCAGTGGAGCAATATCTTGATTTACCTTCTTCTTCTTAGGTGTTAACTTCTTAACTGGAGGCCTCACTGCCTGTTGCTTTTGTCTTATTTTTTCTAGGAGTGGGTGAGGGTACCGGTGAGGGTTTTCTTTTCCTTTCTACCCTTTTGAATACTGTCAGTATATCACTCTCAAAGGAAGTTGCAACCAGTGAAAGATGAGTTTCTGGTTGAAGTCCTTCCAACTCACTTTCTTTGATACCAGTTTGCTTCAATACATCTTCCTTAAGTGCTTTTGCTTGTCTAGTGCCTTTCCTTACTGTTTGTTCAACTTTCTTAACTCTTTTCCTAGACTGAATACCACTTTCTATTGTTTCAGCATTGCCAAAAACTTTCTCAGAGGGTTCTTTTGGTGCTTCAAGGAGGGCTTTTGCATAAGTTTCAATAATATTATCATTTGTTTCATATCCCATTTCAGTTACCCAGATAGTCCTAGGGACAACTACCTCCATCCAGATTTCATCCTTTTTAATTACAAAGCATATTTCCTTATGATATTTATCTACAATTTCTTGTGACAGTCTTATTCTTGTCTTCATTCAAGCCTTCAGTGCTTGAAAATGTTTGTTTATATTTTTCTCTCTGTTTTCTCCCATGTTGTTTAATAGAATCAATAGTTGTTTCCTACCGGTATATCAAAGCCAAAATCTTTTATACCAATACCGGGTACTTGATTAGTAATGTACATCATTAAACATACAAGCAAATTTCCAAATCTAAAGGTTCCTTTCTTATCTCCTTTGATCTTTTTTAGATTGTCTATCAATTCATCTTTGAGCCATTCACACACATCTATTCTAGTATTATCATTAACCATGGCATATGCACCTTTAATACATAGGCTAGATACTAAGTTCAACCTATTTGTATGCGTAGCTTTGTAGCCTAAAGTCATACTGATAAATCTGACATTGATGTCCTTCACATCATTTACCCTTAGAGACCTTTTGTCAAATGTTGCATCGGTTAGATCTATCATTGTGTCATTTGAGACCCTTTTAGTTCTGTTAGGTCTGCTACTGATGGAAGGTAACCCTGTTACTACTTTAATGACTTCTTTGGTGATCTTATGAATTGAATCCAACCAAAAGAATTCACCATGGACTCTGCTTAGGACTATTCTTATCACATCTTCAGGAAAATCAAGAATGCTAAGAATATCCATAAAACCTAGGGTTTCTATTACCTTGTGTTTCGGTTTGATATTGCCATTTTCATCACAAATCATAGTTCTATACATTTTCTTGATTTCATCATCTCCTAATTCCTCTATATGACAATGTAAGTATATTCTAGGATCTTCAACATATACTACTCCTTTAGGAATTTGAGAGAATGCACCTATGTTATCATCTTTCTTAGCTATTTCGGGAACAAGCTTGAATACGGGTCTAGGGTGCTTAATAACCTCAACTACAGTAGGGTTTGCTATAAATTCAGGAACAGAGGAGGATGCCATGTTTAAAAATACCTCAATCTGCCTTAGGGATGAGTGCTTGGATGAATTACTTCTTTTTTCGCTAAGGATGCCTTCGCTCAGGAATTTCCGCGCTCTCGAAGATTTGAATGCTCGGTGAATGAAAAAGGAGCCAAAACACTTTCTTTATAATGTTATTTTCTCTAACTACCGCATTTAATGCTTGCCGGTTAAGTCACAACTTAACTCATCTGTTGGTAAAGAAGTAATTCAACTTCTCACCATCAACCGAGGGTATATTAGCATGTTTTTCAATTAGTTTCCAAACCCTCAAGGGATTTTCCTTCAGTTAGGTGAAGAGTCTCCTACCGGTGGAGTGTTACTATGTTCTGTCGGTGGAGGAGTGTTCCCAACAACATTCTGATCTGACTTTCTAATCCATTGTTTTGAGAATTCTTGCTTTACCTCTTCAACCTTTTCTTTACCCTTCAGGCTAGGACCTTTGTTATTTGTCGGTGATGCCTTACTTCTACAAAATTTAGCAATATGTCCAATCTTGTTACAAGCATAACAAGTCACATTATTTTTCTGAATAGCTTTCCCATATCCTATGCCAGTATGTGTTCCGCATTGATTAGATAGGTGTCCAAATCTTCCACAAACATAACATCTTACATTCATTCTACAATTTTCTGAATTATGACCAACTTTTTTGCATTTAGAACATTGACCGGTGGGTGCATTAGTGTTCTGATAATTTCTAGATCTACACTTATTTTCTCTATGACCATACTTGTTACAGTTAAAGCATTTCCCATTAAATTTGTAAGCAGTAGGTTCTCTTACCGGTTTGCTATGATCATGTCTGTTTGCAGTACCGGAGATTTCACCAACTTCAAAGCCAAGGCCATTTGTATCACCATTAGGTTTCTGATTCTTTAGCATGTCATCAAGTTCCTCTGAACTTTTCTTGAATTTTTCTTTGTGTTGATTTGCAGTAGCCAATTCGTTTTCCAAGAAGTCCTTCTGTCTAATGACTTCATTTTTATCATGTTCTAAGTGAATTAGATCTATCTTTAGCATATCATTCGCATGACTGAGTCTTATCTTTCCATTTCCAGCATCATTGATTCTTATAGTCAAGTCATCTTCATTCTTCTTTCTATCTTCAATTTCTTTACAAAATCTCATAGTCATATATTGCATCTCATTCTTCATTGTACAGTTATCTTGTCTCAGTTGGTTCACCAGATCATTAAGAGTTTCTTTTTCATCTTCATCATTATGCATCTTTTCACAAAGTTCTCTTCTCTTATTTCTTTCAATAGTGAAATTTTCTTGAAGTCCTTGAATGATATCCTGAGCAGCCTTCAGACCATCTTCAAGCTTGATATTCTTCACCTTTTCTACATCATAGTCTGAAAGAGATGTTTCCAATTGCTTTCTCAAGTTTTCCATCTCTATTGGTGACAAGATCTTCCTCAAGTTGTTAGGCTTTTGAAAATAGAGGACCAAGCTCTGATACCAATTGTTAGGATTCCCAAAGATACTAAGAGGGGGGGGGGGGGTGAATCAGTATCTGACCGGTTCATTGGGTGAATATTTTGTCATGAGTGTACTAATGACAAAATACATAATTCACACAAAGCTATGTTGAGAAATTAATCTCTCCTCTCATCAAAGGGAGGTTCTCTATGAAATTTCTTCTCTAATTAATAAGAAATTAAATTTGTGGGTTGGTGTTGGGCATATAACTCTCTTTTTTCAGAGTTTATGTATTCTCCCTTCACCTAGTTACAATTTCTCTATCTCTTCAGATAGTTAAAGAAAAGAACTATTAATCTAACAAACTACACCAAGAGTTACTATTAAGCAGCACAAAGTCTCCTTGAAGGTAACACTAGTTCAAACTGATCATTACAAATTAAACAATTAGAAACTTAGCTTGCAGCTCAAAGTCTTCAAGTATAGATTTCTAATCCATTAAACTACAAATAACTGCAGCAATACAAAGCATACCGCAAGTTACTTAATTTATCAGAAGATTTCTCAAATATGCTAAGAGCAGAAAGTCTACTTGCAAGATTTGAGAGCTCTTTAACCACATAACAATATCTTAAAGATCAAAGAAGTAAAGATAATATATATTCAATGGACATAGGAACATTAAATTATATAAACAATTTTCTTGATACACCACAAAGTTTGTGATCAACAAAACTATTTTCTTTATTTGTTTGATAGAATTTTCACCACAAAAGCCCAAAGTCTTCTTTGGGATAAAAATTCTGCAGATTTTTGCTAAGCATGAAAAAGATAAATATTTACAAAAGAGGTCCTCCTTATATAGGAAAAGAAGTTGAGAAAAAGGTGGGCACAGTTGACTTATTCAATTGCACAATCCCATTTTACTACAACTACAACATAAATAATACGTGTAGCTGCATAAAAATTGACAGCATCTATTGGTACAATTGCATGAAGAAAAGGTGCTAGAAGGGGGTACTTCATTCTTGATTCTCTTCCTCATTAGATTTCTGAAATTCTTTGAACTTAGCCAAGATAGCTTTCATCTCTACTTCGTTCGACATCGGGGTAGAACTTGTGATCACTCGGACACGGGAAATTGCATCTTCAATTTTTACCTGTTTCTTTTTAACATCCTTCAACATGGATGTGAGGACTTCAAAACTGACCTGGATTTCTAACAATTTATCAAATGTATCAAGCGAGAAATATTGTCCCATGCATTGATACATCAAGGAAAGGAATTCCTGCATGACAACTTCAGCAGTGACGAGATTTTGATCGCCATCATATAAATAGCATGGAAGATCACCAACTTTGGCAAAAATGAGGTCAACCTTGTCATCACCTTCTTTCTTCTCCTGGTCTAGTTCTACAATCATTAACTTTATTGTCTCCTGCTTATGGGACAATAAAGACAAGGTTTGGATGTACTTCTCCCTTGTGGGAATTACCTTATTTTCAACCAGGACATCTATCCCGAAGTCCTCCATTTTGCTCCACAAGGTAGTAATTTTCACAACTTCCTCAATCTTCTGTGATAAATAGGTTTTGAGTACTTGCATATGACTCTGGATTACTTCATAATCTGACAATAGTCCCACTATTGAGCTCAGAAGATGAGAGCCTTCTGATATTAGCCATGAAATCCACTCATCCATCACTCGGCCTTTAGCTCCCACCTGTTCAATCTTCTTGAGGGCTTCGGTATCTATTGAGGATCCTATGGGTTCAACCTCTTGAGAAGATTGTGTGACCTTTAGAAGGACGTTGGTTAGCTGTTCACACTTCTGCTTCAAGATATTTTTCTCATCCCTCTCCTGATCCAATCTTCTCAACAAAGACTTAAAGGCCGTTTGTGAATCAAATTTCACACTCTCATGTGTTTCCACCTCGAGCTCTATGACCTGAATGGTATAATCTTCAGATTGTATGTTGCCTTTGTCCTTGTCTGACGATGGCACCATAACTTCAGCATATTTTCTCTTAGAAGCCAGGTCTACTACCACTCGAGATATCGTCTTTGGCTTTTTTGTTCCCTTAGGCTTTGGAGGAACCAAAAGTTCAAAGTCAAACTCGTTTGGAGAGATCACTTGTTTTTTCCTCTTAGGGGCCACTACTTCCATCCAAGGGGGTAGTTCTAGATTGGCTGATGGAGTAGTAGCTCCTTGCTGATTTTGAGTTGAAGCTTCGAGAGTAGGTTGATTGGAGCTTGGAGTAGTTGCGAGTGTTACTGATGGTGCTAATATCAAGGTATCTAGTGGAACATTTGTTGTTGCTACCTCTTCAGTTATAGATGGGAGAGTTGAGGGTGTCGTGAATGTAACTTCAGTACTTACCAATGGTGGAATTTTTGTGGTGGTGGTGGTAGTGACAAGTAAGTCTACTAAAACCTGTTCTGCAAGTGCCTCTTCCAAGGTTTCATTAAAATCCATCATTTTGGATTCAAAAGTAGATGAAGGGATATCATCTAGATTGGAGAAGTTGATTATTGTGAAAAATTGATTAGTGGCCTCTAATTGCGCCATGCCCATACTTAGATCTTCATCTTGAAAATCTTGATCCTCTTCATCAGAGTCAAATTCTATAGAGTGGATGACTACTTGTGAAGCGGTCGAGGCATCTATTCTTGCTGGATGTGATACTTCTTTTGCTTGTACTTCCTCTTGTTGAGGAATTTCACCTTCTTCAACCTCCTTTCCTTTTCCAACTTCACTGGCAAGTGGTTATTCTGGCTCTTTCGTCACTGCTTATTGTGATGTGGATGATGATTCACCCTTGTTCGACCCTTTAACTATAAATTTGATTTTGGGTCCTTTACCCTTTGATTGTACCATAGAAGTTGAGGATAGTGTTTGCGGGTCTATCCTACTCTTTGTTCTTGTTTTAGTTGTAGTTGTCTTGCCCAATGGGCTATCACTATTATCATCATCTCTTGAACTAGCAGGAAGTTGTTTCATCCTAAGATTCTTTTTTAGCAACCAAGCATTGGTGTTTGCTAAGATAGGAGAGATCCTCTGAGTAATAGATTTTCTTTCTTTATTCGACCATTGCACAAGTGGAAGTGGGGAATCAACAATCTTCTTCTCATAATAAACATGGTCCACTATGTCATCTATGTCTTCCATGGTCATTGGGATCTTAGCTAAATCCAAATTTTCAATTTGTTCCAAACCAAGATGACTAAAATCCATCCTTCTTATATCCTCCTCATTCTGACAATCTGCCCAAACATCCTCAAACCTATAGACATGAGTATAACTCCTCCCAAGTTTTCTCTTTATGCCACGAAAGTCAAAATTGTTTCATGCCTTGAACCTTCGCATTGTATTCCATTGCATTTCTTCTTCCATGTTCTTGGCTTTAGGGTTGGTTAGTATTGAGTACCTGCCGATTGATTCTGGAAACTTCAACCCATTTTTATGTGCTTGTGATTGTTTTTCATGCACTTTAAATAGTTGTCTACACAACTCCATGAGAATGATCTTATCTGAAGGGAACATTGGTAGAATAAAGGGCTCTCCTGAAAAACATCCAATTCGGATGTAGGTGAATGTCAACAATTGAAGAAAAACACAACCATAATGAGATACCCTGTTGTAAGCGGCCTCTGACAATCTCTGCTTTTGAGGGCCCTTATCAAACATACATTTCCACATAGCAAAGAAAGCATTGTTAACTCTTCTATAATGGTTACCTTGATTCTTGATGGTAAGTTGATCATAATACTCCCAGACGGGCACCAATCTTCTGTCACCCTTGGTAGACAAGCCTGGATATTGCCTCATTGAAGCAGCTGCATAAACCAGGTATGAGGTCATGTAAAAATTCAGTGTCACCTTGACCTCCTTCAATTAAGCATAGAGCGCATCACTGATTTGCTCTCCCCAATCAATTCTTGCAGTCCCCTTTCTGATTATATTTATGTAATAAGACATCTAGTTTTGAAAATAATGAGTCTTTTAACCCCCTCACTCTAGATAACATGGTGACCATGTCGTTATATTCCTCATTGAAATCACTCTTGTGGAAAGACTTAGGCCATTGTGAGGTGAGGGAACTTCTTGCAAGAGAGAGATAAACAATATTGATCACCTTTTTGCATTTATCCTCATGTTTCTCGTAGTACTCTTGAGCACTCTCTTGAGAAATATCAGCCACTTCCTCAACTGGTGAACCCTTGAAAATACTGTTAAACAACACACTATCCAGGGTCATGATGACGTTTTGAGTAGCGTCCTTTACTTGCCTTGTATTTGGATCAAAGTGATCTGCTATTGCCAGTACGAATTGAGGATCATGAGCCGCAACTGGGAAAGATGCATACTTATGCAGCTCAAATGTGATTAGACTGGTTAGACAAGCAGGAGCTTTCTAAACCCGATCAATAAATTCTTGCATATCAACATGCCTAATTTCAATGTCCCTGATTTCCTTGATATTTGAGTCTACCGAACTCTCTGGGTACAAATTCAAGTACTTGTCGTACTTGTACTTCATCTTTATTGATGATGTTTTGCTTGGAAAAGGTTTCAACTGACTTGAGGGAGGCTCAGATTTGTCATGAGGAAGCTTTGCCATTAGCAAGGATTGCATTCAAGACTAAGGATTATCTCTTCATCATTTATCAAAATCAATTTTTCTCAAACGGATCGAAAAACGAGACTCAAAATAGGCTTGGGAGTAAAACTGCCAAAAACAGCAGGTCGGGGAAAAAAGTCCAACATGCTTTTTTGAAAAAATAAATTCCACATCGGACTTTAAAGTCCAAAATGCAATTAAAATCACCTTGATCAGCACATCAGACTTTAAAGTTCGATGTGCAAATCCGAGATGGGTCATCAACACATCGGATTTTAAACTCTGATGTGTCAATCCAGGGAAAATCAATAACACATCAGACTTTAAAGTCCGATGTGTAGGGGTGAAAACTTGAAACAAGCACATCAGACTTTAAAGTCTGATGTGCAACCTGGGAAAGATTTAAAGGCACATCGAACTTTAAAGTCCGATGTGCATACAAAGGGAAAAAGAATTGGTTGACATGTTGGGTTTTCAAACCCAACATGTCAACCTACTCCTCTCCGCATATCAGACTTTAAAGTCCGATATGCAGAGATCCTTTCATCCAGCTGCACACTAGATTTTAAAGTTCGGTATGCGGTTGGAGAAGGGATACTTTGGAGGGCAATCATGTTTTGAAGTTTGATTGTCCTCTAAAACAAGGGGGACAATCGGACTTCAAAATCTGATTGCTCTTTGAAACACAGAACAAAAACCCCGAAAGAAACCTAAACGAGGAAGAAAGAAACGCAAAATAAGAAGGAAAACCCAGAAAGAAAAATAAAATGCAAACCCTATCTCGCAGCAATGATGATGGAAAAATCCGACAATGGAGCAATTTGATCCGAGTCATGATGAGCAAAATCCGAATCATGGCGAGCAAAAGCAGAGGAGGGCGCGCGGAGAAAAAGATGACAAGCAAAAACAAAGGAAGGAAACGCAAAAATTAACTTAAAAAGTGATTAGATAAAAACCCTAAAAAATCAATTAATGCAGCATTAATTACAACTCACAGTTGCATGTCGGACTTTAAAGTCCGACATGCAGGCTAGAAATTCACTGCTTTAAGCTTCAAGGTTCGCCTTTCTTTCCTAGACAGGTGTGTAGGACAATCTCCATATGTTAAGAGATATGCCAGGTTGGAATACCACTCATCAATAGTGCTAACGAATAGAACATGAGGAAGATCTTGATTAATACCTTTGTTTTCAAGCACCACTTCATCTATTGATTTGTTGTCAGCTATCAACTGACATAGACCTTTTCCACGAACCAACTTAGTGGGCTTAATTTTCATATCATATTCTTGAATCTTGGCAACCTAGTTGCCCCTTTTAGTTCCAAACTCTTGTTGCGTCAGAATCGACTTGACAACAACATCAGGAACAAGAGCAACGACATGCGAATTTAGAGTATAAAACCTGAAATGTTTTACCGCTTTCACCACAACAAAAGCATGCTTCTCCATTTCTTAGTATTTCAACTCATGAGCCTTCAACGGATAGCTCATGAATGCAATAGGTGATTCCATGCCTTCATCATTTCTCTGCATTAGTATAGCTGAACAAGTATGATCTGATGCATAGTTGTACATAATAAACTCTTTGGTATAATCTGGGCATACTAAGACTGAAGCATTTGCCATGGCTTCCTTGATCTGATGGAAAGCTTTCTTTCCTTCGGGAATCCATTTGAAGAGAAAATTACCTTTCATCATTTTAACTATATGACGAGTCTGTTCAGTAAAGTCTAGAATGAATCTTCGCAGGAAATTTACTTTACCAAAGAAATAATGAACAACAGTCTTACTTTCTTGCAAGGAAAGGTCGCGAATAGCTCTTACCCTTTCCACATCAATTTTTATACCTTCTTTCAAAACAATATGCCCAAGCAGCTTGCCTTCAGTGACCCCAAAAATAGATTTCTTTGGATTGAGGGAAATTCCATGCTGACGACATTTCTCTAAGACTCGTTGCAAATGAAAGAAATGATCTTGACGTTCCTTAGAATAAACTGTCAAATCATCCAAATAAACCACAATGAACTTACCAATAAAACTTCGAAAGGCCAAGTCCATTGCACGTTGGAAAGTTTCTCCTGCATTTATTAATCCAAAAGGCATCCTATGATATGAAAAGGTACCCCAAGGTGTAGTAAATGCGGTCTTATGTTGATCTTACTCCAGAACTTCTACCTGGTTATAACCTAAAAATCCATCCAACATGGACATCATCTTTGCTCCAGTAATAGCTTTTAGGACATGATCCATGACAGGTAAAGGATAATTATCCGCTAAGGATGCCTGATTCAAGTTTTGAAAATCAACACATATATGTATCTCACCATTCTTCTTACTTATAGGTACAATATTGGCTATCCAAGTAGAATGATGAATGGGGAAGATTATCCTTTCTTTCAATATCTTTTGTACTTCAGCAAAGATAGTATCGGAGATCTTTGGGTTGTATTGACTTTGCTTCTAGTGGAAAGGCGTAATACCTGGTTTCAATGGGATGTCATGGTGGAGCTCTTCGGGATGAAAAGACTTTAGATCTTCATAGGAGTATGCCAAGAGGTCAACATATTACTGCAATAATGCAACAAATTTTTGCCTTTCTCCTTGTGAACAACACTTTCCAATGTTGATCATTTTTGGATTGTCTTCAATCCCAATGTTTACTTGTTCATATTCCATTGACCCTGTAGCTGATCTTTGTTGCTTCTTAACATAACGATCATGTTTGTCAAAAAGCTCTTCTAGCGAAACTAGACCCTTGGGGATCTTGTTTCCTTTTAATTGCAGAAATTTTTCTCCTGTTTCTGCATCAATACTTTCAATTGCATCCTTTCAAGGGCAGTGACTACCTTCAAAGTACAGATCATCAAAATTGTCAGTGGTCTACAAAAAATTTATTACATGATGATCATCATTAAATACTTGCCAATGATCAGAGTTGTCAGGAACATTCTACTGGAAAAGTAACTCAACAACATAAGTTAATCCTGAAAAATCTTTGTGAGGAACCAAAGAAGTTGCAGATATTGCCAATCAATCCACTCTATCATTAAATTCACAAGAGACAAAAAATATATCAAAGGCATTGAATGCCTCAATCAAATCCCAAACTTGGTTATATAATGTCGTAGCCTATCGCTCGTAGTTTGATATATGTTCCGGACTTGACAAAAACTTAACTCCATATCTCCTTGAGCATGCAAATTCTTGATTTCATTCTTCTGAGCAACATTCATTCCCAAAAAAAGTGATTCATACTCAGTAGTGTTATTTGTGTTATCAAACTGCAATTTGAAAGAGAAAGGGAAAAGATTACCCTCAAGAGAAACCAAAACAATACCAGCTCCTGATCTGGTAGAAAAATAACTACCATCAAACTCTAGTGTCCAAACATCATCTGGACTACCAATGCTGACGGTATCAAAATTGAGAATTTCTTGTTGTGAAGTTGAATATCTTTTTGATTCCATAACACTACTTTCACAATCAATTGGAACATCATTTAGTGAAATGGCATCTTCACTCTCAGGATTCACCTCTAAACCATCATCAGCATGCATGAAATAATTACCCATATCTGATGATTCGAAAAGAATCTGTGCCTGCTAATCGTCAGGCTTGACAACGGTGTATTTTGATTCTTTTTTTGGAAGTAACTTTTGAATAACTCCTTTAACAGGAATACGAGCCTCAGTCATATCCATGTTTAACTCACCCCCAACATCTCTATAGAAATTTATTCCCAACAATAGACAATAGGAGGTTGACACATCAGCTACTAGTACTGTCATCTTAATCTTCTTTTCTGGGAATGAAGCAAAAGCAAATTGCGCATCTTTGATTTGACCTATCAAGGGGACTTGCTTGTTATCTATAGAGAAACACCTTCCAAATGTTTTGGTCAAAGTTAAGCCAAGGGCATTGGAAACTTTTGCAGGCATAACATTATCAGATGCCCCATAATCAATTACATAGTTACTAAGCTTATAACCATTTATTAACAAAGAGATGTAGAATGGTTCTATTTTCTCTATAGGAGAAGGGGAAGTTACTAAGTTGTTTTGTAGTAAGTTAGACTTAGGAAGATTACTAGGGGTAGTATCTTTTTCTTTAACAAACTTGACCAAACAGTCAAATTGATCTAGGTTAGATCTCAAAAATTCAACTTCAGACATTTGTATTTTGGTTTTCTTGGCATGGTCTAAAATATCAAATGACTGAAAGGAATTCATCATCAAAGATGGATTTGGGTTCTCAGTTTAAGAACTTAAAATATTAGGTACACTGGTCTTCGATGCATGTGTAGAAGAATTGATAGGTGCAGAAAAATTAACAACAATCAAAGAATCACTTACACTTTTATCCTTTGTAGCATCTATTGAGATAGCATTGTCCTTTGTAGGATTTGGTATGGGGGTCCCACGCTTCACAATCACATGTGTCTGGCGTATCATCTTCTTGATATTGCATAAACCTAATATTAGAGTCGCTAGCCAACTCTACATCATCTTCTTGATGCGAATTGGCATCTTCTTCACCAAAAGAGGGAAGATCATTCTGTTCAGCTTCATAATATCCTGTAGCTGAATTTTGGGATGGTGCTTCTAACGCAACCCTCTTTGGAGCAGGAGGTAATTTATTCTTATTATGCATGGCATAATTGGAAGCATTGTTTGGATAAGTCCTTCTTGGAACATCATGATAGGAAGTATTTCCTTGTGTGGAAATTTGCTTCTTAAGTGCCAACAACTCATTTGCTAACTTTTGTATCATGGGATCAACAAAATTCATGGAAGGAATTGACAAATCGGTAATTTGATTATTTCTTGTTGGCATATGGACACTCCAATGAGACATTGTGTGTGATTGAAGGTTTTGTCATTGATGGCAACCTTGCAATCCTATGGCACTGGCAAGACATTATACCGGCAAAGCATTACACAAGCAACCTTGCAATCCTATGGCACCGACAAGACATTATACCGGCAAAGCATTACATAGGCAACCTTGCAATCCATGGCACCGATAAGACACTATACTGGCAAAGCATTATTCAAGCAAGACAGTGCACCGACATCAGCAAGACCACTCTACACTGGCACAAAACAAAAGATGTATACCGACATAGAGGCCGACAGGATTTTTGATATGTAATATTTTGTTTATTATTGTAAGCCGACTTGGCAAATTGTAAAATGACTCTTGTATAAAAAAGAGATCATTGTAGACATTTGTAGGATATGGATAGGAAGCATAAAGAAAATTATTAGGTAGACCTAATGTGCGAATTGTAGGTCAAGGGTATATGTAAAGAACAGAGCAAGAACCAGTACTGAATCTGGCATTGAAGATGCTATTATAAAGTAGTACAAAATATTGGATTTGTATAATCCTCATTGTAAGTCAGTGTGACTTCTTATTGAGCAGTGTGCTCTAGGCAGTTGGCCTTCCTGCATGTGCAGGCCCCTTTTGTAAGTAATATTCTCTTATTGGCTAGTAAGTGAATATTGTGGGTCACAAATCCCATTGAGGTTTTTCCCACAGCGGGTTTCCTCATTAAACATCTTGTGTTATGGTGTTTTTTTCATGTGGATGTTTTTTATTCTATTAATTACATTAATTCTTGCATACTGGTATACTGTTACATTATGTTCTGCATGTTCTGTCTTAAGAAAATTTCATTACCGGTCAGATACTGATTCACCCCCCCCTCTCAGTATCTGTGGGAACCCTAACATTTCTAACCTTGTTGGGATCTCTCCTTATCTTACCGGCAAGGATAAGATCATGTTCAACCGATATAGCCAGCTATTGTGCAGCATCCAAATCTGTAGGATTATCTCTTCGCAAAAGAAAGCTTACCTCTGGCAATTGAGCGTTGATGAAGAAAAATTTCAAGTTTCCAACAGTTGTCCATGAAGCAACTGGAATGCGATTGTGAAATCTGTTGAACTTTGCTACAAATTCACGCATAGCTTCCTAGGGTTCTTTCTTCATTTGAGTTAACTGAGCTAGCAGTGTGTGATCATCTTCGACAGACTTGAACCTTGCTTCAAGCAATGTTCTAAGAGTTTCCCAATTTGTGATACAAGCGTTCATAAGATGATAGAATCAATCAGCAACAACTCCATGCAAAGTCTCAATGAATAGTCTCACCGAAACATCTTGATGCTCACTACCTAGGACTCCACATGCGATGTAGAAAGCAACGATGTGTTCGTCCGAGTGCTGAGAACCATCAGCCCAAAATTTGGGTAAATTTTTCCTTGTACCTTTGGGAAGTTCATGCAAAGGTGCGGTCAAGTTCAAAGGACCAAAAGCAGTACCCCAAGGTCCAAGAGAAGCCATCCTTAACAGATTATAGAGTGGTATTACAAAATGATTTTCAAGTGGAACAACGGAAACTTGCAAACTTGATGCCTCACTTGGTACAAGAGATCATCGTGTAGATGGAGGAAAATTTCGTGTCCACTGCAAAGGAGAAAGTGTTCGTCGAGGTGTCACAAAGGGAAAATTAAATTGTTGCAATACTTCAAAAGAAGGATCAACAATTCCTGCTAATTGTTGCCCATGAGTGTAACTTCGATCAGCCAGATTATGATTTGAAGAAAAACAACAATATGGAAATAACAATGAAAGCGCACTGCAACCCAAAGATAAATTGGTTGCACATGGCTCCCCAGCAGAGTCGCCAAAAAACTATTGGGTGAATATTTTGTCACCAGCATACTAATGATAAAATATATAACTCACACAAAGCTATGCTGAGAAATTAATCTCTCCTCTCATCAAGGGGAGGTTCCCTATAAAATTTCTCCTCTAATTAATAAGAAATTAAATTTGTAGGTTGTTGTTGGGCATATAACTCTCTTTTTTCAGAGTTTATGTATTCTCCCTTCACCTAGTTACAATTTCTCTATCTCTTCAGATACTTAAAGAAAATAACTATTAATCTGACAAACTACACCAAGAGTTACTATTAAGCAGCACAAAGTCTCCTTGAAGGTAACACTAATTCAAACTGATCATTACAAATTAAACAATTAAAAACTTAGCTTGCAGCTCAAAGTCTTCAAGTATAGATTTCTAATCCATTAAACTACAAATAACTGCAACAATATAAAGCTCACCGCAAGTTACTTAATTTATCAGAAGATTTCTCAAATATGCTAAGAGCAGAAAGTCTACTTGCAAGATTTGAGAGCTCTTTAACCACATAACAATATCTTAAAGATCAAAGAAGTAAAGATAATATATATTCAATGGACATAGGAACATTAAATTATATAAACAATTTTTTTGATACAACACAAAGTTTGTGATCAACAAAATTGTTTTCTTTATTTGTTTGATAGAATTTTCACCACAAAAGCCTAAAGTCTTCTTTGGCATAAAAATTCTACAGAGTTTTGCTAAGCATGAAAAAGATAAATATTTACAAAAGAGGTCCTCCTTATATAGGAAAATAAGTTGAGAAAAAGGTGGGCATGGTTGACTTATTCAACTGTACAGTCCCATTTTACTAAAACTACAACATAAAGAAAACGTCCAACTACATAAAAATTGACAGCATTTATCGGTGCAACTGCATGAAGAAAAGGTGCCAGAAGGGGGTACTTCATTCTTGATTTTCTTCCTCATTAGATTTATGAAATTCTTCAAACTTAGCCAAGATAGCTTTCATCTATGCTTCGTCCAACATCAGGGTAGAACTTGTGATCACTCGGAATTGGGAAATTGCATCTTCAATTTTTACCTGTTTCTTTTTAACATCCTTCAACATGGATGCGAGGACTTCAAAACTGACTTGGATTTCTAATAGTTTATCAAATGTATCAAGTGAGAAATCTTGTCCTATGCATTGATCCATCTAGGAAAGGAATTCCCACATGACAACTTCAACAGTGACGAGATTTTGATCGCCATGATATAAATAGCATGGAAGATCACCAACTTTGGCAAAAATGAGGTCAACCTCTTCATCACCTTCTTTCTTCTCCCAATCTAGTTCCGCAATCATTAACTTCATTGTCTCCTGCTTATGGGACAATAAAGACAAGATCTGGATGTACTTCTTGCTTGTGGGAATTATCTTATTTTCAACGAGGACATCTATCCTGAAGTCCTCCATTTTGCTCCACAAGGTAGTGCTTTTCACAACTTCCTCAATCTCTTGTGATAAAGAGGTTTTGAGTCCTTGCATCTGACTTTGGATTACTTCATAATCTGACAATAGTCTCACTGTTGAGCTCAGAACATGAGAGCCTTTTGATCTTAGCCATGAAATCCACTCATCCATCACTCAGCCTTTAGCTCCCACCTGTTCAATCTTCTTGAGGGCTTTGGTAGCTATTGAGGATCCTATGGGTTCAACCTCTTGGGAGGATTGTGTGACCTTTAGAAGGACGCTGGTCAGTTATTCACACTTTTGCTTCAAGATATTTTTCTCATCCCTCTCCTAATCCAATCTTCTCAACAAAGAATTAAAGGCTGTATGTGAATCCAATTTCACACTCTCATGTGTTTCCACCCCAAGTTCTACGAACTACATGGTATAATCTTTAGATCGTATGTTGTCTTTGTCCTTGTCTGACGATGGCACCATAACTTTAGTATATATTCTCTTAGAAGTTGAGTCTACTACCACCTGAGATACTATTTTTGGATTTTTTGTTCCCTTAGGCTTTGGAGGAACCAAAATTTCAAAGTCAAACTCGTTTGGAGAGATCACCTATTTTTTTCTTTTAGGGGCCACTACTTCCATCCAAGGGGGTAGTTCTGGATTGGCTGATGGAGTAATAGCTCCTTACTGATTTTGAGTTGAAGCTTCAAGAGCAGGTTGACTGGAGCTTGGAGTAGTTGCGAGTGCTATTGATTGTGCTGATATCGAGGTATCTAGTGGAACATTTGTTGTTGCTACCTATTCAGTTACAAATGGGAGAGTTGAGGGCGTCGTGAATGTAACTTCAACACTTACTAATGGTGGAATTTATGTGGTGGTGGTGGTAGTGACAAGTAAGTCTACTGAAACCTGTTCTGCAAGTGCCTCTTCCAAGGTTTCATTAAAATCCATCATTGTGGATTCAAAAGTAGATGAAGGGATATCATCTAGATTGGAGAAGTCGGTTATTATGAAAAACTGATTAGTGGCCTCTGATTGCGCCATGCCCATACTTAGATCTTCGTCTTCAAAATCTTGATCCTCTTCATCAAAGTCAGATTCTACAGAGTGGATGACTACTTGTGAAGTGGTCGAGGCATCTATTCTTGCTGGATGTGATACTTCTTCTACTTGTACTTCCTCTTGTTGAGGAATTTCACCTTCTTCAACCTCCTTTCCTTTTCCAACTTCACTGGCAGGCGGTTGTTCTGGCTCTTTCGCCACTACTTCCTGTGATGCGGATGATGATTCACCCTTCTTCGACCCTTTAACTATAAATTTGATTTTGGGTCCTTTACTCTTTGATTGTACCACATGAGTTGAGGATAGTGCTTGTGGGTCTTAGTTGCTCTTTGTTCTTGTTTCAGCTGTAGCTGTCTTGCCCAATGGGGCATCATTGTTATCATGATCTCCTGAACTAGCAGGAAGTTGTTTCATCCTAAGATTCTTTTTCAGCAACCAAGCATTGGTGTTTGCTAAGATAGGAGAAATCCTCTGAGTAATATATTTGCTTTCTTTCTTCGACCATTACACAAGTGGAAGTGGGGAGTCAACAATCTTCTTCTCATAATAAACAGGGTCCACTATGTCATCTATGTCTTCCATGGTCATTGGGATCTTAGCTAAATCCAAATTTTCAATTTGTCCCAAAGTAAGACGGCTGAAATCCATCCTTCTTATATCCTCCTCATTTTGACAATCTGCCCAAACATCCTCAAACCTATAGACATGAGTATAACTCCTCCCAAGTTTTCTCTTTATGCCACGAAAGTCAAATTTTTTTCGTGCCTTGAATCTTCGCATGGTATTCCATTGCATTTCTTCTTCCATGTTCTTGGCTTTAGGGTTGGTTAGTATTGAGTACCTGCCGATTGATTCTGGAAACTTCAACCCAGTTTTATGTGCTTGTGATTGTTTTTCATGCATATTAATTAGTTGTCTACACAACTCCATGAGAATGATCTTGTCTGAAGGGAACCTTGGTAGAATACAAGGTTCTCCTGAAAAACATCCAATTCAGATGTAGGTAAATGTCAGAAATTGAAGAAAAACACAACCATAATGAGATACCTTGTTGTAAGCGGCCTCTAACAATCTCTACTTTTGAAGGCCCTTATCAAACATACATTTCCACATAACATATAAAGTATCGTTAACTCTTCTATAGTGGTTACCTTGATTCTTGATGGTAAGTTGATCATAATAGTCCCAGACGGGCACCAATCTTTTGTCACCCTTGGTAGACAAGCTTGGATATTGCCTCATTGAAGCATCTGCGTAAACTAGGTATGAGGTTATGTAAAAATTCAGTGTCACCTTGACCTCCTTCAATTGAGCATAGAGCGCATCACTGATCTGCTCTCCCCAATCAATTCTTGTGGCCCCCTTTCTGATTATATTTATGTAATAAGACATCCAGTTTTGAAAATAATGAGTCTTTTAACCCCCTCACTCTAGATAACATGGTGACCATGTCGTTATATTCTTCGTTGAAATCACTCTTGTGGAAAGACTTAGGCCATTGTGAGGTGAGGGAACTTCTTGTAGCAGAGAGATAAACAATATTGATCACCTTTTTGCATTTATCCTCATGTTTCTCATAGTACTCTTGAGCACTCTCTTGAGAAATATTAGCCACTTCCTCAACTGGTGAACCCTTGAAAATACTATTAAACAACACACTATCCAGGGTCATGATGACATTTTGAGTAGCGTCCTTTACTTGCCTTGTATTTGGATCAAAGTGATCCGCTATTGCCAGTATGAATTGAGGATCATGAGCCGCAACTGGGAAAGATGCATACTTATGCAGCTTAGATTTGATTAGACTGGTTAGACGAGCAGGAGCCTTCTAAACCCGGTCAATAAATTCTTGCATATCAACATGCCTAATTTCAATGTCCCTGATTTCCTTGATATTTGAGTCTACCGAACTCTCTGGGTATAGATTCAAGTACTTGTCGTACTTGTACTTCATCTTTATTGATGATGTTATGCTTGGAGAAGGTTCCAACTGACTTAAGGAATTCTTAGATTTGTCATGAGGAAGCTTTGATATTAGCAAGGACTTCATTCAATACTGAGGATTAGCTCTTCATAATTTATCAAAATCAATTTTTCTCAAACGAATAAAAAAACGGGACTCAAAATAGGCTTGGGAGTAAAACTGCCAAAAACAACAGGTCGAGGAAAAAAGTCGGACATGCTTTTTTGAAAACAAAAATTGCACATTGGACTTTAAACTCTGAAATGCAATTAAAATCACCTTGATCAACACATTAGACTTTAAATTCCGATGTGCAAATCCGAGATGGGTCATCAACACATCGGACTTTAAAGTTCGATGTGTCAATCCGGGGAAAATCAATAACACATCAGACTTTAAAGTCCGATGTGTAGGGGTGAAAACTTGAAACAAGCGCATCAAACTTTAAAGTTCGATGTGCAACTTGAGAAAGATTTAAAGGCACATCAGACTTTAAATTCCAATGTGCATACAAAGGGACAAATAATTGGTTGAAATGTCGGGTTTTCAAACCCGACATGTCAACCTACTCCTCTCTACATATCGAACTTTAAAGTCCAATATGCGGAGATCCTTCCGTCCAGCTGCACACCGGATTTTAAAGTCCAATATGCAGCTGGAGAAGGGAGACTTCGAAGGGCAATCGGGTTTTGAAGTCTGATTGTCCTCTGAAACAAGCGAGACATTCGGACTTCAAAATCTGATTGCTCTTCGAAATACAGAACAAAACCCCCGAAAGAAACCAAAACAAGGAAGAAAGAAACACAAAACAAAAAGGAAAACTCGGAAAGAAAATTAAAATGAAAACCCTACCTCGCGGCAATGATGATGGAAAAATCTGACAATGGAGCGATCTAATCCGAGTCACGACGAGCAAAATCTGAATCACGGTGAGCAAAAGCAGAGGAGGGCACGCAGAGAAAAAGATGACAAGAAAAAACAAAGGAAGGAAACGCAAAAATTAACTTAAAAAGCGATTAGATAAAAACAATAAAAAATCAATTAATGCAACATTAATTATTGTAGACACCTAAAAATGGTCAAACGTTTGCGAGGTCATACTTTAACATTTGCGCATTGCCTCATTTTAGGTTTTTGCATCGCATTAACATTTCTCCTATGATTCGCACTTGATCTTTATCATTTGCGAGCATCGAGTCATTCTTCTGCATTCTTCAGTCATCTTGTCCTCAAATTTGGTCTTGTCGACAACACTATCTAGTCATGATTTTAATCGATCTTATCCTATTGCATCAATGTGCGTGCTTATTTGTCATCATTTTGGACATCGTCAATCCTAATTAGGGTTTTGTCCTCCTGTCAATCTTGCGATCGATTTGTCATCAATCATGGCTCTCTTATCAATCTTATCATCAATCTTATCATTATGGACATCGTCAATCCTAAGTAGGGTTTTGTCCTCTTTTCAATCTTATCATCTGGCGATCGGTTTATCAATCTTGTCATTTTGGCGATTGATTTGTCATCGATCGTGGTCATTGTCAACCTTGTCATCTTGCAATCTATTTTGTCATCGATTCTTGTCCTCTTGTCGATCTTGTCATTTTGCGATCATTTCGCTATCAATCGTTGTCTGTCTCAATTATGTCAATTTGGATCAATTTGTCATTGTTCCTCGTCAATTGGCGCATTTATCAAATCATTTTGTCGCACTGGTCATTTATCAATTCAAAATCATGACATTAATTATCTTCAATCAAGACCTAATTGTCATTTTCGCATTTCTAATTCGTCTTCTAGGGTTTTATGATTTATTCATTTAACCTAATTTGCCATTTCTTCCTCTAGGATTACTAAATTATTTATTAATCCTAAGTTACAATTAAATCTTTATTTAGTTGGCTAATTATTCTTCCTCTTGTAAATTAATTAATAAATGACAAATTGTTAATTAATTTACCTAATTTCTTCTAATTCACTAAATTCTAATTTCCATCAATTTCTAATTCCTAATTTTCATCAATTTCAATTTTCTAATTTTCTAAATTTCTAAATTCTTTTCCCTCCTATTTCATCTCCTAATTCTATGGGAATGACATTTCAATTTGTCATGAAATTGTCATAATTGATAATCAATCAATTTGACATGAAATGTGTCATAATTTGTCATCAATTCTCAATCAATCAAATTGTGCATGGAAAGTGCATAATTTGTCATAATTGACATATTGATTTGCAATTTCCATTTGAATTGCATCATGCTAATCTTGTCATTTATCCAATTCTTCTATAAATTGGATGTTTTTTTCAATCAAATCCCTTGAATCCCGAATCTTGAATCTTGAATCTGGAATCTTAATCCCGAATCCTTAATCAAACTATCGAACTTATGCTTCTAGTACTCTTGACCAATAACCAACATCAATCTTGCTTTCAATTGTATGTGCACTTGTAGGTGAGATCCACAAATCCATTGAAGAGGAAAGAACAACAATGGAGGCGCATGGAAGGAGCATTCAATTCTGCATTTGGTTTGCATAATCTTTCATTTTGAATGCTTTGTTTTCATATCTCTATTGAGTGTGCTTAGGATTAGATCATTGCAATGCGTGATTGAGCTAATAATGATTAACATGTCTATCTACTTATCTTGTGATGATTCCTAATTTCTATGCTACAATTATAACTCGCAGTTGCATGTCGGACTTTAAAGTCCGACATGCAGGCTAGAAAATCTTGCATGTCGGACTTTAAAGTCTAAAATGCATCGTCCAACCAAGCAGTCTGCAGGTCGGACTTTAAAGTCTGAAATGCAAGCAAAGACCACCTACAGGTCGGACTTTAAAGTCCGAACTGTAGGTTGAGACCAAGCAAATGCACATCAGAATTTAAAGTCCAATGTGCAGACAACAAAGAAAAGACCCTGTAGTTCAAACTTTAAAGTCCGAATTGCAGGAAAAACTGCAAACTTAGGAAAAACAAGAAAAACACTAAAACGAAAAGCTAGGAGCAAAATGAACTAACTGACGAAGTCGATTAAGCTCTCTCGGAGACCATAAGGTAAGAAATGGACCAGTTTCGTAGGGTTGCCTCACGATTTTGGCCGTGCTAAAATCGAGGACAACATAGTTAGATAATTTTCTTAACTTATAACATGAAAAACATATTAAAATTGTGTACCGATAAACCACAAATAATGCAACAAATAAGAACAACAACCACAACATGAAAAGCACACCACAACACAATATTTTAACGAGGAAACCCGGTGTGGGAAAAACCTCAGTGGGATTTGTGACCCACAATATTCACTTACTGGCCAATAAGAGAATATTACTGTTTACAATAGGGGCCTGCACATGTAGGAAGGCCAAGTGCCTAGAGCTCATTGCTCAGTTACAAAAGAAGTCACACTGACTTAGAAAATTGGATTATATAAATCCAATATCTTGTACTACTTCAGATCAACATCTACTATGCTAGATTCAGTACCAGTTTAAGCTCTGCAATATACATAAACTCTTATCCTAATAGTTCGCACATTAGGTCTGCTATATTATTTTTATACTTCCTTTTTAAATGATCTACAATGATCTCATACATATATGAGTCATATTACGATCCGCCATGTCAGCTTACAAAATATTTTACAATTAATTTCAAAATACATTTATACAAAATTCATGTCGGACATGGTGTCAGTAATCTTCTTTTTGGTGTCAATGATCTGTATGCCAGTGTAGAGTCTGTCGGTGCCGGTGCTTGTGCTTGCCTGCTGGTATCACATGATTGTAAGGTTTCCATAAATGACAATATCTTCAATCACCTACAATTTCTCATTGGAGTGTGCATTTGCTAGCATATTCCATATCCAATGAAGGTACATTTTTTAGATTTAGCATCAATCTTGGTTTTGTTTTCTTTATCAACATGGACAAAAGCTTCACAACCAAAGGTTTTCATAATAGAATAGTTTACCTTTTTACTAGTCCATGCCTCCTTTGGAATACCACCATCCAAAGGATTTGAAGGTCCTTTGTTTATCAAATAAATAGAAATATGAACAACATCTACCCAAAATTGTAGGGGTAGTCCAACATGCAATCTCATGCTCCTTTCATGTTCCATGATGGTCCTATTCATTCTCTCAGACACGCCATTTTCTTGTGGGGTTCATGGAACTATTTTTTGTCTTCGGATTCCATTGAAAGATCGGTAATCTTCAAATGCTTTGTTGCAATACTCATCTCCATTATCAGATCTGAGACACTTCAACTTTTTTCCTGTCACATTCTCAACCAAAGCTTTCTATTTCTTAAAAGTTTCAAAAACATCTAATTTTTGTTTTAGGAAATATACCCATGTTTTCCTAGTTGCATAATCTGTAAAAATAACATAATAACAAGAGCCACCAAGAGATGATACCTGAGCTGGTCCCCATACATCCGAATACACAAGCTCTAATTTGTCACTCTTCTTCTCTTTCCCAACCTTAAGAAATATGACTCTTTTCTGTTTACCATACAAACAATTTTCACAAAATTCTAAATCGATTTTCTTTAATCCTAGCAACAAATTTGTAGAGTGCAAGATTTTTATCCCTTTCTCACCCATGTGCCCAAGTCTATGGTGCCACAGTTTTGAATTTGTCCTTACAACATCTATTGTAGTTGTCCCTATAATGACTTTTTTTTGTAGTAGCTAAGGTAGAAAAAGTATTACCAGTACACAAATACAATGTGCCTACCTTTGCACCTTTAGCTTCTACTAATGCACCTTTAGTGACCTTCTAGACATTGTTTATAAAGGTAACTATGCAGCCTTCACTACCTAGTTGTTCTGCAGAAATTAAATTTCTTCTTAAATTAGGAACATGCTTTACCTCTTGCAACAACCCATCATTTCCATTCTGCAACTTGGTCTTTATCTTTCCTTTTCCAAAAATCTAGCAAGGCTCATCATCACCCAAATAAACCTGTCCAAAATCACCTTGAACATAATCTAACAAAATATTTTTTATGGGTTGTGACATGAAATGAAGCCCCTGAATCTATTACCCAAGAATCATTAACATTATCTAAACACATAATCAAGGCATCTTGTAAAGTATTACTTGCAACATTAGCTTCCTTACTGTCATCTTCATTTTCATCTCCTTGTTTATTTTTCTGAGACCAACAATCTTTCTTTAAATGTCTTGGCTTTCCATAGTACCAGCAATCCTTTCTTCCTCTGGATTGAGAGCGTCCTTTCTTTGACTTCCCTCGTGACTTCTCACACCTAGGGCCTTTTCCTCTTTCCTTTGATCTTCCCCTGTTCTCTATATTCAAAATAGTACCCAATGATGTTAAAGTCTCACCTATTCTTTTTCATCGCATTTCATCACTTAGGATAACACCAACAACATCATCAACTTTCAAAGTATTTGTACCAAAGACAATTACTTACAACCATAACTGAGCTATTATAGCTTTCTGGCAAAGAACATAAAATTAAGAGAGCCCTAGCCTCTTTATCAAAGTTAACTTTTACAAAAGACAATTGGCTGGTAACTGTATTAAATTCATTTAAATCATCTGCTATAGATCCTCCCTCAATCATTTTCATATTAAAGAAACGCTTCATAAGAAATACCTTATTCAAATCTCAAGGTTTCTCATACAGTTTAGCCAATTTCGACATCAAATCTATAATTTTTGTTGCTTTTGATATATTGAATGCTACAGAAGATGCAAGGTACAACCAAATGTTTCCCAATGCCTTTTTGTCTAGAATATCCCAATCTTCATCTGACATTGCGATCGGTTTCTTCGCCTTTCTTTTTAATGGTTGCCACAGATCCTTTTGATATAGGTAATCTTCCATCTACATTTTCCATAATTGATAATTCTAGTTGTTGAACTTCTCAACCTTGAATTTGGTTTCTTCCATTGCTCCCATTCAAATCTGAAAGTCCCTGCCAATTTACAGAAATACACAGCTCTGATACCAATTGTTAAGGTTTAGGTAGATTCATAGTAAATACAAATTAACAATTATATGCAGATACAAACACAAAGATGAAGAAAAATGCATAACACAAATAACATAGAGATTTAACATGGTTCACCCAAGATGGGCTACATCCACAGAACACAATCGTCCAATCTTTCCTTATTATCCAGTAACTTAGTACAACACCATTACAATGCCTTTTTACATTCCAAACGCTTGTAACAAGCAATTTTTAGGGCAACACTCAAAGTCGGTTATTTTAGGGTTTTTCAATGTCATTTTTTTTTTCAAAACCCCGACGAGGATACATAACTAAGGGAACACAATGGACCACTAAGAGTGAGGTGAATCAATGGTAATTTAAAAACCTTAACTCTTTGGATTAAATAAAACTTTAATAATTGTTGTAGCATCGTAAATTGTACGCACTTGCTAGGGTGGTACAATTTCACACCTAGTTTAGCACCCGCCTTGGTGCATTTTACATTTTGCATTGCATTTCTCCTTTAGCACTTAATCAATCAAATTAATTAGGTCTAAGGTCCTATTTCATCATCCTTCACATCATAAAGTTGGGCCCTTTCATTAAAGTGTGCCCCTTTTCATTTTATTCCTCCAATACATCATCTAATCAAAAACCCTAATTAGGCCTTCTTTTGAACTTGGGGGCTTGATTTCGGGGGTCAAAACATCTCGAAATCACCTGTAACTTCGGGATTCTCTCTAAAATCATCATATCTGATGGCCCTGAAAATTTGGTGAAAAGTTGTCGGGACCATGGCGCCCGGAGTGCACACGGTCCCGGATATTTTTCCCAAAATTTTAGGAGCACGATCCAATCATAAAATAAAGCTTAACCCCAAGAAATTGGCGGGAGATTCAATCTCTAGGTCGGCCAAAAGATGAAATTACGACCTAGGGTTCATACATAAGAGCTCTCTTTCTTCATTTGAAAGGATCTGAATTTTTTTTTCAGGAACCTCATATGCAGCGAAAGAGCAGATCTTTGAAGACTTCAACAACATTCAACATCCCTCTATCAAGCATTTATCAATTCCATTCATCCATTTAGGGCTTGGAAGACATTGAAGAACAATAGGAGATTATCGACTGAAGATTGGCTTGTACCTCTCCCTTGGGGGTTGGGTATGATTTCATGTTGTTTTCATGTCTTTGCATAAGCTTCAATATATCATTTATTCATGCTTTAGATCACTTTGCATCTCGATTTAGAGCATTTACATTATCATTTACAAGCAATTAGGGTTTACTTTCTAGGTTGCTCTAGTTTGCTTACTTGCATTTTAGATCTTGCACACACACAAGGTCTGCACACACATTACTTTTACAATACAACTTAGCTATTCGTGGAGGTGGAAATCACCGAAGTGGGGGTTTGACTAAGGCAAAACCCTATATAGCCACCCAAACACCTTTTTTAGATATAAGTGTAGGTTTCGGGACTCGGACGACGCCGCAGGTTACAGATCCGGGAAAAACAGGTCGAGATAGCACTCCACACCAAATTGCAGAGCAAAAGACTAGGACAGGGGCGTGGAGCGCCCTGGTCCTGCCAGGACAGGGGCACTGGGCGCCCTGGTCCCTGGGACAGAGGCGCTAGGCGCCCTGGTCCTCCTGACAGACAGCATTTCTGACAGTTTTCTAGAGTGCAAAACAGCAGTTTCAGGTGCAGTTTCCAGGACAGAATCAGGACAGTGGCGCCCGCGCCCCCATCCCGAACATTTTCAATCAAATTTTGACTCCAGGTACGCATCTGCATTCTTGTCTTATCCTTGTGTTTGCAACTTTCCATTGTTTAAGTTCAATTCTGCAATCTTGTTATTAGTTCATACTTGCATTTTAGGGTTAGGAATTGAACTTGCATAATCTTACCTTTCAATTACAACAAAGGAATAGAAATCCTAATAGGTATCCCGTGGCTCTCTCTTTCACAAAAAGAAGTAGCCAATTGTGTGATACCTCTAGGCTCTTTCGTATTCCGTAATGTGTGTCAAAAGGTAGGATTAGGGCATGTTAACCTAGTCTCACTTTTTCCCCCACACATTTTGGTGAACCCGACGTGAATCTATCATTGCTTCCTCTTGCATTGCATTTGTTAGATCTAGATCTAGATTTAGTGTGTTTTCATTTCATTTTCATTAAAAAGAAAAAAAAAAAGAGTGTGTTTCTTTGCATTGTGTTTTTAAATTTTCATGCAACTTTCATTTCAAAATGTCAGACTTTTATTTGCAAAATGTTCATGCTTATGATGATTATTATGAGTATAGCCAAGATGAATTAGATGAAGCTTTAGATGAGTTTTTGAACCCTAAAGATGCCAAACCTTCATTTTACCAAAAACTCATAAACCTTGTTACTATGCCATTTCATTGTGATGAGAAAGATAAGTTGAATGATTCCTCTCAAGGGTACATTCCTATCAACTCTTCCACTAAATCTAGTAACATGGTTGTTTTCAACAATCCCCTCTATGAAGAGATATCTCCTTTTGAACCAAAAGATAAACCTTTTGATAGCTATGATCATACTTTGTTGGATGATGCTCTTGATGACTTTGTGGCTTTATCAAAATCTTTAAACAAGAACAAGACTTCTAAATTATTTAACATGATAAACTTGAATGAGCATAATAAGCCTCTCTTTTAAGTCCAAGGTGCTTATCCTTCTCCCACCTTTCAAGTTCCTAAATCACCTCTCCTTACTGTCCAAGGAGGGTATGATCATGATTCCTTTCGTACTCCGAATAAACCAATCATCATTGTGCAAGGAAGAAAACCTATAAGTCCTTATAGTTATGCCAAGGAAATAACTAGAGAGAGTTATCATGCGGTTGCCCATACTTATCACACCAGAAATAATAGGCAGCCTAGTCCTCCTCCTGTTATTCCAGTTTCTCTTCTGAATCCTCAACCAATTCTTTCGCAAGCTCCACGTATTTCACAAGTTCTTAGTAAGGAATATGATCTCATAGAACAACTTAAAGCTACCCCTGCTAAGATATCCCTTTGGGATTTGATTCAAACTTCTTCCGCTCATCATGGAATGTTACAAGATGCCTTGAAAGATTTGAATGTTCCTCCACCAAATACCTCTAGTAATATAGCATCTTTGGTTAACTTTGTGATGAATCATAAAGCTCAAATTGTGTTTACCCAAGATGAGTTGCCTACTAGTGAAATTCAACATCAATATGATCCCTTGATGATTGTGGTTATCATGAAAGACACTGCTATAAGACGAACACTAGTAGATAATGGCTCTGGTCTTAATGTGTGTAGCATTAATCTTTTGCATAAGATGAATGTGGATACATCCCTGATTGAGCCGGACTCTCATCCTATTCGAGGCTTTGATAATGTGGCTAAAACTTCATTAGGTACTATCACCTTAACCATCACAGTGGGGCCTGTTACTTTGCCTACTCCTATCCATGTTATGTCGAGAAATCTAACATACAACTTGTTATTAGGGAGACCTTGGATTCACAGTATGCAAGCTGTCCCCTCTACATTGCATAGACAAGTTAAATTTATCTATAACAATAAGACATATACCTTGATAGGTGATACTAATTTCCAAGCTTGTTTACAAACATCTACTTCCAAAGGGGGTTCTTCTAAGCCGTCCTCGTCTAGTGATGACTCTTTAAACAAGATACCTATCGATGAATCCTTGCTTTCTGATGATCAAAATTCTTTGGATGAGTCTGGAGCTCCTGAAGAAGACTCTTCTCGACTTGAAACTACACATAAGAAGGATTTTGATCCTGAGAAGGTTCTCGCAGACGACGATTGGGGATCCCTTGATTTTAATCCCACCTTTGTAGGTGAATATAAGGTTCCTTCTAGAGAGCTTAAAGTTGAAAAGAAGAAAGAAGCTAAAAATCAATCAACATTACCTGAGCCTATGAGCAATAATTTTGTGGCCGCTTCTCAAACTTCTTCTCCTCACACCTCTAATTCTGAAGAGTTTGACTCTTTGTCTTATGAAAAACCGCCTTCTCTTTCTGAAATGGCTGATCGTTATGGTCGTGGTTTTCGCATTTTTGCTAAGCATGGGTATCATGGAAATGGTTGTGGCGCTCACGAACAAGGGATAAAAGTTCCTCTAGAGAATAATCTTCACAATTATGCCTTTGGACTTGGCTACAATCCCTGCAAGCGCACTAAAGCTTCTAAGAGACCATGTATTAGTGTTAATGCTATTTCTACATCTCTATCAATGCAACACCCCGAGTACATTGATGAGGAGCCTTCGTGTGCCTGTGCTTTGGATGTTTTTCCTACCGATGATGCTTTAGCTGAGTTTTTAGGAGCATATGATACTCTTCCTCGTTATCATCACAATAGGGGACTCCCTTATTGTTTGAACACTGAAGCCTATTTTGGAAAAGAGATTGATAATGATGAGATTGTGAAAGAATTCCCTCAGTTAAAGGATACTCCTCAACAAAGTAATCTTCTCATAAGTGACACCACTAATGTTAAGATGGATCCTTGCAATGAAGAAAAAGTTATTAAAATTGGAAAATGTTTGGATGAAGAGGAACAAAAACAATATGAAGATTTATTGCGTGAATTCCCTGAGATCTTTGCTTGGACATACTCTGACATGCCTGGTATAGATCCTAAGATTGTTACCCATAACATTGTCTTAGTTCCTGATGCTAAGCCCGTGAAACAAAAGATTCAAAAAATGAATCCTAAGGTGGCTCTGTTTGTTAAGGCTGAGATTGAAAAGTTATTGGAGGCTGGATTTATCCGCCCTATTGATTATTCCCCGTGGATTTCAAATATTGTTGCTGTGGCTAAACCAGATAATAAAATAAGAATGTGCACCGATTTTTGAGATTTGAATAAGGCTTCTTTAAAAGACGATTTCCCTCTTCCAAACATTGATATGATAGTTGATTCTACGGCAGGACATGCCTTGATATGCTTCATGGATGGTTTTTCAAGGTACAATCAAATTTACATTAACCCTCAAGATCAATTCAAAACTGCTTTCACCACTCCTTGGGGTACGTTTTGTTGGATAATGATGCCTTTTGGACTTAAAAATGCCGGTGCAACTTATCAACGAGCGATGACCCTTATCTTTCATGATTATATGCATAAGATTTTAGAGGATTATGTTGATGATATTTTGGCCAAATCCATTCTTCGCATAGATCATATTAAAATCCTTCGTCAAATCTTTGAAAGAATTCGTAAATATCACATGCGCTTGAATCCCCGAAAATGTGTTTTTGGTGTGGATAGTGAAAAACTATTAGGGTTCATAGTTTCACATCATGGGATTGAGGTGGATACTAAGAAAATAGATGCTATTGTCAACATGCCACCTCCTAGAAATGTGTCTCAACTCAAAAGCTTATAAGGAAAGATTCAAGCTATTCGTAGGTTTGTATCTCAACTTGCGGATCGTACTTTTCCTTTTACTCAACTTCTCAAAAAGAATATCACTTTTCAATGGAATGAAGATTGTCAGCAAGCATTTGAAGATTTAAAAGTGTATCTGGCTAATCCTCCTATCCTTTGATCGACCGAACCTTCTAAACCCTTCCTTCTTTATACAGCTGCTTCCTCTCATGCTCTTGCAACATTATTGGCACAACATGATAAAGATGGTAAGGAGTGTCCAGTTTATTATATAAGTTGTACCTTACTCGATTATGAGACCCGATATTCTGCAATAGAAAGACAATGCTTGGCCTTGGTGTTTGCGACTCAGAAATTGAGACATTATCTCTTAAATTCAGAAGTCCACGTCATGGTAAAGTTTGATCCTTTGAAGCATCTTTTCTCTAAAACTGATTTATCAGGACGCCTAGCTAAGTGGGTTATGATGTTAACTAAATTTGACCTTAAATTTGTTTCACAAAGAGCAATTAAAGGGCAAGCGTTGACTGATCACCTAGTGGAGGCCCCTTCACCTTTCTCCTTCCCTAACCCTGAGTCTTTTCCTAACGACTTCATTCTTTGTACAGAGAAAGATGAAACTTGGGAGTTATACTTTGATGGCTCTAAGTGTCGTACAGGATCGGGGGCAAGAGTTGTTTTGATTTCTCCTACAAAGAAGTCTATTCCCTTATCTTATCGTCTCAATTTCCTATGTACCAATAACATTGCTAAGTATGAGGCTCTTATAGCAGGAATAAAGGCAGCCTTAGCTCTGAATATAAAACACATACATATTTTTGGAGATTCTCAATTGATTATAAGACAAGTAACAGGACTATATCAAGCAAAACAAGACAAATTATCACAATATAAAGACCTTGCTATCTCTTTGTTACAAAAATTTGATTCTTACACCATGGAAACTGTTCCTCGAAAAGATAATCGACATGCAGACGCAATGGCATGTGTGGCTTCTTTGATATCTTTAGAGGACCCTATGGTTGATCTTAAATTTGTTATTCACAACCTTATTTCTTCAGCTATTGTAGATGATTCTAGCTTAGTGACATGTTGTGACTTTATTGATTCAGATGAATGGTATTCACATATCATAAGATACTTGATTGATGGTACCTTTCCTGATTCCGCTAATAGGAACACTAGGGCTAGAGTTCACAAGCTGTCCGCTAGATATATCATTCTTTCTAATGTTCTTTACCGAAGGGGTTATAACGGTCTTCTCCTTCATTGTCTTAACAAATCGGAAATCCCTATTGCCCTTGAAGAGGCCCATTTAGGTGCCTGTGGGGGGCATTTTGGAGGCAAATCCTTGGTTCAAAGGTTGCTTCATATGGGATATTATTGGCAAACTATGCAGCAAGATTCTTTTTCATTTGTTAAGAAATGTCATCAATGTCAACAACACAATAATTTGATTCATGCTCCTGCCCAAGAACTTCGTTCTCATGTAGCTTCTTGGCCTTTCTCTGCATGGGGGCTGGATCTTATCGG
This sequence comes from Cryptomeria japonica, assembly GCF_030272615.1. NCBI lineage: Eukaryota > Viridiplantae > Streptophyta > Pinopsida > Cupressales > Cupressaceae > Cryptomeria > Cryptomeria japonica. The sequence continues at coordinate 455,732,850 of NC_081410.1, read as the reverse complement.
TAAAATCTCTCCTCCTTCATCTCAAGGACATACTTTCATCATAACTGCAACAGATTACTTTACAAAGTGGGTAGAAGCCGTTCCCCTTCGCTCTACTACTACTGAAGTCATTTGTCGATTCCTTCTAGAAAACATTATTTCTCGATTTGGGATACCTTCCACTATAATCTCTGATAATGGGACATCATTTAAGAACAAGGACGTGAAGAAATTCCTCGAAAATGTGTGGGGGAAAAAGCGAGACTAGGTTAACATGCCCTAATCCTACCTTTTGACACACATTACGGAATACGAAAGAGCCTAGAGGTATCACACAATTGGCTACTTCTTTTTGTGAAAGAGAGAGCCACGGGCTACCTATTAGAATTTCTATTCCTTTGTTGTAATTGAAAGGTAAGATTATGCAAGTTCAATTCCTAACCCTAAAATGCAAGTATGAACTAATAACAAGATTGCAGAATTGAACTTAAACAAGGGAAAGCTGCAAACACAAGGACAAGGCAAGAATGCAGATGCGTACCTAGAGTCAAAATTTGACTGAAAATGTTTGGGACGGGGGCGCAGGCCCCACTGTCCTGATTTTGTCCCGAAAACTACACCTGAAACTGCTATTTTGCACTCTGGAAAACTGTCGGAAATGCTGTCTGTCAGGAGGACCAGGGCGCCCAGCGCCTCTGTCCCAGGGACCAGGGCACCCCATGCCCCTGTCTTGGTCTTTTGCTCTGCAATTTGGTGTGGGGTGCTGTCTCGACCTGCTTTTCCTGGATCTGTAACCTGCGGTGTCGTCCAAGTCCCGAAACCTGCACTTATATCTGAAAAGGGTGTTTGGGTGGCTATATAGGGTTTTGCCTTAGTCAAACCCCCGCTTCGATGATTTCCACCTCCATGAATAGCCAAGTTTTATTGTAAAAGTAATGTGTGTGCAAACCTTGTGTGTGTACAAGATCTAAAATGCAAGTAAGAAAACTAGAGCAACCTAGAAAGTAAACCCTAATTGCTTGTAAATGATAATGTAAATGCTCTAAATCAAGATGCAAAGTGATCTAAAGCATGAATAAATGATCTATTGAAGCTTATGCAAAGACATGAAAACAACATGAAATCATACCCAACCCCCAAGGGAGAGGTACAAGCCAATCTTCAGTCGGTAATCTCCTATTGTTCTTCAATGTCTTCCAAGCCCTAAATGGATGAATGGAATTGATAAATGCTTGATAGAGGGATATCGAATGTTGTTGAAGTCTTCAAAGATTTTCTCTTTCGCTGCATATGAGGTTCCTGAAAATAAAATTCGGATCCTTTCAAATGAAGAAAGAGAGCTCTTATGTATGAAACCCTAGGTCGCAATTTCGTCTTTTGGCCGACCTAGAGATTGAATCTCCCACCAATTTCTTGGGGTTAAGCTTTATTTTATGATTAGATCGTGCTCCTAAAATTTTAGGAAAAATGTCCGGGACCGTGTGCACTCCGGGTGCCATGGTCCCGACAACTTTTCACCAAATTTTTAGGGCCGTCAGATATGATGATTTTAGAGAGAATCCCGAAGTTACAGGTGATTTTGAGATGTTTTGACCCCCGAAATCAAGCCCCCAAGTTCAAAAGAAGGCCTAATTAGGGTTTTTGATTAGATGATGTATTGGAGGAATAAAATGAAAAGGGGCACACTTTAATGAAAGGGCCTGACTTTATGATGTGAAGGATGATGAAATAGGACCTTAGACCTAATTAATTTGATTGATTAAGTGCTAAAGGAGAAATGCAATGCAAAATGTAAAATGCACCAAGGCGGGTGCTAAACTAGGTGTGAAATTGTACCACCCTAGCAAGTGCGTACAATTTACGATGCTACATTTAGCCCCCACTTTAGCGGTCATATGAGTACTACGTGCATATGCAAGCTAAAGTACAGAAAGTAAACATCATTTGAAAAAAGGATACATCCATAAGTTCGTCGAACAAAGCCCCCAGCGGTATCTGCAGTACACAGTTAGGAACCACACCCTACAAAACACACGTTAGATCACAAAATCACCTAATGCTTACTAAGGAAAGTGATGAAATTTGTGAGTAGCTATATGCCCCCCCCTTTTTCGACTTGCTTATTAGGGAGGTGAAATAGGGTAGCATGTTTACTTACGACAAATTATGTAAGAGAGTATTGATGAGGGATGTTCACTGAAAAGGCTTCATCAGAGCACTTTTTGGAACATCCCGAGAGTAGGGGAATGAAAATACAATTCCTACGCAACAAACGGTTTGAAAATCGCATCTCCCAAACTCAAGTTACGATGAAATGAGTGATAGAGGAAAATTAGGGTTTTGAAAGTAAAGGTAAAGGAATGAAAGTATATACCTTGAAAGTGACATTTGCATTTGTCACTTTGTTGATTTCTGAATATTGTTTATTGCAGCGGAGCCCACATAGCCATCATCATGCCTTCACGACGACTGGAGCGTCCCACGAGGATTGAGATCCTGCGACAGGCCGTGATCAATGACGAGCCACTGGACGAGGTGAGTTGACTGAATGTTGACTTTTGATTTTCTGCATTTGACTTTCTGTGATCGTTTGCGGGCCCTGGAATCTGACCGTGGGTCCCACATAGGGCGCCATGGTCCCTGTGGGGCGCCATGGTCCCTCCAGGGCGCCATGGTCCCCTCAGGGCACCATGGTCCTTGACAGGGCGCCATGGTCCCTTCAGGGCGCCATGGTCCCAATCAGGACTTGGCGAGAGATGTCAGGGTTAGCATACGATGTTCAACAATTTGCATGAATGATTTTGATGATTGAGTACTGATTATAGTTATGTTTTTGTGTTGCAGGGTCTCCCATACATGAGAGAGCATACGGCGGGGCAGATTCAATCTCTAGGTCGGCTAAAAGACGAAATTACGACCTAGGGTTCATACATAAGAGCTCTCTTTCTTCATTTGAAAGGATCCGAATTTTGTTTTCAGGAACCTCATATGCAACGAAAGAGCAGATCTTTGAAGACTTCAACAACATTCAACATCCCTCTATCAAGCATTTATCAATTCCATTCATCCATTTAGGGCTTGGAAGACATTGAAGAACAATAGGAGATTACCGACTGAAGATTGGCTTGTACCTCTCCCTTGGGGGTTGGGTATGATTTCATGTTGTTTTCATGTCTTTGCATAAGCTTCAATATATCATTTATTCATGCTTTAGATCACTTTGCATCTCGATTTAGAGCATTTACATTATCATTTACAAGCAATTAGGGTTTACTTTCTAGGTTGCTCTAGTTTGCTTACTTGCATTTTAGATCTTGCACACACACAAGGTCTGCACACACATTACTTTTACAATACAACTTGGCTATTCGTGGAGGTGGAAATCACCAAAGTGGGGGTTTGACTAAGGCAAAACCCTATATAGTTGCCCAAACACCTTTTTCAGATATAAGTGCAGGTTTCGGGACTCGGACGACGCCGCAGGTTACAGATCCGGGAAAAGCAGGTCGAGACAACACTCCACACCAAATTGCAGAGCAAAAGACCAGGACAGGGGCGTGGGGTGCCCTGGTCCTGCCAGGACAGGGGCGCTGGGTGCCCTGGTCCCTGGGACAGAGGCGCTGGGCGCCCTGGTCCTCCTGACAGACAGCATTTCCGACAGTTTTCCAGAGTGCAAAACAGCAGTTTCAGGTGTAGTTTTCGGGATAGAATCAGGACAGTGGCACCCGCGCCCCCGTCCTGAACATTTTCAATCAAATTTTGACTCCGGGTATGCATCTGCATTCTTGTCTTATCCTTGTGTTTGCAGCTTTCCATTGTTTAATTTCAATTCTGCAATCTTGTTATTAGTTCATACTTGCATTTTAGGGTTAGGAATTGAACTTGCATAATCTTACCTTTCAATTACAACAAAGGAATAGAAATCCTAATAGGTAGCCCGTGGCTCTCTCTTTCACAAAAAGAAGTAGCCAATTGTGTGATACCTCTAGGCTCTTTCGTATTCCGTAATGTGTGTCAAAAGGTAGGATTAGGGCATGTTAACCTAGTCTCGCTTTTTCCCCCACACAATTGTAATCACAAAACTATGAGCAGAGATATAAAACATATTAACACACACACACACACACACAACAAACTCATAATACAAGAATATAAGAGGAAAACCCATGGTGGGGAAAAACCTCAGTGAGAAATGTTGTTGGAGTCTACTGCTCCAATCCAGCCTCACAGGTAAATCACTGATTACAAAGTTTAGGGCACCAACCCCTGATGTTTATGGGCACCAACCCAAAGGAGCACCAACCCCTAAAGCTTTATGGGCACCAACCCAAAGGAGCACCAACCCCTGATGCTTTATGGGCACCAACCTAAAGGAGCACCAACCCCTACTCTGAGCACCCAGTCAGAGAAATACAATAAACATGTTTAAAACAAATTATGCAGCTTGTTACAAATAAAGTTTTGTAGCACCTTACTATTCTACTCTTATTCTCTGCTCTCTGCTCTTTGTCTTCTTCTTATCTCTGCATCCATCTCTTTGACCTCTACTCAATTCAATCCTCTTTCTTTGCCTCTCACAATGTGTATGACCCATTGTGTTATCTACCTCAACTCTTCACACTTCTGGTCACTGATCTCTATTGCTCTCCTCCTCTATTCTTCAAGCTCTTCACTTTCTACACTCTGCTCTGACTCTCAGCTATTTTTTGTCTCCTCTACACATCTGAACATTCTAGATGCTATCTCTTCTTACTGTGTTAGGTTTGCACTAGCATCGTGTTATTGACACTTGCGTGAGCTACTTCTCTGTGACCTCTTCTCTCTGTTTTCCATCCTCTATTTTGCATAGTTCTTCTTCTTGCACTACTCCACACACATCACTCACTACTACTACCTTACAATCTTACACATCTTTCTTTTATTTTCTTTCTGCCCTTACACAACTTTTTTTTTGCCTTCACAAAATTCAAATGGTAATCTTTTTTGGTCTTCCAAAAGATCTACCACACAATCTCATTTTTCTCCAAACTTGGCAACCTCGACTACTACAATCAAATCTCATCACATGTCCTCTATATTTGTTCAGCTCTGTACCTGCAATATTTTCTTCCAAGGATGGATTCACAATTTGATCTCCTCGGCCTCTGAGAGATCATGTTTGCATACCGATCAAATTCTCTATACACATCACTCAAATAGATAATTGCCTGCAATAAATGTATTCTCTTGGAAAAAATTATGTTCAGATCATGATATCAATATAGGATTGCTATGCTTATCAAACTTTAGCTTGGTAGATTTCCTTGAGCCTCAAAAATCTCAACAACTCCCTCTGCAACAAGAGAGTCATTACATGTTGCTATATTCTTCCCAATCTGCTCTTTACTTTATTACTAACTTTAGTAATCTTCCTCTTCCCAAAATGATCTGGAATCCTTCCTTGAGCCACATAACCTATTTGTAACTCGGTCGTCATTAATGTGTTTTCCATCCTCTATCAACCTATTCTGGAAAGATCGACAACTACCACACTAGAATCCTTCGTCACTGACTTTTGCATATCATATATCTTCTGCAACCAACTAGGGAGCCATATGTCTCCATTTCCTCTTTCAAGATCATTCAATCAAGGTAAATTGGCCTCCACGTAAAACCCTTGTGCCAATTGACATGTGCAGGTGTCATCAAAAGTCTTCATAATTGACATCCAAGTCACTTGGTCAACCATAGTCAACCACCATGTGGACAATCGTCCTTATCGGGCTACCAATGTGTCGATTGAAAACACCTCTAATGGTCATGATGACCTTAACCTCTGTTGTTGTGGGATGGTGGGATGCATCACCATTTTGCCTTTTAATTTGCCTCGCATCATTGTTCACACATCCATTTTGCTCATGTGGGCTGGCGGGATGCATGATCTTTCTGCCTTCACTTATCCTGTGAGTTCCTCTTTATATCCATCTGCAAGCGTGAGATAGCGGGAGGGGTCGATATTCCTTTCTTGAAGTTATCTTGCACAAATACCATGCACACACTTGCATGGTGCAGGATAGAGGGGGAACCATTTCCATTTTCTCTTCGCTTTTCCTTATCCTGCAGGCTTCTTCACCTCATTGTTTGGTCACGCGGGATAACAAGATGCCTTTGCTTTTGTTTCCCTAGTGTGATATTTTGTGTGCCTCTTAACCTATGCGAGATAAGTGAATCTACAATCTTCCCTTCAATTTCTTATCCCGCATGACTTTTGTTGGTCACTTTTGATACTATGGGATAAGAGGGGTCACCTTGTTCATCAAACTCAAGTTATCACGTGCGACTAGCACATGACCTTTTCAACAATGCAAGATAGTGAGTAGTGCCACTTTTGTGTTATCCTGTGAAGCATTCAACACTCGCCAACATGTCGTGGGATAAGGAGAACACCATTTTCTTTTCTTTAGTGTTATCCCACACGATCTCTTCCCTGCATTTGAACACACCACATAACCCACATATACATGTGAACCAAACAACTGCTGCCACGTGGAAATCATGGCTCTCAACCCCAACTCAGGACTCGTTCATTGCTATCGACATATGGAGACAATGAATCTGGTTGAAACCCCTACACCATAATATGACATGTTATGCACACATCATAACCTGCATATCATGTGCGACTGCTATCTTCTTCTTTGCAACCTCTTGACACCCCTTGACATCACAACTGCTACCTGCTATTCTACAACCATTTGACATCAATGACAATAATCCCAACAATATCCCCCTTTGTCATTGATGTCAACACACTTGTAACCTTTGCTATGACCATTTTCCCCCCCTTTGACAACAATGGCAAAGGGTGAAACAACCCACTGTCAACTGTGCATGAATGCCCCCTTTGATTTTCTATAGCAATGAATGGAACATCTGCAATACATTAGAAATTACCTTTACAACTTCTTGACCTTTGTTTCCTGTAGCTAGATGAACCATTATATCAATATAAAGAGTAGTGCCACTACTGCTTACAAAAATTCAAAACAAAAAACCCTGAGACTATACATGAGGTTCAAGGTGGAAAGTGCAGAAACAATATGCTTCCCCTGAACCATGGATCTCAAATCAATGCTTTAAGTGTAGAAGAAGGATGAGACAACACCCAATTTTTGTCTCAAGTACTCAAAACTATCATTGGTCAATGGCTTAGTAAAGATATCAGCTATTCTAACAATTATTCCTCCATTAATTAGTGGGTTAATGGTGTCTTCATGCGTAGATCCCTCTGAGGATCTACTTCTCCTTAAGATTGAGGAGATATCACTTGTGCAAGGTATGCACAATGTTTTCTCATAGATACCATTTTCCCTTTCTCATCTCCTTGGCTGCACTTTCTTTTCCAGATTTGCTTGATCTCCCTTGATCTGCAATATTTTGCAATGTGGCCATAAGTGTTGCAATTGAAGCACATTGATGAGTAGAGGAGCTTCTATGTATCTGATATGTTTTCTTTCTTAAGAACCTACTCATGTGATAAGTTGATGGAACAAAGGATCTTCTTGACACATCAGGGATTCTTCTAGTTTTGTTCCATACAAACATGTGTCTTGTACGAGTTCTCTATTTTCCTCTATGATATCCATATATTGTATCTTACATTTTTATTGAAAGAGGAGGTGTAGGGGTTGCCATATAACGGATAAAATTTACTTCTGTACTAATGACTCTTATGACCAAACTTATTTCAACTATAACAAATGATATTTACATTCCTTGGGGCAGACAATGGACTCATCCTATCATAGATGTGGGCGGATCTACGCATGAATTTACAATTTGACACACTATGTCCATATGCTTTGCATGAATAACAATAACCAAGGAAGGAAGAATTGTAACTTCAAATTTATTCTGCCATGTATGTGGAGATCTTGTAGACTTGTCTACTCCATCTCCTCTTCTTTTGTGGTTGGCCTTGGGTTTTGCATCTGCAGTAGTCATTTCATCTGATCCCTTCCTTTTCCAAATTTGTTTAGTCTTCATCGTCTTCTCCATAGTAGTTTTTGTGGAGCCATCATCAGACATCTTGGCCTTTCTTTTTGGATCTGCATGATTATTTCTTATAATCACAACATATGTCTTCTTCTCAGTAGGCTTGCTAGCAATGAAGGTTTGTCCTTTACTATTATCACTTGAAGATACAAATTTAATTTCTTTATTCAATGAGTTCTTAGTTGTAGAACATTGACCAGCAACAAAGCCAACAATAACGAGTGTACAATAATTGCATGATTAGTTGCCACATATCAACACTACCTACACATCATTTTCAGCTTTAATTCAAGGATAAGCATGCATAAACATAAGGATATTGTGGATTATCACTTAAGAAATAGAACTATAACATAAGGGAAAAAAAAACACAACTTTCCAACCACTATAAGTGCATAGATGACAATCCATTGTAGCTAGAAGAAGATGAATAACAAAGAAAACTCATTATATTTGATTTTCTAAGATTATATCCATAACACACCTGATGAATTTCTCCAGATTACTAATGGCTCCTTTTTCCACCGGTCTAACTCTTATAGATCAAGAAAGATGATATTGTCACTACTTCTTTCCCTTAAATAGAATTTTACCTGCTACATCTTTAATAGTATTTCTATTTCTATTTTTATTTTAACATAGTGTTTGTACAAATATTTGTTTTTAAACCAAAAACAACATTGGATTTACAATGAATTTTTGTTGCACAATTGATAGATTTTCAATTTTTGTTTTTAAAACAAAAAGCATTGTCTTCATAAAATGTAATAGAATTTCTATTTTTCTGTTTTTTTTTTAATTACTTTTATTAAAAAAAAGCATCTAATTTGTTTTTCGTTTTGCTTTTTATTATTTAAAAATATTATCTTCATAAAACGTAGTAGAAATTCTATTTTCCTATTTTTTAAATTAAAAAACATCACTTTTATAAACTTTAATAGAAAAAAATAGAATATCTTTTAATACAACTCTTGGTGTAAAATTTGTAGTGTTATGTTTATTTTGATTTCTTTGTTGGTGAATATTTTAACATATCAATTATGATAGAAATATTAGATATGAGTGTTTTTGGATTTTAGTTATATAATCATTTTTATCTTTAATACTTTCTATCATTAATTTAATCTATTGCATATGAAATGTGGGGATAGAATGTTGAATAAAAACTTGTAAAAGTTTATGTGTCTAACCATGAAACAATGCCCGACACCATAAATAGTAGGCATTGTATCTTAGTTTGAGTAAAAAGATACTAGCAATAACATGGAAAATGTATATATAGGTGTAAATTGTGCACTTAAAGATGTCTTATATTGTGTCATAATGTAAATCATTAATCAGTCAATAAGTGTAACTCTCATGTATCATTCTTTTATGTATCCTTTATGACAATCTGCTCCCCTTGTTCAGAAGTTGTGTATCATAAGCTGGGATTGGTGGGCACTTTGTTCCTTGGTTGTAAATACTGGCTCAAATAATGGCAAGATATAGGTTAACAAGTGATCAAATGGAGTAAATGAACAACATACATGTATTATAGAACAAATGTACTAAAACAAAAAACATATCTACAAAGGTAACAAAGAGATGAACCTGGCACCAAAAATTGGAGCAGAATGTTGAGGACACTAGTGTGTTGTGGTAGTGTCGAAATAATCCTACAAAAGTTATGGAAATATATGAAGGAATTGAAAGCAACACTGGGAAGCCAACAAGAGGAATTTGTCACTGAAAAATAGGGCAAAATGTTAAAAAAAAATGTGCATTGCACTAGCATCTAAATGCCTAAAAATTTGAAATCTTGAAGTAGGCCTCCTATAGGGAAAGATAAACTAGGATCTTTTGATCTCCAATATTGCTTGAAGCGTGTGGAGAGAGCATACATGTGACTGGTGCTCTTGGTATTAACATACAAGACTCGGATCAACTAAAGGTTTTTTGTCTCTAGGATTGCCAAATGGTGTCAGGAGGGAGCATACACCTATGAAAAGATCCCAAACATGGCAAACAAATTCGTTACTTTAATTTAAAGTTCCTAAATCAGTGGGAAAAAGTAAAGCCTTAACTATGAGGATGCAAGGAAATCTATTAGTAGTTTGTTTATTTGATATCTTGGACCTAAAAAAGACATAATTAACATGGAGAAGTGGTGGGGGGGGGGGGGTAGCATTTCAGGAGAATTCAAACCAAGGGAATTTGGAACCAAACCCTAGTTTGGAGGAGAAGGAAGATTCTTGGGCATTAGACCTTTCAAGAATAGTGGACATAGACATTTTTGTCTATTGCCATGTGGCCATTATCGACCATATAATGGGAGCAAAGAAAACTATAGAGGAGATTCGAGGGTGGGTGAGACAAAATTGGAAGAATGCCAAAGAGGTATATTCCATGCCCAACACAATTCTTCATGGTCAAATTTGGTAATGAAGAGAAGAGTAATGATGTATCTGCAAGAGGTCCATTGAGATTTCAGGACCTTTATATACATGTTCAAAAATGGGTGCCAAACTTCAACCCAATTGGCCTTAACCTGTAGTAAAAACCATTATGGATCCACTATATAATCTCCCCTTTGAATTCTGGAGTGAAGATGTTTGAAGAAGATTGGAAATAGGATAGGATAGACTTTAGAAATAGATATGTGCAAAAGTTATCAAATTCCTTATGCTTGTATGAAATTATTGATAATAAATTCTATTATGAAAGAAATGATTTTTTTGACAGTTTTGGATGGTGGAAACAAAATATTGAAAGGGAGGGGGAGAATTTTTTTTATTAGATGTAGGAGAAGAAATCACAATGTTGACAGTTGCAAAATAATGGGTAATAAATTCTAGAGGCAAAAAGAGAGGAAAGAAGTGGCAAATAATACAAACATGCTAGTGGTAATGAAGGAAAGAGAATATTTAAAAGGGGATAATAGTAATGCTATTATAGTGATGACTAGGCAGGAGGAAGTTGAATGCTTACAAAGGAATGATGATATAGAGGGAGAAGACACATAGGTGTGGGTTTCTCCATCGAGGCCTCAAGAACCATCAGAGATGCCTATGATAATGTGGAAAGAGGAGGAAGATGAATTAGACATTACTAAATCGATGACCATTAGCTAGACTGTGGCTAATCCCACAAAAGAAGCATCTATGAAATCAAGGACGAGGAGGAAAAGAAATACCAAAAAGAGAGAAAAGGATGGATTACTTCTTGATCAATATTCCTTTAAAACATAACTGTTGAGATCCAATGGAGACAAACCCTCCCTTGGAGGGCAATGAAAATTCTCATTTGGAATGTTAGGGGCTTAAATGCACCTAACAAAAGGTGCTTGATTAAGTGCTAGATTGATTGTCAATTGATTGATATTATTCTTCAAGAAACCAAACTATCCAAAGAGAATGTAGAGGTCTTTATAAAATATTGTTTTGGTTGGTTGGGATTTGTACATGAAGCAATTGGTGCTTCAAGAGGTTTATGTATATTATGGAAACTAAATAAGCTTTCAATCTTGGTATTGTTGGCAAAACATGGTTGGATTAAATGTGAAGTCAAAAGTCTTTTTTCGGATTTAAAATTCATTCTTTATAATGTATATGGTCCATCTAAAACTCTGGACAAAAACAAATTGTGGAGAGCACTAACTCAGGACTTGCAAAATCAATAGTGTAAAGAAATATTGATGGGGTATTTTAACACCATCATGAACCCTAGTGAAAAAGTAGGTGGATTGGGAAGAATTTTGCAGTCACAAATTGATTTCCTCCACTTTGTCACTTTGAATGGGCTATCAGATATTGTCCCCTCAAACGAGAAGTATACATGGACAAATAGGAGATTAGGTTTTTGAAACATAGCCAAAAGATTGGATAGATTTCTCCTAACAAACAAATGTTTAGCAGAAGCTATAGCTCCAAGACTATAATTAAGCCAATTCCAATATCCGATCATTTTTTGGTGGAGTTGAGTATTGTAGAAGATGTCTGAGCAGGGAGAAGCCAATTCAAGTTTGAGAAAATATGGTTCAAATGGCTCTGAATGGAAAACATCATCGCCAATTGGTGGAGAGATTATTGTGATGTTAAAGGAACGAAGATGTTTGTTTTTTGTAAGAAATTACCACTTTTAAAAGAAAATTTAAGAATTTGGAATAGAATAGTTTTCAATAATGTATTTGAGGAAAAAAAAAGAATAGAAGACGAATTGGAAATTTTGAGTCAATATGTCATTTAACAGGGTATGTCCTAGGAAGAATTAATTAGAGAGAAATAATTAATGATGGGATATGAAGAAATATTGGAGAATTGGCTCAAGGAAGGAGACTGAAACATTAATTTTTTACACAATTCTACAAAGATGAAAAGAGGATGGAACATAATCACACAAATAGTGAAGGATGATGGGGTACTTATCATGGAGGAGAAATTAATATAGGATGAAGGGATTGAGTTTTTTAGTAAATTGCTCGATAGAGAAGAGAGTGCGGAACTCCTTAATTGTGACTTCATAAATGAGATTCCCTCACTAGTTTCAGTTGATGATGATAAAATGTTGATGGTACCAGTCTCCTTGAAAGAAGTGAAGGAAGCTACCTTTCAAATGAACCAGATAAGGTACCAAGACCATATGGGTTCATTGCATTGGTTTTTCAAAAATGCTAGGAGACTATGGGAAAAGACATCCTAGTAGTGGTAGAAGAATTCCAGAAAGCGGAGATTGATGCTCAAGGAGATGAACAACACTAATATTGCTTTGATTCCAAAAAAATAAGAGGTACATGATTTCTCCGACTTTAGTCCTATATTTTTTTGTAATACTATATACAAATTTGTGGCAAAAGTCATGGCTAATAGGTTAAAAATAATTCTCTCAAATATAATATCTCCTGAACTCCTAGCCGAAATATAGCAGATGGCATAATTTAACTACACATGAAATCCTTCATTCAATCAAGAAGGAAAATATGAGGAGTATGATTTTGAAACTAGATGTTAAGAAAGTGTACAATCTTGTGCAATGAGATTCTTAATTTTAGTCATGAAAAAAATTGGCTTATGTGATCAATGGGTGGAGTGGGTTTTCAATTCCATCTCTTCTCCAAGGTATTTTGTCCTTAATAATGGTCAAGTCCATGTGGTTTCTTCCAAGGGGGGATGGGTTTGTGTCAAGGAGACCCTCTATCTCCATTCCTATATGTGATTATGGCAGGTGTACTTAGTAGGAAAATTGCAGCGCTAAGAAGAACAAAATTCTGGTTAGGCATTAATGTGGTGCAATCTTTGGCTTCTTTTTCGCATCAATTATTTGCAAATGATGCTATATTGTATGGTAAGGCCTAATATGACAAAGCGTTTATCATCAATAAGGCACTTAAAATACTATTGTGTGATGTCAAGGCAATATATTAACAAGGAGAAATCAAGAATCTATTTTTAAATACAGGTAAAATTGCTTAAAGAAGGATAGTTATGACGTTGAGATTCAGAGTGGAGAAATTGCCTGACACTTATTTAGGGGTGTCATTATTTGAGGGGACCATCAAAAGTACTTTGTGGAAGGAAGTGGTGGAGAAATGTGGGAAAAAGACTAAGAATTAGAAGGGGAGATGGCTCATGTTGGCTGGAAGGATCATCATGATCAAAGTTGTCCTTTCAACGATTCCCATTTACATGATGTCTACCTTGGAGGTAACAAATAAATCGGTAGGAGATATTAGCAAGTAATGAAAGAATTTTTTATGGGACAGAGCTAATGATCAACACAAAATTTCGTTATTATCTTGGGATTTAGAGAAAAGGCCAAAATCAGAAGGGGGAGTAGGCATAAGGGATGTGAGCATTCAAAACAAAGCATTGGTGGCAAAGTTGATTTGGCATATGTTTAAAGAGCTTGAGGTACTTTGGAGCAAGATTATGAGGATTAAATATCTAGATGAGGATACATAGGAAAGAACTCTCACAATAGACAATCCAACCTCATGAGTCAGAAATATGCAATTATATGATTAAGTGTAGGAGTGTAATAATATACCATTTGTCATGGCAAATTAAAAATGGAGGTAAAGCTGATTTCTGGCTAGGTTCATGGAATGGATATAAACCAAGGATAGAAATTCCTAGTATGGAAAGATAGAGCATTGATAAGCCCGATGTGGGGAATTAAAGTAAGATATTACATGGAAATTGCAAAGAACAATGTCTTGTTATCTTTCAAATGGAAAGAAGTAAGCATGTTAGATGGGGAGTTAAAGACTACTTAGGAGGAAGAGTTAGCAAGACGACAAATTATTTTGGTAGAGGATGAAGATGAAATTTTCTAGTGTGCTGCAAAATCTAGTAATTATTCCTTGAGAATGGGTTACAATTTCATTTGGGGTGATGGGGAGAAATGTGAATAAAATCCAAGATTATGTTGGGACTCTAATATCTTTTCGAAGGCTAGAGCCTTTGCATGGTTAACAATGGAGAGAAATTTTTTGATAAGAGATAGATTAATGAAATTGGGGTTTGCAAGTCCCTTTCAATGTCCGATGTACCTTAATCAGGAAGAAACCATAGATCATTTTTTTGTTCAGTGTAAAGTGGCACATGAGTGTTGGCTTTATTTTATGAACAAGCTAAATTATCACACTTAATTTCCTACAATATTGAAGGAAAATTTCTTGAGTTGGCCTCTTTTAAATAAGGGAGCAATATGGGGGGGACTGTGGATTACTGTCACGACAACTATCATTTGGAACTATAGACACCTAAAATTGTCCTAGCTTAATTAAATAATTTATTTATTTATTTAATTATTTTATCCTAAGTCTTCTATTAATTAAATAAATTTTTATTTATTTAATTAATTCAATTAGCCTCTTCTAGCCCTTTCCTCATTTAAATAAATATTTTATTTATTTAAATTATCTTTTCCCTAATTTAAATAAATATTTTATTTATTTAATTGGCCCCACTTCTTCTAGTAATTAAATAAATCTTTATTTATTTAATTAATTCATTATCTTTTTCCCTTCATGACACATGTCATTTATCTCTTAATTTTCATTTACCTACCTTGTTCATATTTTATTATTTCTTCTACCTACCCTTTAATCCTAACCGACCATTTATTTCTTTCACCTCTCAATCTTATCCCTCCATTTTCTAAAGTGTCTTCTATATAAGAGGATTCTTTCTCTATTTCTACTACCTAATGTGTCTACCTAATCAATACTTTATGCAATCAAGTCTTCTTGCAATCAAGCGACTTCACAACCACAATTCATCTTTGTTGAGCTCTTGGGCACATAAAAAAATCCGAGAGCCAATATATCAAACAAGATCAATGGATATAGGAGATAATGGAGATCAAACCCTACTCAACATGTGAATGGTATTATTGTTCAATTTGTTGATTTGCATGTTCTTAGGTATATTCATTGATGTATGGTGAATGTTTCATTATAGGACTAGGGTTTGTTGTGGTTGGATCTTTGTGGTTTTGCAATAGTTTATCATCATCATTTTTCACCGTATATATTTTGGCACATCTGGTGGGACTCTTGTCCCTTTTATTTCTAACATTTTGTTGGCAGATTTAGTTTTTATTTAGTTGCAGTCTAGATTAGTGACGATTTCAAATTATTTTTGTGTCTACGATAAAAAATCATATCCATGTTATCTCTTTTCACGTTTGTGTTTTGCTTCTTGTTTGCAGGTTCAGGTTTCTTTTTTTGCGTCTAGGTTGTAGGTTTCCGCATCTGTGATTGGAAGTCACGTTTTCATTTCTTGTTTTTTCGTATTTTTGTCTTGCTGTATTTTGTAGGCCTCAACTCTTGTTTCCATGTCTACGGTTTATCTTTTGACGTCTATGATAGGAAATTACATCTTTGTTTGTTGCTTTTGTGTTTATGTTTGTGTTTGCAAGTTTTGTCCCTGTTTTCGCGTCTGTGTTAGGTATTATCACGTTTGCAATTAGAAAGTGTGTCTGAGTCTGGTATTGCTTTTTTATTTTCAGTTTTCATTTTGCTTTTTATTTTAGGGTTCCTACATCTAGTTTTTGACTTAACCCCCCTTTGTTTGGACTAAACAAGTGGTGCAGTTGTCTTGAATAGAAGAAAAACGTATTGTCAAAGGCCCCTTTTTCACATTTGGATTTGGATTTCTAAAATTAACCTAACAAGTGTGCTTGCAGGTGGGGGTAATCATTCAAAACTACTAATCATTTTTTGCAGGGGTAATTTAGGTGTGTGTCTTTGATTTCTAGTCTAATTAGGGTCACATCTTTTTCATTTGTGGTTAAAGAACTTGTTTGAAGCATTTGGTGTGCTTTGCACAATTTATGTTTATAACCCTAGAGGTGATAACAAAAGTATCCTCTCCCCTCGCCTTTCATTGGACCTTGGGTGTAAGAGAAATTATTATTATTTTCTTTTTAAGTAGGAGGGCCTATCTCCCGGCTAGCCCATAAGGCCAAGTGAGAGACCATGACTCAAGCGGTACTTCTTTTGCTCACTATATAAATTAATACGTTAGGTGAAAGTCACGACAACTTGGTGATGTGTATCTACACCAACGGTTCTCCCTAGAGTATCCATACTTGTGTTGGATGTGTTAAAAATCCTCTTTGGGGATTAGGAGTGGGTTCTTAAATGAGTCATCATCAAATGTGTAGACACTAAGAACTACATAAGTTCCTTAGGGGCCAAAAATTCCTACATTTGATGTTTCAAGGAGTGCGGGTCGTACCTCATAGGTACCCTTTCATGTTGAGACAATAATCCCTCATTTGATCTTTTGGTCTTTTGAGGTAAGAGAATCTAGTATGCCTGAGAAGTGAATGTCGTGGTGGAGGAGCCAGTGCTACTAGAATCTTTAGTTGTTTGCTTGTTTGAGGTATTTCTATGTTGCGGGGGCCCCATTGAATGGTTTCTCTTTCCACCCTAGTTTGTGCATGTTTTCAAGTGTCTTCAATTTCTGCTATACCAATGGAAATCTTTTGAACATACACAAAAAAATGGAAAAAAACACCTTCAGACATTGTGTCTTCATTGTTTGTTGTGTTTTCTTGCCATAAGACATTCAACATCAAGATTTGGTCACATTCAACAGTTATACATCTGGACAAATTTAGAAAATTTTCTCAGAACTGCGTCTGTGACAGTTGAAATTGCGTTTGTGTCAAGAAACCGCATCTGAGTGGGACAGAAACGCGTTTGTATATCAGAAAGTGAACTTTGTCAAAAACAACAGTTAAAACCGCATATGTGACATACCAAACCATGTCTGTGATTTTAAACTGAATCTGGGTTGCTTTAAGTCTTATTTGTGCATAAAACAATTATTAGTCATAAAGAATCACATCTGTGCAAGGCAGAAACGCGTTTGTGTTTCAAAGAATAAAATTTTACAAAAAGTTGTCAAGGAAAATGTGCTTAGGTTTAGAGATCAAAATAGCTTCCAAGGAAGCTTCCTTTTTAGGGCTTCATCTTTAGTCAATCTGTCCTTAACATCATCTTCCATTTTCAACCATTTTCCTTCATTTGCAAAAACACATCTTTCAAGTTAGAGTCAAAAGGTTGGTTTGTGGTCCTCATCATATCTTTCAAACATATTAAAATATATCACTAGGTGGTTCCCGCATCAAATCTATCATCTTAGGTTCCCACTTGGTCCTCTTTAGTAAAGGTCAACTTACCTCATCAAGAGATCTATCATCTCTTTGGAAGCCACACCTTACTTTAGATCACATGCATCTTGAACTCACATTTTTGGACATTGCAAGACAACCCTAGATTCTTTTCATCTCATATCCCTTCTTGGTATTCCATAGTCTTCATATTTTCTTCCATCTTTAACTTTAGCCAAGGTTTAGCTCATGGTTGAAACCAATTCACAAAGGTCTAGAAGAGAAGTTGAGGAAGCTCTAAGATCTCTCAACATGAATACCTATGAGTTTGATGGAGATGAGTTTTACAACCCATTTGAAAGTCATAGTAATGTGCCAGACAATGATAATGAGCACAACAATAATAATGACAATGGATCCATCGCCTTCATAGATATTGAAGAAACTATCATAGATCCAATATTCAATAGATTGGTTGAAGAAATCATGAGAATAGATAGACAATACTTCTTTCAAGTCATGGCACAAAGTGGAACAAAGCTACCTCATGATTTTGATATGTCACAAATTCTAGAGGAGGATCCTAATCAAATGAATCAAACAAATGAAAATCCTAGAGGAAATAATGGTGGAAATAGGATATAATGTTTCATGCTTGAGTCACCCTCATCCTTATTTCAAAAAATTGACATTCCCAACACTCATACTCATACCAACTTTGCTAGGAACTCTCATGAACAACCCTGCAGTCATCCTTTTGCATGGAGAAAAAATATCAATATATATATATATATATATATATATATATATATATATATATATATATATACCCATGATAAAACCCAAGATCATACCAATTCATACAATTACAATCAAGGGAATATTCAAAATCATGACACAAGGAGACCCCGTGTTAGATTTGGAGGCAATATCCAAGACCACTCTTATGATACCTCCTATTCTCATGGACATGACATGTATAATCAACCTAGACCTAGTGCTCCTCATTCTAATACCATACCAAGTGATCCATATGCTAGCTACAACTATGTTCCTCCTCCATATGAACACATAAATGACCAATACCATCCATACATGCATTATATCCTTCCTAATCCACTCGGTGGATTGAGCATGAGACTAACTCAGAGAGAAAATAAACCACTTAAGAATGACTTGCAACAACAAATCAAGGATTTGAAAAAACAAATGGCAAACATGAGTGCACCAAAGCAAGAGTATACAATGAAAGACATATGTCCTTATCCATTTGATATAAGTGTTCCAATGCCTCCATTTCCTCCACATTTTGTGACACCAAAATTTGATAAGTATACAGGCAAGGGAGATCCTAAAGCACATATAAGAGAGTTCTTCACAACATGTATTGAGGTAGCCAACTAAGAAACATACTTGATGAGGTTGTTCCCACAAAGTTTAGGTGGACAAGATATGGAATGGTTCTCTCAAATTCCACCTAGAATTAAGTCATGGAGTGATTTAGCAGAAGCTTTCATAAAGAACTTCTCATACAATATTGAAACAGACGTGTCAGTGACTACTTTGTGCAATACTAAACAAAAAAAATGGAGAGTCCTTTGCTTCATTCTTACAGTGATGGAGAGGTCTTGCTAGACGATGCTCTTGTGATATCCCACAAAAACAAATTGTGAAAAAATGTTCACTCAAAATTTCAACAAGGATATTGGATATGAACTAAGAAAAGCTTGTTTGTCTACCTTTAAGGAAGTCATAGAAAAGGGATTGGTGGTTGAGAGAGTCCTTATTGAACAAGGAAACATTAAGCTATTCAAGGATAACAAATAGGAATCAAATGGAAAAGAAAAACCCCACTTTTGGAACAAGAACAAGATCACAGTCAATGATGGGGTAGTAGATGCAAATATGGTGAAACCAAAGATGACTTTCCCCGATGCAAGTTCATCCAACTTGAACAATCAAGTGAACACTCAAAGGCCATCAAAGCCTCGAAGAAAATACACTCCATTAGGGGAGCCAATTGAGACACCATTTAATAAATTGTTTCCAAACAAGCTTATAACAATACCAAACAATCCACCTTATGAACCAAAAGTGAAACCTGCATGGTGGAACGATGATGAGTATTGTCAGTACCACAAGAGCACAAGATATACAACTAGTAATTGTCACAGATTGAAGAATATTACACAAGATCTTATTGACAAGGGCAGCATAGAAGTTGATGGTCATACCTCCAATGAGGAACATGCAATGTTTAAAGAACCATTCCCTAAACATGATAGAGGAAAAGCCAAAGTAGATAATTATTGGGTGAATATTTTTTCACAAGCATACCAATGACAAAATATGTATTTCACACACAACTATGTTAAGATAAAGTCTTTCCTTTCATCAAGGGGAGGTTCTTTGGAAGAATTTGGGTATTTCAACAACTTTGAAATTAAATTTGGGGATAAGCTTAGGGCATGCAATTCTCTTTTTTTAGAATTAATGTATCTCCCTTCACTTGATGATATTTCTTACAACTAACAAAACTAACAACTAATAGAACTTATTTACAATGATTTTTTTTAATATCTCAATGATCATGTATACTCAAAGTCTTACGTGAGTGCAACTTACTTTAATCACCACAATTAAAAATATAATCACAACTTGTAGCTCAAAGTATCCAAGATGTGATTAATTTTCCTAAAAACTAAGAGCAACCAATAGTAATACAAAGCTTACTACGTAATCACTTAACTATCAGAAGATTTCCCAAATATGCAAATAGCTCAAAGTCTACTTATCACAACTAGAAAGCTCTCTTACTCACATAAACAATAACACCAATAAGATTCAAGTGTTTAGGAAATAATTATGAGAACTGGACATAAAAACAATTCAATCATAAACACAATCTCCAGCCCAACACAAAGTTTGGAAACCAACGGATTGCTATCTTTATTTCCTTGAATAAAATTTTACATCAAAAAGCCCAAAGTCTTTGTTGAGGCAAAAATTTGGCAGAGTCTTGCTTAGCATAATAAAAGATAAATATTTTTAAATGAGGTTCCTCCTTTTATAGGAAAGGGAGTTGAGAAAAATGTGGGCTCAGTTGACTAATTCAATCGCAAAGTCCTACTTGACTACAACTACTGCATAAAAAAAAATGCAACTGCAAGAAAATTTGCAGTAAGAAAAGATACAACTGCATGAAAACTACATAGCATCAATGACACTTTATTCTTCATTTTATTTGCTCTGGATTTACTTGGAGAAAGATCAGTCATCTGCCAGTATCTGCAATATTTTCATCATGTAACTCAATATTCACCACCAAATTGTCGACTTCAAAGACCCGAAATGATGTTTGCAAGATCAAAATTACACTTAGACAAAAAGACAGAAAAATCAATAGATCGGGTTTTAAAATCCGATCTGCACTTGTGTAGGTCAAGGCTACAGGTCAGGTTTTAAAAACTGATATGTAGTTGGGAAAAATATAGATTGTAGGTCGGGTTTTAAAACTTGACCTGCACATGTGTAGAAAATGACATGCAGGTTGGATTTTAAAACACGACCTGCAATTGAGGAAGACCTACAGGTCGGGAACTACCAATAGACAGACCTGCAGGTTGGGAAAACCAAGGCAGACCAACAAGTTGGGTTTTAACCCAACCTACACTTAGGAAAACTTGCAGGTTAGGAAAAATTTCTCGACTTGCACTTAGGCAGACTTGCAGGTCGAAAAAACATTTCCCGACTTGCACATAGGTAGACCTGTAGGTCGGGAAAAATTTCCTGACCTGCACATAGGCAAACCTCTAGGTTGGGAAAAATTTAGGTAGACCTACAGGTTAGGAAAAATTTTCCAACCTGCACATAGGTAGACCTGCAGTTTGGGATATTTTTACCGACCTGCATATAGGCAGACCTGCAGGTCGGGAAAAATTTCTTGACCTACATTACTTTGCAAACCAAAACTACACTTTGAGTTTGAAAACCCGACGTGCAAGAAAACACAAGAAACACTGCATTTTGGGTTTTAAAACCTGAAGTGCAGTCAAAAGATGAAATAAAAGATTAAGGAAAAAAACATGAAAACAAAAATGACAAAAATGAAGATGCAAATTGACATGACTTACGAGATATGTCAACCGACCTTGGAGGACGTGGGCTACAAAATAGACAAATTTTGTAGGGGTTGTCCCACGATTCGGGCTAGTTGAAATTGGTGACAACAATAATTAAGCTAATTATGCTAAGATGTCTTATGATTATGATTCTAATTTTAACCATATTTCAATGGAAAATCATGTTCTACAATTATTGTAAGAGATAAAGCTCCCGAAGGTTCTACCCAAAGGAGTAAAGTTGTTTTGAAAGGCATTGGACCATCCTCTTTACCATCTAATGACGAAACCACTAAATGTAATGTCACAACTCATCGAGGTAAAGTCACCTTGCAAGGTGTTCCACCTAAGACCACAACTTTATTATCTACCAAAAATTAGTATGACCTTGTAGACCAGTTAGAGAAGATACCTACCCTCATTTCCAACCTTGAGCTTTTGCACATATCCCCTTCACATAAAGTTATGCTTGACAAAGCATTGAGAGAAACCTCCATACCCATTGATTTGAATGTGGACTAGTTTTAAGTCATGGTGGGATACCTTTCCACTCCAAATTTCCTTACATTCATAGAAGCCGATGACATATCTGTATGCCTACCACACAATGCACCTCTCCACATTGAAGCCTTTCTCCATAAAAGTTGTATCAAACAAGTCATGATAGATGGAGGAGTAGGACTAAACATTTGCACATTAAATACTATTAAACAATTGGGATACTCTAAAAAAGTTGTGGATTCAAGAAATAAAATCACTATCAAAGCATATGACGATGAAGAAAGCTCATCCAAAGGAACAATCATCCTACCTCTAAGTAATGGCCAGTTAAAAAGGACGTGGTTTATCAAGTCCTTGATCTGGATCTTACATACAATATACTTTTGGGATGTCCATGGATTCATGAAATGAGAGTAGTACCATCAACATATCACCAATGTATCAAATTCCCTCATAATGGAGTTGATGTGACAGTCAAAAGGTGACCTAAACCTATTCATATTATTGGTTCCCAAATCAACAGATTCTGAGTTCTAAAGAAATAGCCACTAACTTATCAACAAACTTAGAATGGGACTTGGCCAATGAACAAGACTCAATTGCAAAATGAGGTCTTCTACACTTTAGGCTCTGCAAAACCTAGGTGGGTTCCCCTATACAGTGACTAAGAAATTTTCAACCCTCTAGACCTATGACACTATAGAACAAAGTAGATTTCTCAATGAAAATATACCAAAGAAATGTAGATAAACATTTGGTTATGGTTCTAACCCTAGTTCATGTCATTCTTGCATACATTGAGAATGATTATAAAACTAACAACTACTCGTAATGCAAAAAAGTAAAAGCCAAAAATATAAAAGGTGAAATAAGAATTATCCTGAATGGGTAGTATGATCAGTACTTATCCTATGGGAAATAGAGTCTATCTACAAGTTAACACCAAACAACACTATGATATCTTATTGTTATAGCAACATTCAAATATCCATGCTTGACATAGAATATTTAAGTGATTACTCCTAGTTTCCTCACCCTTCCCAATAAATGAAATTGATCAATAAAACATGCATTCCCTTCTTAAGAGAAGACAAATCATAGCATCTTTAACACTACAATTCATACAAAATGAACACAGAAGATTGGGAGCAAACTGAAAGTGATCTCTTTTATTGATTTTCAAAAGATTTGATATACATCACTTGAGAATTTCTCAGCAAAAAACTTGCAGGAAAACACTATATTCTATTACTTCAACTCCTAATACATACTACCACCAATTTAAGAATCCTTCCTACTTGGCCCCGATTTCCATTTTATAGAGCAAGGGAGCAAAAAACAAGCTTCAGGCTATAGTAGGACACTTGTCAAAAATCTATTGCCTATGAGCTAGATCATGCCCTAACTCATCTTTACAATGCATATTTCAAAAAATCCAAGATATCATAAATGATGGCAATAGAGATGTCAGCTTCTAGAGGCTGGAGTAGCAGGATTGATGTGACTAGTGCAGGGGCATTCTTCTACAATATCTTCTGTCAGGGTCAACTGTGCTTGGGCGTTGGATCTATGAAGTACGTTGGGGGCTGATGAGTGAAAATAAGTTCTTAAATGTCCTCGTCCAAAACTGGAAACCTATCCAAAAATATAGGAGGTGCAAAAATGGAAAAGACAATGACTAATCCTCCTCCTCGAGCTGATCCTCCTCTAAAAATAATACTTTTTGTGCAGTGTCAATCTTGTCAACCTTCCAGGCAAAACTCCTTAAGCCTCTTAGCTTACTCATTGCTTCTTTTGTCATATGGGTTGGCACAATTGCAGACTCCAAGGTGAACTTATGATACACAAAATCAACTTCCATGATTTTGTCAATAATTAAATGATATGTATCACCTTGGGCAGGGTCCTCGACCAATGAATTCAAAACTATACTGATTACATCTTGGAAACCCTGCTTCCATACATCCAAATCTTTCGTATGTCCTTCTCCTAACAAAATAGTAGGAATGTCCCACTTTTGGAGTCCCTGGAAGGAGTCAATCATGCCAATCAATGCCTTCTTCTCCTCTTCAATGTAGGGCAACTCCTTAATCAATAAATTATAATTTTTTAAAGTTGTCCCCACAATTTGGGGTACATTTGGCAAATTCTTTACTACCAATAGGACCTCTTTTAGGATTTGACTTGTAGGCAACCAAGTAATCCTAATAGTTTGAAAAAATAAAATAATCTCATCCAATTGGATGAGGAGTTGTGACATCAAAGAATAAGAGGTATGCACCTCATTCAATTTTTCAATGACTTTATTGGATACCTACAAAATTGAGGACTTTCTAATCTCAAAATAATTCATCTCAGCCTCATCCTTTGCCCTTTGAAGGTCCTCTTTTAATTTCTCAAAATCTTCAGGCTTAGATCCTGTTAGGGTTCCAATGTCCCTCTTGTCCAACTCCTTTTTTAATCTTACATTTTTAATAAATCATTTATTATGATCATGAGTAAGGGCCACATGCCTGTTTCTCAAAATTCCATGTTTTTTCTCATCCTCCTCTATTGTCAACTTTGTAAAATGTGCAACATGAGAAGTAATTGTCACTGCCTTAATAAATGAGGTGTTTGCCAGGGTTCTAATCATTGCATCCCCTACCTTCTTCTCAACCCCATATAATACAACATGCTTGTTATTTCTAGGAACCTTTGACCAAAGTGCAAAAGCCTTTATACTTGGATTGACTCTTGACCCATGCTCACCAAATTCTTGAGGATATATCAGGTCCCTTTGCTTCATGACTTGGTCTAACAAGAATTTTTTCTCCAAATTCCACCCTAGGATGAGCATTATATTACTCTTTCTCACCAATTCTCTTCCTTCCTCTAGGATGCACCTTATGTTGTCCTTGTCAAAATTTTGGAGCTCTTCTTCAAATAGATCTTTCTATTTATCCCTCATCCAAAATGAGTTGAATTCGGGGGTGTTTACAAGATCATCATCTATCATAAATTTCATTAAAGCAATTATTATTTCATCCTTTTCTTCTTGCAATGGAATGGTGCTTTGAATGTGAGACCTATCAAGGTCTATAAGCTTCTTGGTTACTTCATCATCTTGGAAGGTGTCCCTTGGTGGAGAGGGAGGCCTGGCATTATCATCAAATTTAGGCTCAGTGACTTCTACAAAATCAGAGAGATTATCTTTTCCCATTTCCACCTTCCTTGCAGGCAGTTCTTGTTGTAGAGGGGGATGTGAAGGGACATCCTGAGAAGACCCTTCATTGAGGGGTGCCTTTCCTTTTGATTGTGAGGGCTCATATATCGGCCTCTCCTCCAATATTTCTTCAGCTTGTCCGCCCTCTCTTCTTTTCTTCTCTGAACCAAGAATGTCATTGTAGTGCAACACTTTTCTCATCATTCTTGCAAGGTCATTTTAGATATTGGAATAAAACCCCTTGAAGCTAGGGTCATTTGATTTTCTTTCCCTTTCCAAAGTTTGAATAAAATTCCATTTTCCCCTTCTTTGTATAGCCTACGCAAGGCTAACATTTCTGATCAAATCTTCTCTTTCATTGAATTGGTGAGACTAACCTCTCACCTTCAACCTTTGTGTCCTTAAATCATGAATATACCCCTCTAGATAAAAATTTCTTTCTTGTCTTACCTTGAGCCTATAATTGCTCACTAAGAAGTCCTGTACCTGCTCAAGTGTATTAGACCAAATAACGAAGTCATCAAAAGCTATAGACCTTGGGAGATGATGTCCCTTTTTCTTTGTTCTAACAAGGTCATTCTCTATCCACATCATTTGCCACATGATCTTTATAAATGAAAGTTGTGGAAGGATTGTTATTGGTAGAATGTGTGGCGCCTGAGAACATCCATAGACCCGTATTATTGTGCAATCTACATAGAAGAAAAAATCACCAAAATTGTGGGAGAAGGCTCCCTCTGGGTACTCTGTGTTTATTTTCCTGACATATTTCATTCTCAAAACTTTGGAAATGTGTACAAGGAGCCTTGGTATCCTAACCCCCATCATTCCTAGGACCTTTATTACAAAATGATCACAGAAGGCCCTATAAATTGCAAATCTAGATCCCTTGTCCCAAACTTGGGTCCACCTTTGAATCAACCACTTTCCCTTATCCTAGGATCAAACTTCTTTATTTGCAGCGCATCATCCCACTTCGTCATGTTTTAAAAAAGAATCATATGGAAAATCAAAGAATAATGTTTAAATTTTAAAATTTCCTTCAAATCCATGGCAGCCAACAAGCTCTCATGCGGCTTGTCTTAAATATATGTGATGAAATCATATAGTTGACTCATCTCAAGGAACTGAATTCTTATTGCCATGACCATAAAGTCTACTGGCATCATTGTCAACCCCCAGTCCTCCCCTAATACCTGGCACAAAGCATAGTATGTCCTTACAAAATAATCTTAAAAAACCTATAACTCAAAGGGCTCCTTCTCAGAGTAAAAAAGGTAACTTTTCATTCCCTTGAACATTCTTTTCAAATAAAGAGGCAATATCTTTCCCCTATAGAGCTTCTTCTTGGAAGTATACTCTTCTTCCAACATGTTCTTGTTTATTTTGGTGACAGTCGTCTTGTCTAGATCAAAACACTCAGCTATGGCATCTGTGGATATGTCCAGAAGAATGTGGCTAGTAGCTATCCTCACAGTCATACTCTCAGGGTGGTAATGCTTTGCTAGTTCCCTGATCAATAGTGGTTCAACAAAAACAATGGGAACTACTAGCTTTCCCAGATTCAGGTTGCATGTATTTGATACAGGAGTTGCCTTGTCCCCATTTCCATAGAAAAAGTGGAAAATATCCCACCCTCTTTCCATAGTGTGGGCATCCCTGCACTAAGAACTCTTATCTCCAAATTTGTCTTGAATTTCTCTATCATGGTAGACCCCTTGAATATTTCTAGAAGATCTTGACTGAGGCTTTGAGGTTCCCTCTTCTTCTTTTGCTCCTCAACTTACAATTTCTCTGCCAATTCTTTGGCAAGCTCTTCAGGGGTTTTGGCAGGGAGAGCTGAGGATGAAGCATCCTCTGCTTTCTCTTGTTGACCCTCTAATGGATTCTCAGTAGAAGAAGGAGTGGGCTCTGCTTCAACAGTTTGTCCTAATGATAGCATTGTTGCGGGTGTGGCTTTCTTTACAGGAGCCCTTCTTCTCTTGGGCTTAGGGGCCTCTTCTAGAGGGTTAGACCCTCCTTTTTGTGGGTTTGGAGTAGCTTATGTAGATGATTGTGTTGATGTCTCTTTGGGGGAAACTTTTGTTCTTTTGGGGGTGGGATTGTGAGCTTTTGGGAAAGGGCTTGGCTACTCAAAAGGCTCGTTGTTAGAGGATACTACAATGACCTTCTTGACAACTCTTTTTCTCTTAGGTTTGGCAACTTCCTACTAGGGTGGTGCACTTGGTTCACCAGTTTGAGGGGTTTGGGTAGCAACCAAAGGGTTCTTCTCCTCTACGGGATTGTTAGCAATGTTTTGAACTAGCAGAATGGTTACCAAAGAGCTTGCATAGGTAATTTTTGGTTAGGCAGAGCTAGTTTCAGCTTGGGGTACCTCTTGGGCAGCAACGGGAACAATTTTCTCACTTGGGGAGGCCATTGCTATATCTAAAGCAATAAACTATAATAGAAAACCATACGCTGATGGTCCTTCACAAAATACCTAGGGCAAGAGCTTTTGAAATTCGCACGCAAATACTCCTAGATTTCCCTACAAAAGCATATAGAAGGATTATACAATTTGACTTACTGCTTTGAATGCAAATGGGTGTTGTTGAAAGCTTTAGAAGTGCTTTGATCACTCTAGTTTCTCTGGTTTGCATTTTCGCTCTATGCTTCGCTCTTCGATCATAGGGTAAAGAGAAATTGTGCTTTGAATTTTGCTTTTATTTCTCACAGACGAATCACCATTACTCCATATGTGTAAGCTTTAGAAGGTTTGTGGCCTTCAAGATTCAAATTCTATCGTTGATCCTCATATGGATGGCTCAGATTTTACATTGACACCTTTGACTACTGACATGGCTCCCCCTTTAATTACTCCACCACCTTTAATTATTTAAATCTTTAATACCTGTTGGCAAATAGACACTCCAGTGAGAAATTGTAGGTGATTTAAGGTATTGTCATTGATGGCAGCCTTACAATCATATGACATCGACAGGCAGACATACGCACCACCACCGACAGACTCTACACTGGCATACAGATCACCGACACCAAAAGGAAGATTATCGACACCCTGGCTGACAAGAATTTTGTGTA
Source organism: Cryptomeria japonica (assembly GCF_030272615.1). Taxonomy (NCBI): domain Eukaryota; kingdom Viridiplantae; phylum Streptophyta; class Pinopsida; order Cupressales; family Cupressaceae; genus Cryptomeria; species Cryptomeria japonica. The sequence goes on along the minus strand of NC_081410.1, from coordinate 455,704,323 downwards.
TATGTATTTTGTTATTAATTGTAAAATATTTGCAAGCCAACTTGGTGGATTCTAATATGACTCATATAAGTATGAGATCATTGTAGAAAATTTAAGCGAAAAAGAGTAGAGAATGTAATGGTAAGTGTATATGGTGAAAATGGATAACAATAATAATGATATTGAAAGGCTAAATGAATTCAACCACAAAACCCTAGCCTGACAACAACAAAGATCCACCATAACATATGAATATTACCTAAGACAATGCAAATCAAATGAAATCACAAAGATTATACCATCACATGTCCAATAGGGTTTGGATCTTCATTCTTCCTATCTCCATTGATCTTGCTTGATATATTTGCTCTCAGATTTTATGTGCACAAGAGCTCAACAAAGAATGGAAATGTGGTTGCAAGTAGGATCGCATATGCTCAAAAGCGTAGTGTAGTCAATTGATCAAGTAGTTAGGTCATTAGGATGATTGATTAAAATGATTGATTAGCCAGGGTTTGATAATGAAGGAAACATCTCCTTATATAGAAGACACAATATGAAATGGAGGAGAGGTGTAAAAGGAGGTCGGCTATGATTAGAGGGTAGGTAAAGAAAATAATAAAATAATGAAAGGGGTAGGTAGTGTATGAATTAAGAGATGAATGACATATGTCATAGGTAGAAAAGATTAATGAATTAATTAAATAAATAAAGATTTATTTAATTAATAGAAGAAGTGGGATCAATTAAATAAATAAGATATTTATTTAATTTAGGAAAAGGATAATTTAAATAAATAAATGTATTTATTTAAATGAGAAATAAGGCTAGAAGAGGATAAATGAATTAATTAAATAAATAAAGATTTATTTAATTAATAGAAGAATTAAGCTTAGATAATTAAATAAATAAATATTTATTTAATTAGACTGGACAATTTTGGGTGTCTACATTTTGCCCCTCTTTGAGACAATGCGGCTTGTCGTGTTGTTTCAAAGAAGATAAGATGAACTGATACAGAGTTGCCCCAAGATGGGAATCATATGCCCCCTTGAGAGATTGGATGAAAAAATGTCTGAAAAGATCGCAGACAATCTCTCGATAAGAAAGATGGGATAGAATGGACTGACCGGATAAAGTGACAGAGTCACGGGATAAAGAAGACTGACTCGGGAGACGAGGGCTAGGGCTAGGGTAGTCTATAAGATAGACCATGGGGGAAAATAGATCCTCATTGTCATCTACACATCCACAAGAGCAGAGTGCAGAGCGAAAATAGAGCAGCAGCAGTCAGCAGCGATGGCCTTCGTTCACAGATTTGACCGCGTTCGCCGATTCCAGAGGCTAGCAGAGGTAGGAGAGCCGATAAGTACCACCAAACCTCCTCGTACTTCGATGCATTTATTATTGTCATTAATGCATGGTAGATAGGGTAATAAATGTGCTTAAAATAGGGTCCAAAAAATGTCCAAAAACATCCAGGCGCGTCTGCGTTGGTGACAGGCACGTCTGTGTTTGTACCAGGCGCATCTGTGATGGAAACCGCGTCTGTGCCAAATGCGGTTGCGTTTGTGATGTGTAGGCATTTCTATGCCAAAAAGGCATGTCTGTGTCGCCCAAGCACATCTATGCAGAGCATAGGCATGTTTGTGTGTTTCAGGCGCATCTGTGTAAAACATGCACGTTTATGCAGTCTTCAAGCGCGTTTATGTTAGGAAAGCGCGTTTGTGTCAAAAAATGTGAATTTGTGTCTTCTAGGTCAAATCGGCAGTTCTATGATGAACATATGCTATCGATTGGATAAGTTGCTGAGAGTATACACTCAAGCAGGTCCTCTAGGGAAGACTAGGATAACAAATAGGGCTAGGATTAACAATTCTATGATAGAACATATGTTGCCAATTAGGAAACTTCTCAAGAGGATTCACTCAAGTAGAGGCCCTAGGATAGGATAGATCAAGACACTTTGTGATGAACAGTGAGTACCAAGATATAGTACTTTGTGATGAACAGGGAGTACTAAAATATGAGCAACACTTTGTGATGAACAGTGAGTGCAAATGTGAGCAACACTTTGTGATGAACAGTGAGTGTCACACATGTAGTACTTTGTGATGAACAGGGAGTACTACTAGGATAAATAGCAACACTTTGTGATGAACAGTGAGTGTCACGAGGATAGATAGCAACACTTTGTGATGAACAGTGAGTGTCACTAGGATAGATAGCCAGATGCACTTAGATAAAAAGTAGCATTTTGTGACGAACATTGAATGCCACGATGACTGACATGATTGATTTGCTTGACTACAGAGTATTTGCCTATGCTGGAGTCACGAGAGAGATTCCCATCGACTTAGAGATTGCGATCTAAGTTGACAGCCGAGGAGCGAGCTGTGATTGAGGCTATGGGATTGAGACATGTGTTGTATGTGCCTAAGTTTCGGGCGAACATGGGACTATTGACTACGCTAGTGGAGAGATGGCACTCCGAGACATGTACATTTCATTTGCCGATGGGTGAGATGACAGTCACCCTTGAGGATGTATATAGGATTTTGTAGATATCGATCGATGGGGAGCTGATTCCGTATGATCGAGATGGAGACAGGGATGGCCTTAGATGAGCGTTCTAGGATCTGGGACTGGAGATGGGGGTGGGACATGTGGCATGGGATACCATGACATGGACGGGATTAGCACTACCAGTAGTATTGGCAGGAGTGATCAGTGGGTTCCCCTGTCTGGATAGGGCGACACGAGTGGTGGCTACAGAGGACACAGGGGCTAGATATGCCTATGTTCTGTAGGCCGGGGAGGAGATTGCCTACTGGCGGGATCTCTATTATGGTGCAGTGCCAGCAGATCAGTGGGCGAGGAGCTTCCATAGACCATTGTGGACAGCGATAGCTACGGGAGGGAGCTGGAGGAGACAGGCATCTAGTGGTGGGGTTATGGGTCCTCCACCACCACTAGATAGAGGGGACAGGAGGGATGATCCTGGGGCAGGTCCTTCAGGGGCTCAGATTCCATCGAGGCCAGGCAGCTCTGAGGGAGGGAGTTCATCATAGCCATAGAGGGCTCCCTATGTATCAGTATTGTACCATTTTTGTATGATGATGTAGACACCTTCGGGTGATTGTAGCCATATGATTTTTGACATCATTGTATCATGACACTTTATATATATATATATATATATATGAGATGATTCATCTCTGCAGCAACTATATGCATGCGTACCTATGTGATGAGATGTTTCATGATGTATGCTTATGATATGGATGCAAATATGTATATGATGCAATGCAATATTTTTGTTCTTTTATGTTTTATATGTGTATGAATGATGCAAATGTGAATGTATGTAATGCAGATGAATATGATAATGCAAATGTAAATTGTGCTAACATGTGTTGTGTGTAGGATGTGATGCAGTTGTGATATCTATATGTATGTATGAAATACTTATATGTGGTAATGCAGGTGCAACTACATGAAATGCAAATGTTTTTGGTGTGTCATTATACTCAGTCATGTGATAGTAGGCTACACGGACTCAAGAAGAACGATGGAAGTCAATCAAGAAAGGGGGTGGAAGATAGAAGATATGAAAGTGAAAGAGCTTCTTGTGCATTATCATCATTGAGCTTTATTATGGCAAGTAGGTTATGACAATCGAGGCATATGTTTGACCCAGAAAGTCATTGTACCTGTTTGCATGGAGATAAGATAGTCACAAACAAGGAATGCCCCAGTTCATACTAGACTCACAGTGTCCTCATATCCTTGGACAAGTCATAGCATTACTAAGAGACAATCCATAGACAACAAAAGAAAATAGGTGACGATACCCCATCCTCGCCTTTCTAGTCAAAGACATCATGGAGATAGAATCTCTAGTCAGAGACATCCCAGAAAAGCTAAAAGACATGTCACCAAAAGATAAAATCAAAAGAAAGCCAAGACTCGACACCAACATCCACTGTAGCCCTCAAGTTTAGTGTCTCTTATCACTTGTATAAGTCTTATTTGATTGTGGTCACAATGTTTACTTTCACAAAAAGGATAGATAGCATGGAACCATATGTTGTCTAAGTCTGTTGAAAGATTTGATTTGTTGAAGCCCATTGTTGCTGCTGTGTCTCATCTAAAACTGATTGAATCCATGAAACTGATACTTTATTGCAGAGAAGATGAAACTTTATTGCAGATCTATGATGCAAATGTTGATTTATTGCGGATTGTGCGCGGATAGACTGAAGGAAGCTGGAAGAAACTATACTCCTCAAAACATGTGATGTTCTCAGTTCCACACTCATCACTAGACGTAGGATTTGCCTTAGCCACAGATAGGATTTGATTTATTATGGATGGAAAGGGAGGTGAAAAGGGAGGTTTATTATGAATGGCTAACCAATCTTGGGTAGATCAATAACAAGCCATGATGGGAATGGGTAAGTTTATTATGGATGAATTGGTCGTGAGTGTGTGCAAAGTGAAAAGATGAAAGTGAATCCTGAAGGAGGGAGGAGCAATGTCTCTACGCATGGCGCTGGTGACCCAGTTTGCACCATGGTACTTGCCCAGGGCACCACTGAAGTGGTTTTCACCGTTGGATGAAATTATTTCTCTTTACTTTTTTCAAATTTTCAATGTTTTTTGTGTCACAAGGCGCCTGTTTGCCAGGTTTTCACCAAGTAACGATTTTTTTTGTATTTTTGAAATTTTTGATTTTTTTGTATTTTTTGAATTAGGATACTCTGAAGAGCTATGTGTAAAACCTGTGAAGGTGCATGCTGTTGATAGGATCCTCCAAAGGTTCACCTTTTGTAGTTGAGAGCTGATATGCACCAGATCCATATGCTGCTGTAATAATGTAGGGACCAAGCCAGTTTGGTTCGAACTTGCCCTTCTTCTCTCTGTCTTGTTGATTTTTAGGATTTTCTCTGAGAACTAAGTCTCCTACCTCAAATGTGTGAGGCTTGACTTTATGATTGTAGCTGCAACATTCCTTGATTGAATGATGTGTATCTCGAGTGACTGTCTTCCTTGATGAAGGAACTAAGATAGAATTACTAATGTGTGGAATACGTAGGCCCATATGCATGTCACCTGAAGAAGTTTGGGCATCCCTGATAACAAAGTCCTTCAAGGAAGCTCCATTAAAGGTCCATGATGTATCGCCAGAAGGGAAAGGATGTGTGGAACAAGTAGGTGAGTGATGAAGGCTTATGATTGTGAAAAGAAGTGAAAGTAGGATAGCATAATGGAGACTTAGGATCAACAAGTATGCTTTTTGACTTGAATTTTTAGAGCTTTTGCCCCCAGTTATTTTGATATTAAGGGAGATCAACTCTTGCTCTTTTTCTTTCATAGGATTTTTATCCTTGACCTTGATTTTTGTGGATTCTAGTAGCTTTTGATTTTGATTTGGACTAAAGGACTTTTCTTTATTTTTGACTTTTAGGTTTTTCTTTTCAAATCTTGATTTTTCATCCCCAATTAGTAAGGGCTTTTGTGATTCTTATTGATCCAAGTCTGGAAGTGGAGTGGAAATGGAATGAGTGGATGAAATGGTAAGGATATGTGAGTTCTCAAGAGGGCTGGCGATAAATTCAATAGATTCTTCACTGTAACCACTCTTAGGATTATTGATATCAAGAGATGCTTGCACCAGTAGAGGAGATTTGCATTCAGACTCAGTAGCCACAACACCAGGTGGTTCACACCCAATTCCTTGGTCTTGCATATTGCTTGTAGATTGTTCCTATTGACAAAATGTGTTAGGAGATAGTGGGAGTTGATCAACATGAAAAATATACTCACCACATCCCATGTCTTTGAACTTTTCTTTGATCTCTGCTTGTTTTGATGTAGAAGCTTTCAAGGATTCTGGATCCACATATGCTGAAGATGGAATAGCTTCTTGATTACTTGGTATTGTTATTTCTGATCTAGGTCGTAGATTGTTGCAATATATGAATGGATTTGGGTCAGCTTTGATAGTCACTTCAACTCCATTATGTGGAAACTTGATACATCGATGATATGTAGATAGTATTGCGCTCATCTCATGAATCCATGGACGTCCTAGCAATATATTGTATGTGAGATCTAAGTCTAGGACTTGACAAACCACATCCTTTGTAACTGGCCCAACTCTGAGAAGTAAGGTGACTGTGCCTTTGGATGAACGCTCTTCATCATCATATGCTTTGATAGTAATTTTGTTTGTAGAATTCACAGCTTTGTTGGAATATCCCAATTGTTTAATAGTGCTCAATGTACAAATGTTTAGACCCGCTCCTCCATCTATCAGGACTCGTTTGATTCTATGTTTGTGTATGAAGGATTCAATGTGTAAAGGTGCATTATGTGGCTGACTTACGGAGGCATCATCGGCTTCTATGAATGTAAGGGAATGTGGAATGGAAAGGTATCCCACCATGGCTTGAAACTGGTCCACATTCAGATCAGTAGGAATGGTAGTGTCTCTCAAGATTTTGTCAAGAATAGCTTTATGTGCGGGGGATATGCGTAAGAGCTCAAGGATGGAGATGAGCGTAGGTGTCTTCCCTAACTGTTCTACAAGGTCGTACTCAGGTTTGGTTGATGAAGAAGTGGTGTTTTTAGTTGGAGCACCTTGCAAAGTGATTTTACCTTGACGAGTTGTGACATGACATTCAAAGGTAGGTTCGGAAGAAGATCCAACACCTTTTAGGACAATCTTGGGTCCCTGGGTAGAATTCTCAGGGGTTTTGTCCTTGATGATAATGGTAGAGACATAATTGTCCATCGAGATGTGATTGATAGTTGAATCATAGTTATAGGATGCTCTGGTATAGTTGGTTTGATCATCTGTGACTTTAGCTTTTCCTTTGTCATGTTTTGGGAATGGTTCCTTAAACATTTCATGTTCTTGATTGGAGGAGTGTCCTTCAATCTCAATGTCACCTCTATCAATGAGATCTTGTATGATGTTCTTCAGTCGATGGCAATTTCCTATCTTATGACCCTTGCTCTTATGAAATTCACAATATTCATCATCATTCCACCAATTTGGTTTAACCTTTGGTTCATATGGAGGAAAATCTAGAATAGTGATTACTTTGTTTGCCACTAGCTTCTTGAAAACTGACTCAAGTGCTTCTCCCAATGGGGTGTACTTCCTTCATGATCTAGAAGTTGTTTGAGTATTCACTTGATTGTTTGTAGAGCTTGATCCAAAAAAAAATGATTTTTGGTCGTATTGTATTGGCATCAACAACACCATCATTGACTGTGTTCTTGTTTTTATTCCAAAATCTCGGCTTGTCTTTTCCTTTAAAGTCATCTTTGTTTTCCTTGAATATCTTAATGACTCCTTGTTCAATTAGGACCTTCTCTGTTGCTAAGCCTTTTTCAATGACGTCCTTGAAGGTGGACAAACAAGCTTTTCTTAGGTCATAACCAATGTCCTTGTTAACATTTTGGGTGAACATTTCTACCATTTGTTTTTGTGGAATTTCACAAGAGCATCTGCTGGCTAGATTCCTCCATCTTTGTAAAAATGATGCAAAAGACTCTCGCTCTTTTTGCTTGGTGCTGCACAAAGTAGTGACTGATATGTATGTCTCTATGTTGTAGGAGAGATGTTGAATAAATGCCTCTGCTAAGTCACCCCATGACTTAATACCAGGTGGAAGTTGGGAGAACCATTCCATAGCTTGATCGCCTAGGCTCTGTGGGAATAATCTCATCAAATATGTCTCTTCTGCTACTATCTCAATGCAAGCTGTGAAAAATTGTCTTATGTGTGCCTTAGGATCCCCTTTCCCTCTATACTTATCAAATTTAGGCATCACAAAGTGAGTAGGAAAAGGAGGCATTGGAATGCTCTTGTCAAATGGATAAGGACATATGTCTCTCATTGTGTATGTTGGCTTCGGTGTATTTATGTCCTCCATTTTCTTTTGTAAGTCCCTGATTTGTTGCTCCAAATTGCTCTTAGGTGGAGATCAACTTCTTGGACCATACCCTATGCTTGAGGCACCAATTGGAGGAGGAGCATGTTGCATATATGGATGATATTGATCATACACATGCTCATATGGAGGAGGTCTATAGTGATGCTGCATATATGGACCACTTGGTATAGATTCATGTTGAGGAACAAAATATCTATTTTGTCCATGTATAACATACTCTACGGGCATGTCATGTTCTAATGTGTTGCCCCCAAATTTGACACGGGGTTTCCTTGTGTCCAAATTTTGAGCATGCCTTTGAATATCCAATTGCTTTGGTGGTTGATCCTTAGCATTGGTATGTGATTGAGCATATCTGTCTGCATAAGACTTCCATAATGGCCTGCGAAGGTGAGTATCATATGCTTGACCATGTGTGTATGGGACCTCTGGTTTTTGAAACAAAGATGATGGTGATTCAGGTACCATATGTGGTCCTCTATTGCCTCCACTATTAGGTCTCCTTTGATCCATGTTGGAGTGAGGTTGTTGCAAAGGTCGATTTTCCATTATTTGAGACATGTCAAAATCATGAGGTATCTTGGCTCCACTTTGTGCCATCATTTGTAAGTTGTCTATCTCTCCTCATTATTTTCTCAACCAATCGATTGAAATGGGGATTCATAATGGATTCTTCCACATCTGCTGAATGTATGGAAAAGCTGTCCATATCATCATTGTGTGTATCATTGTTGTTTGTAGTGTCCATGTTCTCAACATTTGGAATGTTTCTATAGGCATCCATGTCAGGTAATGTAGTATGATCAAAATTGAAAAAGATATCATTGTCATACTCATAAGAACTCATGTTTGCGGACTCTTGAGCCTCTTTAGTTTCTCTCCTAGATTTTTGAAGACGGGTTTCAACCATGAACTAGGTATTGACCGAGATGTGTGAGACTAGATGAAAAATGGAAAAAGTATGGAAGACGAAGAGTTGAATGGAATGTAAATGAATCTGAGGTGTACTTGCAATGTCCAAAGTGTAAGACCAAGTATGTATGTAGTAGAGTAGGTGTGACTTCCAAAGAGAGTATAGTTTCTCTTGATGAGGTAAGTTGACCTTGACTCTAAGTAAGACCAAATGAGACCCAAAGGTAAGAAACCTTGATGAGGGACCACTTAGCAAAGTGTTGTTGTATGTAGTGTGTTGACAAAGTATGATGAGGACAACCAAGTGACCTTTTGACTCAAGTTTAGACAAATGTGAATGTAAAGTGAGATGTGAAGCAATGATGGACTTTGTGAGACCCAAGGATAGGTTGACTGCTAAATGAAACCCTGGAGAAATGACCTAGGAAGCTCAAGAATTCTGAAACTGACTGTGTTTATTTGCTGGACTGTAAAAGTTTTTTTTTTTTTCAATTCTGAACACAGACGCGCCTGTATACTTCATAGACGTGGTTTCCTAACACAGACGTGGCTCTGTTCAACACAGATGCACTTCTGAGATTTTTTGCAAAGTGTAATGTTTATTTTCGGGAACACAGACGCGTTTCTGCCCTTCACAGATGCGGTTATACAACACAGATGCTATTATGTCAGACACAGACGCGTTTCTGCAAAATTTGTGCAATTTTTTCCAATTTGTGAAATTGTTTTATTGTGACCAAATCTGACTGTTTGACTATTTTTCGTGACAAGAGGACACAGTGTTGATGAAGACCCAATGTTTGCAAGTGTCTAGACTCCAAAATGACTCCAATAAAAAGTGTGTTGTTTGATGTAAAATTGTTTTGCATACACTTGAAGACACAAAAGACACAATGTTTTGCTGTTTGGTCTTGAATGTTTTGAATGTTTAAAATAAGTCAAGCACAATTCTTATGGCTGGCCAAGACGATAGTTGTTGATCCCACATGAGGTTTTACCCTTGAGGCTACGCTATTCAGAGCGGATACTTAGATGCTTGAACTAATTGGCTCCACCCTCAGCACTCACTTCTCGGGTCAGCCAAGCATTAGTCCCCACGAAAACTCCCCGTGGTGAACTTTGTATCTCTACTAAGAACCGTATGTGTGTGGGCCGCTACCAGAGGTCCGACCTCCTGCCTCAACAACTAGAAGGATTTGAGCTTCTAAAACAAAATGGTGCTAGTAAGGGCATCCGCTCGTGTGGCCATACATGCGACACTTTCAGCTCTGTAAATACAGAAGGCTCCCAACTGGTAGGGGTTACGCCCTACAACTGATCAAATAAATTTGATCAAACAGGTTTAGGGGGAGACATAGTGTCGGTATGAACTAATCAACACACGTTATCCATAGTTTTCACCATGAATATAGTTGTTTATAGTGGTTCGGAAGAGGTGGGATTTCCTTGCTACCACTTGGGTCGTTCTCTTCTCACTAGTAGTCCTAATGACCACACGGGAAGATAGGCCCTCTAAAGATTAAACAAAAAGAGCCTTTTGCTCAAGACACAAAAGACAATGATTCAATTTTAGTGCACCAATTGAAGTGTTTGCTAGTCTATGAAAACAAGGCACACAATAAAAATCCAAAAACCCTTGCCAAGGACCTGCAACAAAGATTTATTAGTAGTTTGGATTGTTTGAAATAATCACCCCTTTCTGCAAGCACACAAGTTAGGTAAATTTTAGATCCAAAAAACTTTGTGAAATAGGGGCCTTCAACAATGCGTTTTGTTGACCAATTTAAAGATCTGATTCATCATAAAAAAAGGCCACCTGTAAAATTTCAAGAGATTTCCAGAAATGTAAGAAAATCCAAAAAATTTGCTAATTTACTCCAAAAATTAATTTTTTTATGAAAAATCATAAAAAAATCATATAAAATGCAAAATAAATCCAAAAAATCTGAAATTTTTATTGGAGAGTCCTGATGGTCTTCCAAACTTGCACAAAAAATTTTCTATAAGAAATCCAAGTAGTTTGTGAGATATGAGTAAAATAATGAAAAACCCTAATTTTCAAAGATCTGATTTTTGAGGAATGATTTTGCATCAAATTTAACATCACAAAGAATAGATCCTGTGTATAATTCTGAGATATTTCCAAAAACGTAAGAAAATCCAAAAAATTCGCTAATTTGCTCTCAAAATTATTTTTTTATGAAAATTCATAAAAAATTCATATAAATTGACAAAATGATCCAAAAAATCTGAAATTTTTACTGAATCCTTCTAATACTTTTCCTGACCTACACAAAACATTTGATGTCAAAATTCAAAGCCGTTTGTGAGATCTGATCAAAATAAGGAAAAACCCTAATTTTTAAAGATCCAATTTTTAGGGAAATATTTTGCATCAAAATTAAAATCACAAAGAATATATCTTGTGTATAATTATGAGAGATTTCCAAAAATGTAAGAAAATACAAAAAATTCTCTCATAAAAAATTCATAGAAAATGAAAATGTGCTCCAAAAATTTTGAATTTTGGATTTAGAGCTCTTGATACTTTCTTCAACCTGCAAAAAAAATTTGGTGCAAAATTTCCTAGCCATTTTTGAGATATGATCGACTCTCTCCAAAATCTTGATTTTGTGTCCAAAACCCTAGCTGCACAAGATTATTCTCCAAATTGTTTTACAAAACAACAATATAGGGTCAGAAAAATCTGCAAAAAAAACACAGATCTAACAAAAACCCATGTCCCACGGGGCATGCCAAAATGTATATGGTGAAAATGGATAACAATAATAACTATATTGAAAGGCTAAATGAATTCAACCACAAAACCCTAGCCTAACAACAACAAAGATCCACCATAACATATGAAGATTACCTAAGACAATGCAAATCAAATGAAATCACAAAGATTATACCATCACATGTCCAATAGGGTTTGGATCTTCATTCTTCCTATCTCCATTGATCTTGCTTGATATATTTGCTCTCAGATTTTATGTGCACAAGAGCTCAACAAAGAACGGAAATGTGGTTGCAAGTAGGATCGCATATGCTCAAAAGCGTAGTGTAGTCAATTGATCAAGTAGTTAGGTCATTAGGATGATTGATTAGAATGATTGATTAGCTAGGGTTTGATAATGAAGGAAGCATCTCCTTATATAGAAGACACAATATGAAATGGAGGAGAGGTGTAAAAGGAGGTCGGCTATGATTAGAGGGTAGGTAAAGAAAATAATAAAATAATGAAAGGGGTAGGTAGTGTATGAATTAAGAGATGAATGACATGTGTCATAGGTAGAAAAGGTTAATGAATTAATTAAATAAATAAATATTTATTTAATTAATAGAAGAAGTGGGATCAATTAAATAAATAAGATATTTATTTAATTTAGGAAAAGGATAATTTAAATAAATAAATATATTTATTTAAATGAGAAATAAGGCTAGAAGAGGATAAATGAATTAATTAAATAAATAAAGATATATTTAATTAATAGAAGAATTAAGCTTAGATAATTAAATAAATAAATATTTATTTATTTAGACTGGACAATTTTGGGTGTCTACAGTAAGAGATGCAGACCTAATATGTGAATTGTGAGTTAAGGGTTTATGTAATTGTAGAGCTTAAACCGGTACTGAATCTAGCATAGTAGATGCTTATCTAAAGTAGTACAAGACATTGGATTTGTATAATCTATTTTCTAAGTCAGTGTGACTTCCTTGTAATTGAGCAGTGAGCTCTAGGCACTTGGCCTTCCTGCATGTGCAGGCCCCTATTGTAAGCAGTAATATTCTCTTATTGGCCAGTAAGCGAATATTGTGGGTCACAAATCCCACTGAGGTTTTTCCTACACCAGGTTTCCTCATTAAAATATTATGTTATGGTGTGTCTCTTATGTTGTGGTTGCTATTCTTATTTACTGCATTATTTTTGGTTTACCGACACATAGTTTTGATATGCTCTTCATGTTATAAGTTAAGAAAATTATTATACCGGTCAGATACTGATTCACCCTCCCCTCTCAGTATCTTTGGGAATCCTAACAATTGGTATCAGAGCTTGGTCCTCTCTTTTCAAAATCCTAATAACTTGAGGAAGATCTTGACACCGGTAGAGATGGAAAATTTGAGAAAGCAATTGGAAACAACTCTTTCAGACTATGATGCAGAAAAAGTAAAGAATATCAAACTTGAGGATGATCTGAAGGCTGCACAAGATATCATTCAAGGACTTCAAGAAAATTTCACTATAGCAAGGAATAAAAGAAGAAAACTTTGTGAAAAGATGTAGAATGATGAAGATGAAAAGGAAACTCTTAATGATCTGGTAAACCAATTGAGACAAGATAACTGTACAATGAAGAATGAGATGCAAGATATGACTACAAGATTTTGTAAAGAAATTGAAGATAGAAAGAAGAATGAAGATGATTTGGCTAGAAGACTAAATGATGTTGGAATGAAAACACAAGACTCAGTCATGAAAATGATATGTTGAAGACAGATTTGATGCATACACAAAATGACAGCACTGAACTCATGAGACAGAAAGAAATCTTGGAGAATGAACTGACTGCTGCAAATCAACACAAGGAGAAATTCAAGAAAAGTTCAGAAGAACTTGTGGACATGCTGAAGAATCACAAACCTAATGGTGATACAAATGGCCTTGGCTTTGAAATTGGTGAAAGCTCTAGTACTGCAAACAATCATGATCATAGTAAATCGGTAAGACAACCTAATGCTTACAAATTCAATGGGAATTGGTTTAACTATAACAAGTATGGTCATAGAGAAAATCAGTGTAGATCTAGAAATTATCAGAACACTAATACACCCACCGGTCAATGTTCTAAATGCAACAAAATTGGTCATAATTCAGAAAACTATAGAATGAATGTAAGATGTTATGTTTGTGGAAGATTTGGACACTTATCTAATCAATGCAGAACACATACTGGCATAAGATATGGGAAAGATATTTAGAAAAATAATGTGACTTGCTATGCTTGTAACAAAATTGGACATATTGCAAAATTTTGTAGAAGCAAGACTTCACCGACAAATAACAAAGGTCCTAGCTTGAAAGGTAAAGAAAAAGTTGAAGAGGTAAAGCAAGAATTCTCAAAACAATAGATCAAAATGTTGATGGGAATACTCCTCCACCGGTAGAACAGAGTATCACTCCACCAGCAGGAGACTCTTCATCTAACTGAAGGAAAATCCTTTGGGGTTTTAGCAACAAACTGAAAAACATGCTAACATATCCTCGGTTGATGGTGAGAAGTTGAAATTACTTCTTTACCGACAGATGAGTTAAGTTGTGACTTAATCGACAAGCATTAAATGTGGTAGTTGGAGAAAATAACATTATAAAGCAAGTGTTTTGGCTCCTTTTTCATTCACCGAGCATTCAAATCTTCGAGAGCATGAAAATTCCCGAGCGAAGGCATCCTTAGCGAAGAAGTGAAGCAATTCATCCAAGCACTCATCCTTAAGGTAGATTGAGATATTTATAACTATGGCTTCCTCATCCACTCCTAAATTTATTGCAAACCCTACTATGATTGAAGTAATCAAGCGCCCTAAACCCGTATTCAAACTTTTTCTTGAAATAGCGAAGAAAGATGATACCATAGGTGCATTTTCTCAAATTCCTAAGGGAGTAGTATATGCTGAAGACCCTAGGATATACATACATTGTCATATAAAGGGATTAGGAGATGATGAAATCAAGAATGTGTATCAAACTATGATTTGTGATGAATCTGGAAATATCAAACTGGAACATAAGATAGTGGAAACCCTATGTTTTACTGAAATTCTTAGTGTCCCAAATTTTCCCAAGGATATTATAAGGATTGTGCTAAGAAGAGTTCATGGGGAATTATTTTGGTTGGATTCAATCCATAAGATCACCAAAGAAGTAGTAAAGGCAGTAATAGGGTTACCTTCCACCAGTAGCATGCCTGACAGAACTAAAAAGGTGTCTAATGACATAGTAATGGACCTAACTAGCACAACATTTGACAAAAGGTCTCTAAGGGTAAATGATGTGAAGGATATCAATGTCAGATTTGTTAGTATGATTTTAGGCTACAAGGCTACACATGCAAATAGGTTAAACTTAGTATCAAGCATATGTATCAAAAGTGCATATGATATGGTTAACAATAATGCTAGAATAGATGTATGTGAATGGCTCAAAGATGAATTAATAGACAATCTGAAGAAGATAAAGGGAGATAAGAAATGAACCTTTAGATTTGGAGATTTACTTGTATGTTTAATGCTGTATATTACTAAGCAAGTACTCGGTATTGGTAGGAGAGGTTTTGGTTTTGACATACCGGTAGGAAAGCAACTTTTGGATACACTAAACAACATGGGAGATAACAGGGAGAAAAACATAAATGAACATTTTCAAGCACTAAAAGCTCGAATGAAGACTAGAATAAGACTGTCATAGGAAATTGTGGATAAATATCAAAAGGAAATATGTTCTGTAATTAAGAAAGATGAAATATGGATGGAGGTAGTTGTCCCTAGGACTATCTGGATAACTAAAATGGGATATGAAACAGATGATAACATCATTGAAACTTATGCAAAAGCCCTCCTTGAAGCACCAAAGGAACCCACTGAGAAAGTCTTTGGAAATGCAGAAACAATTGAAAGTGGAATTCAATCAAGGAAAAGGGTTAAGAAAGTTGAACAAATTGTGAAGAAGGGAACCAGACATGCAAAGGCAATTAAGGAAGATGTTTTGAAACAAACTGGTATCAAGGAAAGTGAGCCAGAAGGACTTCTACCAGAAGCTCATCTTTCATCGATTGGGACTTCTTCTAAGAGTGATATACAAACGGTATTCAAAAAGGTAGAAAGGAAAATAAAACCCTCACCTACACCCAGGAGAACCAGACAAAAGAAATAGGTAGTGAGGCCCCCAGTAAAGAAGTTGACTCCTAAGAAGAAATAGGTAAAACAAGACATTGCTCCACTGGATAAGCTCCTTAGTGAAATAATAGAGGATGGAAAGTTGAAAAAAATTAGCAAACTCTATAATACACTTTTTGCTGATGATAGAGAGAGCATAGAAAATAGTGTAATTTTACACTTGGATATTTACAAGAAATTTTTGATGGAAATTGTTGATGAAATACCCACTGATCTTTACAGAAGACTTGAAGCTAGAAGGGTAGCTATTGTTGAGCTGGATAAGAAAATAAAAATTGAGAAATTATTTGCAGTTCACCCAGTGAACTCACCATAAGAAATTGATCAATTAATCAGTGAGGCCAATCAGATTATATTCTCAACTGGTCATTGACATGTAGCATTGATGGTAGGGAGATTGAATGAAATTTTAGAAGAGACCGTGGACCAATGGGACATATTCTTTGTTGAAAAAGAAAAACAAGAAGAACTCAAAAGACCCAAGACAATAAAGTATATCAAAAAGACAAGGACAGAGGGAAAGGTAAGGTAGGTGGACCTCCTAACCTGAAAATAACAAATAACTTACCCCCACCTCCTTCTGATACTATACCGGTACAATCAGTTGACACTCAACCTACTACTAAGAGTATGTAGACGTCTCTTGAGGATACAAATATTGAATCTGAAATTTTGTATACCATGAATATTGATACACAAGAGGTGAATATTGTGGTAGATAAAGAAACCACTGAGGATAAGAAGAAATATGTGGCTACTGAGCCACCAACTGTAGATGTGGAAATTAATGTGAGCACAAAGATAGAGAAACTGACAGAGGACTCTACTAAGGAACAATCAGAGAAACCGGCAATGGACAGTGCAGAGGCAAATACATAGAAACCGAAAGTACATTTAGAGACTGCATCTAAGAAACTAGTAGTTGAGAGCTCAGAGAAACCATCTGAGGCACCAGAACAGAAACATGTTGATGTACAAGTTCAAATTGAGACAGTGCCACAGGCAACAATTGAAAAACCAAAACCTTTGCTAATAGAAATGCATACCCAAATAGATCCTCCTGAGAAAGAGGAAAGCAAGGTTATTACTACAACCGACAACATGGAAATTGTAAAAACAGTTGGACAGACATCTGGTACTTCTATAGCAGAATTCCAGCCTACAAATGTAACAGAGGTCTTATTGGATTTAATAAAGAAAATCACAGAGTGTAATGCACAAGCCTATAAGGCTATTGATGATACAATCCCCATTCTTAAATTGATATCACCCAAGTGAATTGTGGATAATAAAGATTCTTTAGGTCAACTAGACAGATTGTCTAAATACATCACCGACAACATTTTGATAGTTGATCAAACAAATGAGGACACATTTAAGGAGAAAATGAATAAAGAGAAAGAGAAATTCTTTGATGAAACAATAAATAAGTGCATGAGACACATTGGCACCCTTTTACTGACACTAAACAAAACAATAATGGAGTTTAAGGAACTCTATAAAGATACATGCAAGACAAATATTCTGACAACAGATATAGACAAGGAAATAAGTAAGGTACAAAAGGAGATTGAAAATATAGCTGATAACCTCATCGGTTCATCTGAACCATTATTAGTTACAGAGCAGAAGATACATAGTCTTGAAGAAAAACTTGAGAAATTTGAAAAAGAGAAATACAAAATAAAAGGGAAGGCAAAAGACCTTAAATGCAAACTCAACCCCAAATTGGACTACCTCATCTCCTTGAGAAAAGAGATCTCTAAGGCACTTGTTCAAGGAATGAAGACACCGGAGGAACAAATGCATCACCTCACCGGTACTATTCAAAGGACAAAGGTTGCATTGAAAGACAGTGAAAAGTTCACTGAGAGTCTAAATTTGGTAATAGTAGAACTCTTTCAGATTGTAACCCACATAATAGAAGGATCCAGGCAGGAAACACACTCCACTGATAGCGGATGACAACCTTTGTCATTGATGTCAAAGGGGGAGTAGCGAGATGAGAAAAATGATCAGAATTGGACATCATCAGCTCAGGGGGAGCATACATTTTTGACAACAAAGTTTACGTAAGATATTTTTGGAGATTCTTCTTGGACATCATTTTTGGACACTTTTTTATTTTTCTCATGAGTGTTGCCATCAATGCCAAAGGGGGAGATTGTTGGAAAATACACACTCCAATGAGAAATTGTAGGTGATTTAAGGTATTGTCATTGATGGCAACCTTACAATCATATGACACCAGTAGGCAGACACAGACACCACCACCGACAGACTCTACATTGGCATACAGATCACTGACACCAAAAGGAAGATTACCAGCACCCTGGCCGACATGAATTTTGTGTACATGTATTTTGTTATTAGTTGTAAAATATTTGCAAGCCTACTTGGTAGATTGTAATATGAATCACATAAGTATAAGATCATTGTAGAACATTTAAGAGAAAAAGAGTTGAGAATGTAATAGTAAGAGATGCAGACCTAATATGCGAATTGTGAGTTAAGGGTTTATGTAATTGCAGAGCTTAAACCAGTACTGAATCTGGCATAGTAGATGCTTATCTTAAGTAGCACAAGACATTGGATTTGTATAATCCATTTTGTAAGTCAGTGTGACTTCCTTGTAATTGAGCAGTGAGCTCTAGGCACTTGGCCTTCCTGCATGTGCAGGCCCCTATTGTAAGCAGTAATATTCTCTTATTGGCCAGTAAGAGAATATTGTGGGTCACAAATCTCACCGAGGTTTTTCCCACACCGGGTTTCCTCATTAAAATATTGTGTTATGGTGTGTCTCTTATGTTGTGGTTGCTATTCTTATTTACTGCATTACTTTTGGTTTAACGACACACAGTTTTGATATGCTCTTCATGTTATAAGTTAAGAAAATTATTATACCAGTCAGATACTAATTCACCCTCCCCTCTCAATATCTTTGGGAATCCTAAAAATTGGTATCAGAGCTTGGTCCTCTCTTTTCAAAAGCCTAACAACTTGAGGAAGATCTTGACACCGGTAGAGATGGAAAATTTGAGAAAGCAATTGGAAACATCTCTTTCAGACTATGATGCAAAAAAAGTAAAGAATATCAAACTTGAGGATGATCAGAAGGTTGCACAAGATATCATTCGAGGACTTCAAGAAAATTTCACTATAGAAAGGAATAAAAGAAGAGAACTTTGTGAAAAGATGCAGAATGATGAAGATGAAAAGGAAACTCTTAATGATCTAGTAAACCAACTAAGACAAGATAACTGTACAATGAAGAATGAGATGCAAGATATGACTACAAGATTTTGTAAAGAAATTGAAGATAGAAAGAAGAATGAAGATGATTTGGCTAGAAGACTAAATGATGTTGGAAATGAAAACACAAGACTCAGTCATGAAAATGATATGTTGAAGACAGATTTGATGCATACACAAAATGACAGAACTGAACTCATGAGACAAAAAGAAATCTTGGAGAATGAACTGATTGCTGCAAATCAACACAAGGAGAAATTCAAGAAAAGTTCAGAAGAACTTGTGGACATGCTGAAGAATCACAAACCTAATGGTGATACAAATGGCCTTGGCTTTGAAATTGGTGAAAGCTCCGGTACTACAAACAATCATGATCATAGTAAACCGGTAAGATAACCTAATGCTTACAAATTCAATGGGAAATGCTTTAACTGTAACAAGTATGGTCATAGAGAAAATCAGTGTAGATCTAGAAATTATCGAAACACTAATACACCCACCGATCAATATTCTAAATGCAACAAAATTGGTCATAATTCAGAAAACTACAGAATGAATGTAAGATGTTATGTTTGTGGAAGATTTGGACACTTATCTAATCAATGTAGAACACATACCGACATAGGATATGGTAAAGATATTAAGAAAAAACAATGTGACTTTTAATGCTTGTAACAAAATTGGACATATTGCAAAATTTTGTAGAAGCAAGACTTCATCGACAAATAACAAAGGTCCTAGCTTGAAAGGTAAAGAAAAAGTTGAAGAGGTAAAGCAAGAATTCTCAAAACAATGGATCAGAAAGTCAGATCAGAATATTGATGGGAATACTCCTCCACTGGTAGAACAAAGTATCACTCCACCGGTAGGAGACTCTTCATCTAACTGAAGGAAAATCCTTCGGGGGTTTAGCAACAAACTGAAAAACATGCTAACATACCCTCGGTTGATGGTGATAAGTTGAAATTACTTCTTTACTGATAGATAAGTTAAGTTGTGACTTAATCAACAAACATTAAATGTGGTAGTTGGAGAAAATAACATTATAAAGCAAGTGTTTTGGCTCCTTTTTCATTCACCGAGCATTCAAATCTTTGAGAGCGCAAAAATTCCTGAGTGAAGGTATCCTTAGCGAAGAAGTGAAGCAATTCATCCAAGCACTCATCCTTAAGGCAGATTGAGGTATTTATAACTATGGCTTCCTCATCCACTCCTAAATTTATTGCAAACCCTACTATGATTGAAGTAATCAAGCACCCTAAACTCGTATTCAAACTTGTGCTATTTCAATTTCCCACATCACTGTTCATTTATTGCTGACCACCCCACTGGATGGCGGGGCTTCACTATTACTTATCATTCATTTCCCCATAGTGCTCCTTCCTTGCTCTTAAGATACATGCGGGATGGCAAGAAAAGAAAAACACTTTGCCCCCCAATCCCTCACTGCTTTTCCTTTTACTTTCATATTTTCCCTCTAGCCTTTACTCCTACGGGATAGTTGGGCCTTATAGCTCAATATTTTTTTATTAACCTGCAACACCCTCTCTAAACACTACGTTCACCTCCAGGATAGTGGGGATAACAAATTTTTTATCCCGCTAACCTGCATAGGATGCAAATAGCATACTACCCGCTCGCTTTGTTGTCTTCAAACTTTTCACACTTGCAGGATAGCAAGGAAGCATTTCCCACTCGCCAAGGTCATCCCGCATGGTCCTTTCTCCATTTCTTTAATCATAGCGGGATGGCAGGGTTCACATTTTGTTCCTTTAGCCTCCTCCCCATTGTCCCACACTTCTTCTATTTTATCCATTAGGTCTCTGCGAGAAGGCCTTGTCATCCTTTTGACTTCTCCCACTATCCCGCACTAGCCTTAGTGTGGTTCAAGTATCTCTGCGGGCGAACCTTTACTTTGTCTTCTTGTTGTCCCACAGGGGTCATTTCTTCAATTCTGCAAGGCCCTTTGCCTATATTGTATCTCGCTGTCCCATAGTGGGATTTACCTTGTTGATAGCGCATCGCAAGGTAGTGGGGCCCAATATTACTTGGTTCCCACTATCTCGCACGTTGAATCCAACCACATTAGACACCTTGTGGGATCAAAATTCCTTTGTAAAATGCTCCTCTCGCCATCCTGTGCCTACTGAAGACTCTTAACAAAGGACTTGGGGGGCATGAATAAGGGGCTCCTAAACAATGATCCCACTATCTCACGGTGATCTGGAGTGCACAGGTGGAGTTAATTGAAGATTTTTTAGCACGTGCTTACTCAATGAGGGTAAAAGGGGTCATAGCATGAGTATGCCTAGGACATAGATAAACCTTAGGACATGGGACATTTTTGCAATACTTAGGATCAATTAAAAAAATTTAAAAGTGACTGATCTGAGAGATGATTCCTAATGCATGGGGCCGGTAATTGAATGACTAATGACCCTCATGAGGATGACTTAAAAATGCAGGAATCAGATGCTCATGGTCAACAAAGAATTATAATAGGGCCGAGGGAAAAACACAGGTTACATAGAAAAATAAAACACTCCTAAAACCCTACCAAAGAAGATATTTTAGGAACTCAGGAGGCACAATTTGTAGAAAAATTTGGCACTCCTAACACATATATTGTAATAACCTACAATCGAGACCAGAAATAATAGTTCCAATCAATCAACAAGGTATTCCTTCTTCAACATATGTTGATCTAGAGTCATTGAAAGATTCTATGTCAAAACAAGGAGAGCTCAAAGACAAATTCAAGGTTAAAGACATGGGATGTGGTGAGTATATCTTTCATGTTGATCAACTCCCACTATCTCCTAAGACATTTAGTCAATAGGAACAACCTAAAAATAATTTGCATTATCAAGGAATTGGGTGTGAACCACCTAGTGTTGTGGCTACTAGGTTTGAATACAAATCTCCTCTAGTGGCACAAGCAACTCTTGATATTGATAGTAGAGTGGTTCCAACAAAGAATCTGTTGAATATATCATTAGCCCTCTTGAGAACTCATATAGCCTTACCATTTCATCTGCTCATTCCATTTCCACTCCTCTCCTAGACTTGGATCAACAAGAATTACAATTGCCCTAACTCATTGGGGATAAAAAATCAAGCTTTGAAAAGAAAAATCCCAAAGTCAAAAATAAAGAGAAGTCCTTTAGTCCACATCAAAATCAAAAGCTATTGGACTCTACAAAAATAAAAGTCAAGGATAAAAATCCTATAAAGGAAAAAGAACAAGAGTTGATCTCCCCTAATATCAAAATAACTGGGGGAAAAAGTTCTAAAGTTTTAAGTCAAAAGGTATACTTGTTAATCCTAAGTCTCCATCTGTGCCATGCAACTTTCACTTTTTTTCTAAATTATAAGCCTTCATCCTTCATCCACTTGTTCCATACATCCATCCCCTTTTGGTGGTATATCACATCAATGGACCTTTAATGGTACTTCCTCAAAGGACTTTGTTATCGGGGATACCCAAACTTCTTTAGGTGAAACGCATATGGGCCTACACAATTCAAGGAAGACAATTAAAGGAGAAACACATCATTTAGTCAAGGAATGATGCTACTAAAACCACAAGCTGAAGCCTTGTACATTTGAGGTGGGTGACTTAGTGCTAAGAGAGAATCCTAAGAATCAACAAGACAGAGAAAAGAAGGGTAAGTTTGAACCAAATTGGCTTGGCCCTTATGTCATCACAATGGTATATGGATCAGGTGCATATTAGCTATCAACACCGGATGGAGAACCTTTGGAGGATCCTATCAACAAGATGCGCCTTTGTAGGCTTTATACATAAGTTATTCAGAGTATCCTAATAAAAAAATACCAAAAAGGAAAAAATTAAAAAATAAAAAAAATGTCTAAAATAAAAAAATAATAAAAAAAGGTTAAAAATATCACAAAATACAAAAAAATAAAACATAAAAATATAATAAAAATAATAATAAAAATTGAAAAATCAAAAAAAGTAAAGAGAAATAAATTCATCCAACAATGAAAACCACTTTGGTGGTGTCCTTGGCGAGTACCATGTGTAGAGACTTTGCTCCTCCTCCCTTCAGGATTCAATTTCATCCTTTCATTGTGCACACACTCACAGCCTACCATCCCATAATAAATTTTCCCATTCCCATCATGGCTTGTTATTGATCTACCTAAGAATGGTTATCCATTCATAATAACCCCCTTTCACCCTTTCCTTCCGTAATAAATCAAGTCCTATCTCTAATTGGGGCAAAATCTTAAATCTTGTGATGGAAGTGGTACCCTGAGCATTGTATGTTTTGAGGAGCATCATTTTTTCATTCTTCCTTTTTGTGCACAGTCTGCAATAAAAGGTCATTTGCATTGTCGATCCGTAATAAAGTTCCATTCTTCTCCACAATAAAGGTATAATTTTAATGGATCCAGACAGTTTTAGATGAGACACAATTAACAGTGGGATTTCAACAAATCAAATGTTTCAGCAAACTTTGGCAACAACATGATTTATCAACATTATCTATCCTTTACTAGGAATACAACATCGTGACCATATCAATCATATTAAGATATGTGGCAAGAAACACAAATAATTTGATAATTATAGTTTATGTTGGTGTCAAGTCTTGGTTTTCTTTTGATTTTATCTTTTGGTGACATGTCTTTTAGTTTTTACAAGATACCTATGACTAGAGATTCTATCTCCAGGATGTCTTTGACTAGAAAGGTGAGGATGGGGTATGTTCACCTAATTTTGTTGTTTTTGTATTGTCTTTTAGTAATACTATGGCTCATCCAAGGACATGAGGACATTGTGAGTCTAGTGTGAACTGGGGCATTCCTTGTTTGTGATTGTTTGATCTCCATGCAAATGGGTACAATGACTTTCTAGGTCGAACTTATGCATGGATGGTCATAACCTATTTGCCATAATAAAGATAAATGGTGATAATAGCACAAGAATCTCTTTCACCTACATATCTTCTACCTTCCATCCCCCTTTCTCTTGTTTGTACTCCATTGTCCCTTCCTGAGTCCATGTAGCTTGCTATCACATGACTGAGTATAATGACACACTATAAAAAAATATATTTGCATCTAATGAAGTGTTCATCAACATCATCACATGTTAGTGAATTTCACCATATGCATATACAAACCATGATAACATCACATCCTGCACACACCACCTATTAGTTGTAAGGAAACTTGCTGCCATCTTTATGATAATTTCCACATAACCCATTATAGATTTCAATCAAATCAACACATAGCAGAGATATGAAAAGAATAGACAACATACCCATGAAAATGTGACACAAGATATATCCTAGGAAAACCCTCACGAGGGAAAAACCCATCCTCCAAAAGAATCATCCACCATGTATTATCAACAATGCGCCCATTACAATACAACTATGGAAAGCCTTCAAACACCCAACCATAACCAAACACTCCATATTACCAAGCATGAATCCACACATCCCATGCCATGCTTCCTCCTTTATAAATGCTAACCTGGCTAACCCAAACAACTACCCTTGTGGTGATTTTATAGAGACAAGCAACCACAAAATCACCAAGTGGTATTATAGCAAAAGCATGTACCCAAAACCATGTGACAATAAAATATAATATTTTCCTACCTACCCTTGACCCACATTTAATATTGGGCACTTCATCACAATTAAATTCCCCAATATTAAATAAATACAATATAACAATACCGATGTGTCAATACAACTCATCAAGTGGTTACAAGAATATTCCAAGGGAATCTCTACATGTTGCACGTCCATCTAGGTGCTCCTAGGTGCAACAATACAATATAATATTGCAATATAATTCCATGTCCACCTCACACAATAATAAATAATACAACAATGAAACATTATTACTCAAGGTGTACAACACCATTTTCCCAGCATTAGTATCTCATATAAGAATTTGCATCCTCATATAAATCATAAAAATAACATAAAAATAATGCATCCCATCATGTATATAGAGCATCATATAAGTAATCATAAAACATCATTTTAATACACTCCTTTTCATCATGCATATATAAAAACTCGAAAATCAATGCATCACATCATATACATACCACATTGCATCATCATAGGGATCATAGAATTGTAATAAAATGTGTATCATACATGGACTGCATCATCATATAGAATCACATAATCATAAATCATATAGACAAATCACATAAGAGCACATGCATATAATCACCACAAGGATAGGTCATCTCATATATATACCAAAAATGTCAGTGTCATGATGCAATGATGTCAAAATATCACATAGCTACAAAATAACCCGAAGGTGTCTACATCATCATACAATAAAATTGATACAAAATGGATCCAAGAGAGCTATGATGAAGACCCTCCCTCAGAGCCGGTAGGTCTTGAAGGAATCTGAGCTCTCAAAGTCTCGACCCAGGATCATCTCATTTGTCCCCCTTGTTGTTGTTGGTGCGGGTGGACCCATCACTCCTCCATTAGATGCTCCCCATTTGTCCCTACCTATAGGTAATAGAGTGGGAGGCTCTCCTCTAGCTTCCTATCCTCAGGTGTGGAGGAACTAATGCATAGTATAAGTTCCTCCAGTATTATATTTCCTCTACTACTCAGAAACAAATAGAAAACCCTTCTCTAAAGTCACCTGATATTGCATCTCATCCTGAACTCAAAGCCTCCTTTGTGGTTGTATGTCATTCTATGGCCTTGTCTCTCTCCTCTACATCTTGGCTAGATTTTTCTTCAATCGAGTCACATCTCTCTCAAGATCATAAATCTCATTGGGTTGTACTTGAGTGAGATCCTGAAGCATGAGAAGCTCATTCTCCTCCTCATATCCTCCCTGGGATCCCTCTGCCTATCCACCCTATCCCTATCCCTATACCTATCTCTGCCCAACCTGTGCCTGTCCCTATGCCTAAGTGGAACCTATATTATTTATCCTCCCCTCCCTCTGAGTGGCCTCTGTGGTCTGCCTCCCTCTCTACCTCCCTGTTCTCCCTCTACCCTCCCTCCATCCCTCTGTCCTCCTCTCCCTCAAATAATCCTCCTTGCCCCTCCTCTCCTTCGCCTCCTTCGTCGGCCACCTCCATCCTCCTCCTCCTCCTCATGGTCATCATCATCCTCTGCAAGTATTTGCTCCCCTGGATCTGTAAGTCATGGAAATGGATGTGCCTCAAAATATGTTGGATACTCATCATCCATCCCTACATAAACTATACTCAACAAAATATCCCATGGCATAGGCACCATCTCCTAAAATTGGGTAATTGCCACATCATATAACAAAATCAACCCCCAGTGAGCCTGCTCTCTGACTATCTAAGAAAACTCTCTTGACCCCCATGGAATCTGTTCTCTCCTATATAACTACCTAGTGACTCTATGTATCAAATGTCGATCCAAAATATAAGGAGTCCTCCTAATGAGATACCTTCTATGAAAACAAAGTGGCAGCTCTATAACATTCTCCTCCTAGGCCTCACAATCAATGTACGACCACCATGTGACATTTTCTATATCATTGATGATGTGCCACTAGTACTCTAACTTCTCAATCCATGGATAGGAAGTAATCATGCTATACAGATGGACATATGCTTGCCCATTCCCTCTGAATCTGAAATAGATCAACCTCATCACTGCTAAATGCTCATAGGCCCATACCTGCAGTAATTTCACCCCACACCCTGATTCGCAGGCACTAAGGTAAACAAATTAATGTAGCTCATGGTATGGGTGCGCTAGTACACATGGCCCCCAAGCAAATCTCCTCCTCTCAGTGAGTAGGATCTCTAGTGTCCTCCCCCATTCGATGGCTAGTTCGCGTGTCACTCTATCTAGACATAGATACCTGTTGATCATACCCCCTAACACTATTGCTAATGTCTGTCCACTGGAATACATGACATCCTAGCTCAAGTGTCCTAGCCTTAGCTTTAGATCTGGGTCTCCAAAGACTTGTCGGAGCACATCCCTATCTCCCTCTTGGCTGTATACTACTAGATCTACATTATTCAATATCCATAGTATCCTGTATACATCCTCTAATGTGACTGACATCTCACTAGTCGGAAATCAAAATGTGGATGTCTCAGAGTTCCATCTCTCTCAAAGAGAAGTCAACAGTCCTATGTGTTTGAATCTCTGACATGAACAAATCATGCCTCATTCCCATAGCATCAATAGTAGCATGATCATCGCTAGTGAACTTTGGTTGTATTAGCTGAGTCAATGGGAATCTCTTCATGACTCTAGCTGAGGCAAGTCTTCATGCATTCAATCAAACCAATCGTGTCAATCCTAGTGGTACTCATGTTCATTACATAGTGCTACGTACTTTATCATAGTTATCCTAGTTCTTATGTTTATCACACGACACCGTAACCTATTTTGCTAGAGCACTCACCAGATTCTATCATTTCGATAACTTATCCTATACTCAACTAAGCATACCTATCTATTTTAGGGCACTTGTTGAGTTAATCCTCTCAGCAACTTATCCAATTGCAACATATGTTTATCACAAAATCATCAATTATAGCCTTGTTTCCAGTTTGTCTTCTCTAGGGAACCTATTGAGTGAATCCTCTCAATAGCTTATCCAATTGATAGCATATGTTCATCACAAAACTGTCAATTTTTTCTTTTTCTAAACATAGACACGTTTTTGCAACAAAGACATGATTTTACCCAACCTATACGCATTTTAGCAGCATAAACGTGCTTTATCAACATAGATGTGGAGTTGCTCTACATAAATGTGCTTTCCAGACATAGATGCATACATACCCAACACTGACATGATTACATATGTGGAGAGAGGCAAAGTGAGTGAGGGGATAAAATGGTTAGATGATCAAACAATAAGCATAAAAGCATTCAAAACACAAAAACCAAGTATACCTTCACAAACTTGTCTTCTCCCTCAGATTGAGCTTGATGAAGTGAAGGCGCCCCTTTGATGCTCCACTTGATTTTCTCTTTGCTCATTGTAGATGTGGATTGCTCTCGAATGTTCAACAAGATAGATGGATTAAGGATTTGGATTTAGATCAAGGATAGATGGATATGGATAACAAGAATTTGATAGAGGACTATGAGAAAATGATAAAAATGTGATAGAGGGAGATGAGAGGAGAAATTAGTAGCATGATTATAGAAGAATGGAAGACTCCTTGATTTGAGAAGGAAAGATGCTCCAACTTATAGATTGGAGGAGGCCAATGGAGGGCCAAGATTGATTTTCTTATGAAGGGCTAAGATTGATTCAAGATAGCGGACATAGATTGAGAATGTATTGGAGAAATAAAAAGGAATATAAAATTCCTTGGGAAAAACAGGGGGGGGGGGGGGCGAGAAATTTGAATTTCAAAGTGAGGATGCATAGGGGGATTCAAAGAAATTTGAATTTCTTTGAGAGGTTCAAGATTGATGTGACATGATTGGGGGAATTTAAAATTGGAGAATAATGATAAGTGGGATTATGAGAGATTCTAGAGGAATTAATTGGCTGAGTGGGGATTAGGGAAAAGTAATTTGTATAAATCACAAGATTAGGTTAATTAATTAAAATTAATAACTGAGTTGGTTTAGAGGAAATAATTATTGGAGGGATTTTAGAAGAATAGGGAAATAATTAATTTATTTGATAAATTAATTATTGGACAATTGTGTCAGGATTAATTAAATTAGATTTAATTAACACTGAGAAGAATAAGGATAACATAATTAAATCAATTAATTATGTTGACAGGCTTAAATTTAGTTAATTTTAGGTGTCTACATTTTGCCCCTCTTTGATATAGTGTCATGAAGTGAAGTTATATCAAAGAAGAATAAAGCATAGGGGAAAAAAGGATAAGGACTAGTAGCATGATGCCCTAGTCATAAGAAGAGGAAGAATGATGAGGAGGAAGGATGACGAGGAAGTAGTTGTATGCCCCCTCGAGAGGATAGGTGGCTTCAAAGAACACATGTGTGCTCTCAAAATGGTTTAAAAGATTAAATAATGAAAGGATGAAAATGATGAAAGAAGGAATAAATAAAAGATGGATGAACAAAATGAAGAAAGAGGATGGGATTTCTTGTTGTGTGGATATGGAGAGAAAACTTAGTTTTGATATTGCCAAGGATTATCTACACCATTGATTATAGGAAGTAGGATGTTATGAAAACCCAAGGCGTGGACTGACTCTTAGACAAACAAGTATTCCTTTCACACAATCGTGCAAGTGTTGAAAAACACAAATGCAAGGTTGTCGGTACGTACAAGGGAAACCTTAGAACATACCATACCATAAAAACTACACCCCATTATACACCAACCAAGACATACCAAGATATAGGATGATCAAGGCAGTCCTGAAAAAGTATAGTCTTGGGACACAAGATAAAAATCAGAATGAAAATCTCAATAATGCAAACAACATGCACATGACCAACTGATGTCTCTTGCCAAGAGTAGGACATAGATTTGGATAGAATGTAAGACATGGGAAGGTTACATCTTGATAGGCAGGAAGATGGACTTGGATAAACTTCCACACACAAGAATGATGCATCCTGATGGGTAGGGTGTGGATAGATTGATGGATGACAAAAGACAAGTTGGTTGCGCAGAGTGTGTAGATGGAAGGATTGCCACTTGGATTTGATTAGCACAGTATGGATGGGTGTTTGGATTATGTGTGAGTCATCATAAGCTTAGATAGATGGGAAAATATTAGTGTGATGGGGATCATAAATGGATTGGATAATATGGAGGAAGATCAATAATTGAATAGGATTGGATGGGATGGGGAATGTGAGTGATTAGATTGGATGAGATGGGGAATATGATTGAATATGATAAGATTTGATGGGGAATATGATTGAATAGATTAGATGAGATGGGGAATATAATTGAATGGATAGGATTTGATTATGGATATAGGATAAATGGATTGGAACCAATGATAAGGGAGAACCAAGGTTTGGTAAAAGGATGGATGAATGGAGGGAGATATTGTTTGGAAAGGAGATAGATGGATCAAGTGGATGGATATGGATAGGATATGGAGGAATAAAGGATAAAAGGTAGGATGATGGAGACCCAAGGACTATTTTGAAAAGGAGTGGAATGCCCCACACTCGGAGTAGTGGAATTAAGGGTGGAAGGATGGTTGATAGAGATGTATGGATGGTAGAGGAATTAAGGCTTGTATTTTTCCAAAGCTTGCATGCATATTATTCTACCTCCAAAATGATCAAGACCAAAGATAAGAATGGGGGATTCATTTGGATAGGATGAGGGATATGAGATGGAGTATATGGATAGGATAGTCAAGATCAAAAATAGGAAAGGAGGATGGACTTAGATAGGATGTAGATAGAAGATAAGGAATGTGGATGGTAGGATGGCATGGATGAAGCTTCTCCCCAAGTGTAGAGTGCAAGAGGATGGGGGATTACATGTGACTCTTGTTTACCAAGTTTTCATCATGGTACTTACCCAAGGCACCACAAGACATGGTTTTCACCAGTGGATGAATTTTTTCTCTTTACTTTTTTTTTTGCATTTTTTTGATTTTTTCAATATATTTTTGGAATAGTTTGGATGGATAAGGATGAGGATAAGTTGATGTGGAAGATAGTGGATGCTTGAAGGAGGAAGGGATGACTAAAGCATCTAGTTCCATGGATAGTACCTCTTAGTGCTTCTTTGAATTGGGGGTATGCTCATAGATGTTGTTAGAAATAATTAGGGAGATGAAGTGGATAAAGGATAGAGGGGGATGAGGATTTATGCGAAGAATGGTATCATGGTGTAAAGCGGAAAAATCGAACCCTAGTTGTTCTCCCCTCCCCAACTCCAAGGAGAGAGAAGGGAGAGTCACTAGGGTTGATGGTTTTCACTTAGGAGAGACTTTACATTCAAAAGAGGGGTTGAAACCCACAAGATCCAATCCCACACAATGCAAGATTGGATTCTAAATGAGTTTCAAGGGTTGTGACATCAAGGATACCCTCTTTTGTAAAGAATGTAGATAGAAAGATTGAACTAGGAATGTATGTAAAGTAGGAAAGATTCACTTATAAACAGAGATAGGGATACGAGATGAAGCTGCGGACCTGGAATTAGTAGTAAAATGTCGAGACAGTGCTGTTCTACAAATTTGAGCGAAAGTTGACAGGACGATGGCGCCTGACGTGCACACGGTCCTCCGAAAAATTCGTGAAACGAAGGGGGATCTGTTTGTCTCTGCACAAGGATTCCAGATCTTCAATTACAGCCGCGTACCTGCAACCTACACACAGAAAAGAGAGGATGATTGGGGGGTTAGGGATGAGGGGTTTGCCTTTAGGTCAAACCCCGGTTTTGGAATTAACCAAGAAATGAGAATGTTGTAAATGTAAATGTTTGTAATGTAAACAAGTACTGATACCTTGTTGTAAGAATGTTTGTATTCTTACATGCGAAGGTGTAATGTATGTAGTATGTTGTATGTTGTATGTGATCTCCTCTTCAATGGTTGAATCCTTGTCTTGAATGCAACACTTAGCCTTGAATGGAGACTTAGAATGCTCAATTGCTTGAAGGAATGCTTGAATGCTTGAATGTTTGAATGTTTGAATATCGCTTCCGCCTTTTGCACACATATGTCTTCCTCTCCCTTTCTAGGAGAGGAAAAGTAGTTTATATACTTGTCAATTAGGGTTGAGAGACTGATTTTTCCGACCTTAGGCCGACTAGGAAACATTATTTCCTGAATTGCAAACTTAAAGACCCGATGCCCAAAAGAGACCGGACCCAAAATAGGGCCAGGGACCAGGGCACTGGGCACCATGGTCCTGGGGGACCAGGGCACTGGGCGCCCTAGTCCTGAAGGACCAGGGCACTGGGCGCCATGGTCCCACCTCCCGGGACAACAGGGTGCAAGGAGGGATCAGGCCAGAGTGCAGAAAAATGCAGTTTTTGGTGTCGTAAATAGGTTTCGGGGTCTCCATTCAGGTTCAACGTTGCGCCGCCATCGTGAAGACCCAAATGCAGTCGAAATTGCAAGTGTCACAATTTTAGGATGCTACACATGGAAAATGGATGTTCGATAATGGATAGGGTTTTGTAAAACTTGTGGAAGATCAACATTGGCACACACCTTGAAGGGTGGTGGAGTGGTGGAGGAGGGGGTTTTAAATTAGATGGAGAATAAAATGTGGATTTTGGGAAATGTGAACCCAAAATAGATGGAGGTGGTGGAGTTAAGGTAGTGTAAGGGCCCAAAATGAATTTTGATGATGGAAGATTGTTAAATGGGGGATTAGAGGACTTATGAGTAGAGGGAGCTTTTGGATTAACAAGTTTGGATGCCAAATTGGATTTTACTTTGAGATGCATTGCTTCTACAAGTAGTTTGGGAATCCACATAGTTTTTGATTTTTTCTTTTGGGGCCTTTGTAGCCTTTTTTATTTTCACTTCTTTTGGATCATATTTTTCTTTTCTTGAGCATGTCTTTTTTAGAGGACATGTTAATCCTTTGATTTTTGTGGATTCTTGACTTTATGCATTTTAGATTTGGCGTCCAAATTGCTTCCAATAACAATGGTATGGGTGCATGAGGATGGATGACTTAGGGATTTTATGGATGGTGGGATTATGGAGGGAAATTATTGGAAGGGATTCAATGACGTGTGCCTTTGTTGATCTTGCTTAGGGATTATTTGAGGTGATGAAGTGGTGGATGGAGGGATGTAAGGACCCAAAATGGATGGAAGGAATGGAGGATTTACCTTTGGAACATAGGGTCCTAAGATGGATGTGGATGATAGGGGATGGTGAGATTTTGATTTATATGAATGGATTTTGGATTTAGGAGGAATAGGAGATGTACCATCATCTTGAGCGTTTATTTTCCCAATAGGATACTTATTATTTCAGAAACAAGATGCGAGTTCATTTTGAGGGAGATGGGATGTGGAAGGAGGATTAGGATGTTTAGATGATTTGAGATCATGAGATGGAGATAGAGGGACATTTTGATCTTGACTTTGGATGGAAACATGTGGTGGAGTGGGAGAGACTATTGGATCTTGAAATGGAAGGGGACCATGTGATGGGGGGAGAGGATTAGATGGAGGGATCATGTGATCATGAGAGGAAGTGGAGGGGATGAGATCATCAGATGGAGTGGAGGGTAGACATGGATTTTGAGACGGAGAGATATAATGTGATGGATGGATGCTTTGATATTGAGGTGAAGAACAATCTTTGCTGGCATACATTGGAACAAGATCTTTGCATGTTTGGAGTTGTGGGGATTGTATGATGGAGGAGGATATGGAAACTTAGACTTGGGTAGATGGAGGGATGGTGTTATCATGAAAATCAAGGATTGGAGGTGATGAAGGTGGATGGAGGACTTGGGGAGATTTGGCAACTTTGTTTCGAGGTGGGGATTTCATCTCCTTTGCTAGAATGCCTTGGATAAGATTAAGGATTAAGGACTTGGAGGATGGGGGTGATGAAAATTTTGGAGGATTAGGATTATGTGGAGGTTTGGTATTAGATGGAAGATTGGGATTATAGATTGGGGGAGAAGATGGAGGTATAGATGTTGGATCGAAGGGGTATGTGGATGAGGGATAATATAAAGACATGGATGGGGAATAAGATGGATTTCACTTGTCAAAGGTAGAGGAAGGATAATAGATATGATATATATTGGGATTGGATATAGTGTGTTGAGATAAAATGGATGGGGATATGATAGATGGATGGGAGGTTATGGGATTGACTTGGTAGGCAGGTTGGAGTGGGAGACATGAGCAGGTGGAAGTTGGATAGCGTTGAGGCATGCATGAGTTGGATGGGCATGATTGATAGGGTAATCCTTGAACTTTCATAACCATTTTATCATACCAATCCATGATGAGAATGAGGGGAAAAAAGTGACGAGACAATGCTAGATGAAGATGAGGATTAGGACTTACCAAATTTGAATTGGATTGAGGATTGATTGGATTCAATTTGATTTTTTGTGGATTGGATTGGACTTGATTTGATTGGATTGGTCCTTGGATTAGGAAAATATTGGTTTGGGTTAGGATGAAACATTAGACCCTAGATTATAACTTAGATGGGAATTGATGATGTGGACCACAAGCAAGGTGACAACCAAGCTAGGTAAAATTTGGACCTTAGGATAATGATCAAATCTTCTTCTACTTAAGGTAGCCTTATGTGCCTGAGCAAAAGAGGGTAAAAGGATTAGGGTTTTGATCAACCCAAAATGATTAAGCAAAGGTACTTGGGGGAGATTATTTCCCAAGCACAAGAGCTACTTGATTGATTGATTAAAGGTCTAAATTAAACTTTCACAAAGTGTCGACCTTAGGATGAGGTTGATTGATTGATTGATTGATTGATTGGATAATTTGATTAATTGGGTTGATTAGGATTGATTGTGATTTTTGGAGATTTGATTAGGTTAATGTGCTAAGTCCTTGAGGACAAAATGAAAATGATTGTGGAAGAATGGATTGACGGTATGAAGAGGAAGGGAAGGATACCCCATATTGGATTAATGATAGAATAGAGATATTGGTTGGGGATTGATGATTGTTTAGATGGATGAAAATGGATTAGGGATTTGATATGGATGAAGATGAGGGAAATAAGGGTTTGATAATGATAACGTGGGATTTGAAGGGGTACTATTTTATACGAATTCTACTCTTGGAAAGAAGACATAAAAAACACATTAGCCATTGATGCAAATAGAGACTTCAAGCCCAACATGCTATCCTAGGAAGTTGGTTGAGGAGGAAAACCTTTGCTTGCTGACTCAGGTACACACCCAATAGCTAATCAAAATACGACCACCGAGTGTCACACAATGGATTCTCAATGTCGTATTAGCCGACTCCAAACACTAATGGGGCATGATATGGAAAGTCTCTTGGGGGGGTTACTATCTCCCTTGCACAAAGATTATCCACCTTTCGAAGGTGAACTAGGTGGCTTCTACTCCTAGGGTTCTTAGTAAGGGTTTCTGTTCGAAGACTACCCTTTGTAGTTGCACAAGTGCGATTGAGGCGTATAGCCCAACAAAATTCCAAGCACAATAGTAGTCACACAACTGTGATTTAGACCTCAAGGGCCCTACAAAGTGCTTGATATGAGTGTTAACTCAGATAGCTTCATCCTCTGAGATTTTCATGTCAAAAGGCGATTTGATTATAGTGAGTTGGAATGCTTGGGTTTTAGCCATACTCACTTGGGTCATTCCCCTCTCACCAATGCCTATGTTAGTTTACCAGACAAATTGGGAGGACAAACCCACTAAGGGTAAAATAACATGCACACTAAATGAAAAGAAGACACAAAAGACAAGTGGTTAATTTTAAGCCCAAAATCCAAGTGCTATCTATCTAGAAAAGCAAACACAAGACTAATCTAGTGAAAATTTGGTCTTCTACACAACATCCTACAAAAACCAAATTAGTAGTCTCAAATTATGTCTTGGATCGCTCGGGTGGTCTGCAAAACTAAAAAATCTGATCAATACACAAAAAATTGCAGAAACAACACTCGCACTGTTTTGCAGACAGTCGCGCTTTTAGTGCTTGTGTAGGCGCTGAAATGCCCGCGTATGTGCTATAATGAGGTCTGTGAGAAGAAAATAAAAAATATAGAAAGTGTAAAAATTCCTTT
This sequence comes from Cryptomeria japonica, assembly GCF_030272615.1. Lineage (NCBI taxonomy): Eukaryota > Viridiplantae > Streptophyta > Pinopsida > Cupressales > Cupressaceae > Cryptomeria > Cryptomeria japonica. The sequence continues at coordinate 455,668,536 of NC_081410.1, read as the reverse complement.
TAAAAAAAGATTATACTTGCAAGCGGTCACGTTGTTCTACTGTCAGTCGCACTGAAGAGTGTGCGCTCATGCCAGAAACATAAAATGTTAGTAGTTAAACACAAATTTAAAAATTCAAATTTTAAAAAATAAGCGAGATGTTTACAAAGTGCTCATGCTATTCGCAGAGCGCTCGCGCTAAAGCGACGCTTGTAAAAATAAAACACTAGATATAACAGATTAACTAATTATTTTTTATTTTATAAAGTTTTTTTCTTTTTATGTGTGTTTTCGTTACTGATTAAAAAAAATAGAAAGCCGAATTAGTAATAATAAAATAGGGAAAGTGAATGGAGAAATTTTGGAGTCGGACGCGCTATTCCAAAAGTGCTCGCACTGATCGACAGACTTGCAAAAAGGTGGGTTATGAAAATTTAAATTTGAATCAGATGCGTTGAAGTGCGTGCACATGCGCTGAAGATTGTATCATCCACGCTGAATCCATATTGCTCGTGCCAAAGTGCAGTCACTTGCACTAATCTAATACTTGCGACTAAAAACTTACAAAAACTTCACCAAAATCGTTAAATTAGGGATGTGGGTCCCACAAGGAATGCCAAAATGGAGAGAGGCAAAGTGAGTGAGAGAATGAAATGGTTAGACGATCAAAATAAGCATAAAAGAATTCAAAACACAAAAACCAATTATAACTTCACAAACTTGTCTTCTCCCTCAGATTGAGCTTGATGAAGTGAATGCGCCCCTTTGATGCTCCACTTGATTTTATCTTTGCTTGTTGTAGATGTGGATTTCTCTCGAATGTTCAACAAGATAGAAGGATTAAGGATTTGGATATGGATAAAGGATAGATGGATATGGATAACAAGAATTTGATAGAGGACTACAAAAAAATGATAAAAATGTGATAGAGGGAGATGAGAGGAGAAATTAATAGCATGATGATAGAAGAATGGAAGAGTCCTTGATTTGAGAAGGAAAGATGCTCCAATTTATAGATTGGAGGAGGCCAATGGAGGGCCAAGATTGATTTTCTTATGAAGGGCTAAGATTGATTCAAGATAGTGGACATGGATCGAGGATGCATTGGAGAGATAAAAAGGAATATAAAATTCTTTGGGAAAAAGGGGGGGAAAGAAATTTGAATTTCAAAGTGAGGATGCATAGGGGGATTCAAAGAAATTTGAATTTCTTTGAGAGGATCAAGATTGATGTGACATGAGTGGGGGAATTTAAAATTGGAGAATACTGATAAGTGGGATTATGAGATATTCTAGAGGAATTAATTAGGCCGAGTGGGGATTAGGAAAAAGTGATTTGTAGGAATCACATGATTAGGTTAATTAATTAACTGAGTGGGTTTAGAGGAAATAATTATTGGAGGGACTTTAGAAGAATAGGGAAATAATTAATTTATTTGATATATTAATTATTGGACAATAGTGATAGGATTAATTAAATTAGATTTAATTAATGCTGAGAAGAATAAGGAACACAATTAAATCAATTAATTGTGTTGAAAGACTTAAATTAATTAAATATTGATTTAATTAATTTTAGATGTCTACAATATGTATATGCACCCTTAGGCTACCTAGATGCGCTTGTTTTATGCATGCTTGCTAAAACCTAACCTAGATGCATTTTTTGACCTAAACATCGATTTTGTGTTTTTGCATAACTATTTCTAAAAAGCCTTAAATACGTCATAAATGCAAAAAATGTACTAAGAAAGGTCAAGGTACATATCAGCTCACCCATGTCATACGGTTGTTGGAATTGCCAAACTCAAATTTGTGGATCCTCTCTGCCATCTCTCCCATACTCTTGACTGCTCTCTAGATGCTCTGAGTGCTCTGATCTCTTGAGTGTTATGGATGCCAAATAAGGAAGTTTTCTTTTAGCCTATATATATAGGTTGCCTAACCCTAGTCTACCATGTTAGTTTCTTCCTCTTGAATCAGTCTTTTTCCTGCATGACCTTGCCACCGTATTTTGTCAGTCCTTTCTAGCCTTTCTGTCTTATCGAGAGATAGTCTGCGATCTTTTCAAAAATTTAATCCAATCTCTTGAGGGACATATCATTCCTATCTTGGGGAAACTTTATATCAGTTCATCTTATCTTTTTTGAGCCAACGCGACAAGCTACATTGTACCAAAGAGGGGTAGAATGTAGACACCTAAAATTGTCCTAGCTTAATTAAATAAATATTTTATTTATTTAATTATTTTATCCTAAGTCTTCTGTTAATTAAATAAATTTTAATTAATTTAGTTAATTCATTTAGCCTCTTTTCCTCATTTAAAGAAATATTTTATTTATTTAAATTATCTTTTCCCTAAATTAAATAAATATTTTATTTATTTAATTGGTCCCACTTCTATTAATTAAAAAAATCTTTATTTATTTAATTGATTCATTAGATTTTTCTCTTCATGTCACATGTCATTTATCTCTTAATTTTCATTTAGCTACCTTGTTCATATTTTATTATTTCTTCTACCTACCCTTTAATCCTAGCCGACCATTTATTTTTTTCACCTCTCAATCTTATCCCTCCATTTTCTAAGGTGTCTTCTATATAAGAGGATTCTTTCTCTCTTTCTACTACCTAATACATCTATCTAATTAGTACTTTATGCAATCAAGCCTTCTTATGATCAAGCGACTTCACAACCACAATTCATTCTTTGTTGAGCTCTTGTGCACATACAAAAATATGATAGCAAATATATCAAACAAGATCAATGGAGATAAGAGACAATGGATGTATCAAACCCTAATTGCATGTGAATGGTATTATTGTTCAATTTTTTGATTTTCATGTTCTTAGGTATCATCATTTGTGTATGGTGAATGTTTCATTGTAGCACTAAGGTTTGTTGTGGTTGGATCTTTGTGGTTTTGCAATAGTTTCTAATTATCATTTTTCACTGTATATAAGAACTTGTCGAAAGAAAGAAACCGACACATTTTTAATGGAACTAAACTAAGTATGGAGAAACTTAGTAAAATGGAATTTGGGATTAGTGAACTTATCAATGTTGTCAAGCAAAGTAAAATCCATAACTAGTATTCATCTTGGGATGATCAAGTGTCACATGGTTGGCCTCATCTTATTTCCCCAAAGGCGGATAATATTAAAAACAAAGGGTCTCAAAGAAATGTGTGTTGGATCTTACCACCAAGAGGTCATTTAAAGTTACACTTTAATGGTGCCTCTCAAGAGCTGGATTTATTGTTCGAGATGATAAGGGCAACTGGATATGGGTGGGATCCATCAAATTACTAGAAGGCACAAATAATGATTCATAATTTGCCGCCCTATAGAGAGGTCTGAATTTTGTAGAGAAAAAGGACTAGAAAAATTTGATATAGAATGAGATTCTCTTAACATGGTTTGTGCTATGATGTCAAGGAAAGCTCCTAGTTGGAAGTCACAGATGTGGGTTGAAGCAATCAATTAAATCTTGAAATATTATGAGTACACATTGAAACATGTTTTTAGGGAGGCAAATTCAGCAACAAATTTCCTTTCTAATCATGCCATTGATCAGATTGAAATGTCTCTCATCGCTAGTGATCCTCAGGAGTGGAAATGATTAGAAGTATATATGTAAGATAAGTTGGGAGTACTATTTATGAGCTTGAAAATGACTTGATTTGGTGAGGAATATTAAGAAAATCCTCTATGCCAAGGAATAAGCGTGAAGGTTCTAGATAACTTAGGCATTTAAAAAGGAAACAAACACAAGAGAAAAAGATAGATAAGAGATCCAATGACGAAAGAGAAGATTTTGATCCAAGGTTTTGTATGTCGATGCAATCAAGAGTTGATGGAAGTGTAGTTAAAATAGTTGTTTGATATGGAAGGGGATGTTGCCGAAGGAGTGGTGAAGGACATTATGGGGGATGATATTCTATAAAGACAGCACGCACATAATGCAAACCTAATAGAGCACTTCATATACACCATCACAAGAACCATAGGGATCCACAAAGTTATTGAGAAGACCATCAAGCATATGGTAGTTGAGAAGTAGAAGGAGCAAGCACTAATGGACCTAGGTGAACTGAATTCAGTTGTTTTTACTGGCCTAATTGCAGATGCTTTCAAGGTGGAGGAGATTCTAGAAAATGTGGACATGTATGATACAATAATGTGTTTAAGGGAGGGATTAGGTAGGAACAATCTAGAGACATATGAGTACATGATGTTTGAGAATGGGTATTTGTTCCCCCCTGAACAAATTGAGAGAGCTCAAGTGGTCATTGATGCTATTGAGACCCCGTTCTCCTCCCTTTGTGGCTAAATGCAATATTTTCTTTGGAATTAATAGAATGGTAGCTACCACTAGGTAGAAATTTTTTGGAAAAAAAAACTTGAACCTACAAAAGATACAAATACTACACATGTATGTGTATGTTAGTGATAACTTTAAAAATCACCCACTTGAAAAAAAGATAAAATTTAAAAAAAACTTTTTTTTATTGGAAAAAATAATTAATTTATATTGGCAAATATTTTCTTTTTTTGAAAATTATGTTAGTTTTATTGGTGAATTTTTTAAATCACTAGAAATTTGTAGAAAATTTTAGTAAATCTTGACAAGAAAAATAGGAATATACCTTAATTACCATTGTGAATCCTTCTTTAAAAAAAAAAATTCCCATGAAAAAGTAAGGGCCTAAGGGTGATAGTGTTCAACTAGTTTAAGCCTTGAGGTGTAGTGTGAAATGAATGTAAGGTGCATAAAACACTTCCTAACACTAATCTAGTGGGGAAGATAATGCAATTTTTCTTACAAATCTTAAATTGATATAGAATAAGAAACACATACAAAAGGAGTTAAACAACACGCAACAATAAACAAAGGATATATCATGGAGAAGACCTTTTCAGGATAAAACCCCACACTCCAAAAGAACAATAGTTTGTATTATTGAAACAATAGTTACAATACAAGAGTAGTACACTGCTTCTTCAATGAAAATCTTCAACTATCTATCTAGTAACACTATGAATTGATTTCAATAGCATAATTATTCACTTGCAAAACATAACACAACTAATACTCTCCAAGGCCACCTTATAGAGATAAATACAAAGAGAAGGAAACTTCTAGATGAAGAAAGAAGATGGGGTAGTGTAAAACACTTAGCATAATTTTATAGCCAGCTAAAAGCATGCAAATGACACATGTGCATCTTCAAATGAATCCTCATTCAAACCTCCTAATTTGGGAACCCAAAATGTACTATATCTTGATGTATGCTAGATGCTCTTACTCATCTTACAATTGTTATAAGAATTTGTCATAACTTACAACACTTATAGTTGTAAGAGATCCCGTCATAGTTGACCATAAATAGAACATTCTCTTACAATTTTTCATATCCCAACTTGGATGCCTACCTTCTTCATGCAAAGGTGGCACAATTCCACACTTAGGTTAGTACCTGCATTAGTGTGTTGCATCTTTCATCTTAATTTCCCTTCAAGCATTTAATTAATTAATTAAATTAAATCTAAAGTCCTCTTTTATCCCTCTGTACATCATAAAATTGGGCCCTTAATCCTAAGTGTGTCCCTTAATTAATTTATCAAAAATCCTAATTATGTCCTATTTCAACCTTCAAGGCTTGGTTTCACATATCTAAAAACCTTGAATTGTTGCACCGAGTTAGGATTGAGTTTGTAATCATGATACCTCACATCCCTTAAAATTTGGAAAAAAGATGATCGGACCATGGTGATTCACCATGGTACCAACTTTTTCCCCCCGAATTTTGAGATCATGTTTTGGTAGTATTATAATGTTTAAATCCAACTTGATGCAAAATTATATCATTTCTAGGTTGGCCTATTATAAAAAAAGGTTAGGGTTTCATACATATAGCCTTTCATTTCCTCATTTGAGGAATCGATCTACAAGCAATCCAAGGATCCTCATATGAAGTGAAAGTATAGGTTATGTGAAGTCTTCAAACAAAAAATCAAGCATCTATCAAGTCTTCATCAACCATTTTCATCATCAATTGAAGCATTAGAGATATTGAAGAATAATAGGAGATCACAGACTATTGATTGGCTTGTATCTCTCCCTTAGGGTTTGGTATAGTTTCATGTTATTTCATGTCTTTATGTGAGTTTCACAAAACTTATTTTCATGTTTTCATTCATGCTTTAGATCCATTATTTAATTTGTGATTTGAAGCATCTACATTCAATTTTTATCGATTTAGGGTTTATACTTGAAGCATAGGGTAGAACTCTAATTCTTGCATTTTAGCTCATTTAGGATCTTGTAAGTACATAAGATTCGAGCACACACACTTTTCAAATTTACATTGGCTATTTGTGGAGGCGGAAATCACCAAAACAAGGGGTTTGACTAAGGAAAAACCCTATATAGCCACCCATACACTATTTTCTATCTTCTAGGTATATTTACACGTTTTCGATGAATCTACGAACTTTCAAAAAGACATAGTTCACAAGCACAGGTCCAGACTTAGAGGAAGGCCCTAATTTTATGGGACCAAGGAGCCCAATGACCTGGTCCTCTGAGTTTTCTAACTTTTTTTTGGCAGTTTAGTAGATCAAGATCCCCTTCAGCAGTTTCCAAAAGTACAATGTAGATTGGTAACAAGGACCAAGGCACCCAGCACTCTGTCTGACTCATTCTAGCTCAGTTTCTGATATCAGGTGCACATCTGAGTTTTATTTCTAGTTATATAGTTTGTACCTTAGTTTTAGTTATGTACTTAGTTATTATTTAATATTATATCATCATTTTCATTCATCTCCCTAGCTTTGTTCATCATTCTTGCACATTTAGATCACTTCCCTTTCATAGCAACAAAGGAATAGGAACCCTAAAAGTATTCCTTGACTCTCTTTCACAAGAATTATTCAAAGTGAATAACTTCCTTAGACTCTTTTGTATTCCAATGTATGGAGGAAAGTGGGGTTAGGTCCTAAACTACCTGATCCTATTTTTCACCATCACATTTTGGTGAACCCAATGTGAAACCAACCTCCTTAGATTTGTATTTTTTGATTAGATCTTGTTATTGCATGTTTCTTTTCTATCAAAAACATAAAAAATCTAAAAAATATTGCTATATGCATTGTGTGTTCATTTGTTAAACATATAGCTCATGCACTTTTATGTTTTCACTTAGTTAATCACATAAATGCTTCATTGCTTAGACATTTAGTTTACTTTATTTGCTTGCATTGTTTCTTTCATTACATTTTGTGAAAAAAAAAGGCATTTTCAAATATTTTCATGCCAATTTTTTTTTGCCTTTGGCTAACTTATCTTTGCATCATGATAGATTCTTAGACCTCCTTATGACTCTCCACCCCTCCCCTAAAGATCCTACAAAAGACATTTTGAGGAAAGAGGATGATTTTAGTAACATACATATTAATGCTCTCCCTTCTAAGTATGAAGCATTAATAAATAATTCTATTCCCTCTCCCAAAATTGTCTCTACCTATGGGGACACCATAGTGCAAGGAGACATTTCTAACACTTCTCTCAATGAGCTTCCTATTTGGGATGAACCAGTAGATGATGGTGTTGATTATTCTCTTAATTTGTCCCTCCCCTATGAGAGTACCCTAGTCAAAGAAGATGATATTATAATACCTCACCTTCTATTTGTGAAACATTTACCTCTCCCCAATTTGGCTCTACTCATGAGGATACCATAGTTCAAGGAGAGATTGTTAATATTTATTTCAAATATCTCCCTCTAAAGGATGAATTGTTGAAGAGTAATGTTGATCCTTCTCCTAGAGTGTACCTCTCCCATGTAGATCATTTGGTGATAGAGGATGATATGATGTCTATCTTTCCTACTAACACTACACCTTCTTTCAATACTCTTCCTTCTAGGGATGAAACATTAATGACTAGTGGTAATCTCTCTCCTAACATTGATCCTATTCATGATAACATTTTTGTGAAAGAAGAGACTATCAACACTTCTATTAAGGGATGACCCTTTGGTGAAATGGTGGGGCTTCTTGCCTGTAGTGCCTACAACCTAGGTTCAAACCCCGCGGGTTCATCTCTACCATGTTGACAATGGAGCATGTTTGTCCATGGGGAGAACATTGGAGAAATGGTGGGGCTTCTTGCCTGTAGAGCCTACATCCTTGGTTCAAACCATACAATTTTAAATGTGAAAAATCTCCAAAAGGACATAGGAAGATGGGAGACGCGGGAGAAGCGAGAGGAGAGGGAGGAGCGGGAGCTCAAATTTCAAATTTCCATCAAGGCGGGAACCCTGGTTCCAATGGTGAGAGCGACCAGATCAATGGTGCTGGTCCTATGGACGATAAGGACAAGCCCCCAGACCTCCTAGTTCCGATTGCTGACTCATAGTCCGGTGGTACTCTGTTTGCCGTGATAGCAGATTCTTCAGGACATCTGGGGGTAGGGTCCAATGGGAGGCCTATGCCACTTGTAGACTCCGTGGATAACGAGAGGGAGGGAAAAAAATGGTCTTCCCTTTTTGGATCCAGATCAACTGGTAAATCCTCCCTTCCTCCTGTTAAGAACATTTCTGACCCTTCTGGTGGTAAGTTTGCTATCTCCATCCCTGACCAGGTTCTGGACCATAATATCAATAGTATGTCGAACTCCTTGGTAGGGAAGTTTATGGGTCCGCGCCCAAATATTGAAGTTGTTAGGGCCTTTGTTAATCGAAAATGGGCACTAAAAGGAAATGTAGAGGTCTCGGCTCTTCTCAAAGGTCTTCTGTCTTTCTCTTTTTCATGTGAAGAAGATAAGGTTAAGATCTTGTGCGGGAGTCCCTGGATGGTGGGAAAGACAACCCTAGTTCTAAGAAAATGGCATCCGAAATTAAATATGAATGATTCTATTCTAGCGCAAGTTCCAATATGGATAAAACTCCCAAGATTGCCTCTCGAGTATTGGGCAGAAAGCATCTTCTTTGGAATAGCAAGTTCTTTTGGTGAGTTGCTCTCTATTGACCCAGTCACTGCTTCAAAAAGAAGATTAACCCATGCAAGGTTCTGTGTTGGAGTAGCCCTTGAGGCAGATATGCCAGAACAAATTGATCTAGTTTCAAAACTGGGAACCTGGAAGCAACATATAGAATATGAAACTATTCCTTTTGCTTGTTTCCATTGTAAGAAGGTAGGTCATTGGGCAAAATCTTGTCCGAAAAAGAAAAAGGCGGAGCCTAATCAGTTAAAACCTCAGATTGAAAGCCAGAATATGCTAGAGAAAAGGGTGTGGCAAGTTAAAAACATAGAAAATAAGGAAAAAAATCCAAATCACTTCTCTCCTTTGGGGGAACAAAAGGAAGCCTCAAACTCTATCCTCAGTCCCACTGTTCAGGAGGCAGATAGGAATGAAACAACCAAAGCTAGTCCCATAAAAATTACGCAGAAAATGGATTTGAACAATCAGAATGATCCTCCAAAAGCAAAAGATGAAGTGGTGGATGACACATATGAAAATTAGGTAGTAGAAGCTAGAGACTATCAACCGGAGGAAGGTGAGATCCCAGATCCACAAGTTGAAAGGACAGACTCTTCTATAGCCATACCTAGTTTTGAAATACAAGAAGCCCAAAAGTGTGCAATTTTGGGATTGAGTCTTTCGGATTCGGATCAGCATTCAAGAACATCAAACATTATTTCAACTGAGTCCAGAACTCCTAAATGGGGTAATGAAGATGAAATTTCCAAAATCCTAACCAATCCGGAAGTGGCTCCTATGTCAGAAACAGAATGGAAGCAACCTAAACATAGGAGTAAGAAAGCAGCAACACCCTCGATATCCTTGATTAGGAAATCCAGCAGAATAGCTCAAGTTGATGTGGGATACGTCTCCTCTTCCCCAGGGCGACCATCTAATCACAAAGTTAGAGACATGGAGGCTAGCAAGAACATAGCAGATGGAACTCAGAAAACTCTCAAGGAGCTGGGAATTGGTAAGTAACTATGAAGATAATCTCTTGGAATTTAAGGGGTCTAAACAATCCCCATAAACATGATATTATTAGGAATATGATAAGAGATAGCAATCCTGACATTTTTCTCATTCAAGAAACCAAAATGAGTAGAGAAAAAGTTGAATCTTTGAAGTTTTTCAAAAATGGTAAAATTAGTGGGGGAAGTTCTGAGGGTGCTTCTGGAGGCATTGCTACCATTTGGAATCTTAACACTGTTAAAGGCCAGGTCATTATTCAGGAAGGTAATTTTTCTTGTATTAAATTTGAGCATCTTAAAGATGGTTTTTCATGGGTTCTCACAAACATTTATGCTCCTAATACCTTAAAGGCTAGAAACTCTTTTTGGAAAAGGATAAAACAAGCCAGGGAAAGTTTCAAAAATCTAAGTTGGATGGTTATGGGGGATTTCAATATGCCTTTAAAAGAGGAGGAAAAATTTGGAGGCAACCCACCTTAGTTGGAAAGTAGAATGGCTCTCATGGATTTTATTAATTCTCTAGCTCTTAATGATTTGGAGATACAGGGTTGTAATTTCACATGGACAAATAGAAGAAATGGTAATGACCTTATTCAAGTGTGCCTTGACCGAACTCTTATTTCTGATGATTGGTACAGTCAGTATTTCTGTTCTTTATCTGGACATATTTGGGCTAGTTCCGATCACTTTCCAATTACTTTTAATGCTGATTTGATCAATAGAAGAAAAAACTATCCCTTTAGATTTGAAAAAATGTGGACTCTTCACCTTGATATTAAAACGTATATTAAAAAATGGTGGAGTATCCAAGTTGAGGGAATGACAATGTTCAAAGTGGTTAAGAAGCTCAAAAATGTGAAGGACAACATCCGAATTCGGAATAAGAACAGCTTTGGGAATATATTTGAGGCTAAGAGTAAAATTTAGGAAAACCTAAAAGAGATACATGACCAGATCCAGAAGGATGGTTTTAGTACTGTTTCTATTGCTGAGGAGAATGAGATTCATAAGAATTACCATGATATTATTACTAAAGAGGAAATGTTCTGGAAGTAGAGATCGAGATGCAAATGGCTCAAGGAAGGAGACAATAATACAAGATTCTTCCATATGTCAACTATCAAACATAAAGCTGCCAACAGGATGAGCAAGTTAGTTGTGGACAATGGGGAGTTGGTCAAGGAAGATGAAATGAGGAATGAAGCTAAGAGGTATTTCTCAGACCTCCTTTCGAGGGATCAAAGTTTGGATGCTGAAGCTCAGTCCTCTTTTCCTCAGAACATTCCTCATCTCATTGATGCCCAAAATAATGTTTTTCTCTCTTCCATTCCTTCCACCTTAGAAATTAAAAATGTTGTTTTCTCCTTTGATGGAAACAAAGCTCCTGGTCCTAACGGCTTCCCAATGCTCTTTTTTCAAGAGTTCTGGGACATTATCGGGACAGATGTTGCTAATGGGGTTAAGGAATTCTTTGGGGCTAGAAAACTCTTGAAGGAAATAAATGGTACTTTTATTGCTCTTATCCCCAAGATTCAAGGTGCTGATTCTCTGGACAAGTTCAGACCTATTAGCCTCTGCAATTCCTTTTACAAGATCATATCTAAGGTCCTGACCTCTAGACTCTTGTCTATTCTCCCAGCTTTTATTAAACACCAGCAGAATGGGTTTGTTCCTGGAAGACAAATTCTTGATTCCATTATTACTGTTCATGAGAATATTCACTCTCTTGTTAAAGTGAAGAAGTAGGGTCTCATCCTTAAGATAGATCTCTCCAAAGCCTATGATAGGGTGGACTGGTCTCTTCTACAGAAAGTCCTTACTGCTTTTGGGTTTGCCCCAAGAATTGTGGATCTTTTATCCCAACTTACCACTACTGCGTCCTTTGCTGTTCTTGTCAATGGTTCTCCTTCAACCTTTTTCCAAGCTTCGAGAGGTCTTAGGCAAGGAGATCCTATCTCCCCCATCCTCTTCATTATTATGGAAGAATGCTTTGGACGAACCATGGAAAATTTGGTGCAGATAGGATCCTTTAAGGGTCTCCAACTTTCTTTTGCTAACCTTATTTGTTCAGACCAGCAGTTTGTTGATGATACAATAATTATGGGGGATTCAAGCATCTCAGAAGCTAAAGTTATGAAGAATACCTTGTGTAAATATTCTTTTGCAACGGGGCAGCTTATTAACTGGGCCAAAAGTGATGTCTTTTTCATTAGCACTCCGGAGAGAAGACAACAAAGGATCACCAGAATTCTGGAGTGTAAGATTGCTGACCTTCTTGCTACCTACCTTGGTCTCCCCATGGGGATTGCCCCTCCTTACTCCTATTAGAGTTTGCTGGTTGATAAATTTCACAAAAAACTTGCAAGTTGGAAAGGGGCTCTCTTAAGTCAAGCTGGTAAGCTCCTTCTTCTTAAGGCTACTCTTCAAAGTATCCCCATTTATGCTCTTAGCTTATTCAGAATTCCAGTCAAGTATGCTGAAGCTATTGAGAAAATTAAAAGAAGATTCCTATCATCTGGGGTGGAGGAAAAGCAAAGAATGTCCTTGGTGGCATGGGATCAGGTCTGCAAGCCAAAAAGAAAAGGTGGTTTGGGGCTTAGGAGGATTCACACTTTAAATGAAGCTCTCTTGTCAAAACAAGTTTGGAGATGGTTTAACTCTGATTCTGAATGGTGCAAAATTTGGAGAAGTATTCTCTTTTGTCCTCTTCTCTATCTTCTTTTATTAATTTGGATCTTAGTATAAATGGATCTCATATTTGGAACCATGTTTCTAAATGTAAAGAAGTGTTTGCCAAAGGTGTGACATGGAAACTTGGAAATGGTAGAAAAGTGAGATTCTGGGAGGATCCCTGGCTTTTTGACAAACCCCTAATGGATTTCTATGAGTGGGCTTCCCATTCCCCCTCTTGTATTGGCTCTTTTGGTACCTTAGTGGCAGATTACTGGGATGGGAACAACTGGCAGAACATTGATAGTATTCATCCCAGTCTCTCCAAGCTCAAAACTTTAATGTTTGCTATCTAGCTGAATAAGAAAGAGGATTCCCTGATCTGGAGATATAACCCCAAAGGTACCTTTACTATATCTTCAATGTATTGTATCCTCTCCCCCTCCCCTCCTATGAATCCTTTCTGGCCTAAAGCTTGGTTAAAAGGGCTAACTCCTAAAATCAATATGTTCTTCTAGACTATTCTCCAGAATAAGATCCTTACTGTTGACAACCTTAAATGCAGAGGTTTTGCCCTTCCAAATAGGTGTGTGCTATGCTTTCAAGAGGAAGAGTCAGTGGACCATCTTTCCCTCCACTGTTCTTTCTCAACCTCTATTTGGGAAAGCTTCCTCAAAAGCTTTAGTCTTGCTTGGGTGTTTCCTAGTAACATCAAAGATTTGTTCTCTTCCTGGCAAATTCATTGGACCAACTATTTTCTGAGGTGTATGTGGCAGATCTCTCTGCCTCACATTCTGTGGGGTCTCTGGAAGGAAAGAAACAACTAAATTTTCAGGGATGTGTCCTTAAATCAAGACATTGGTTTTTAGAAAATTCAAAGGGCTATTCAGGAAAATATAGGAACTATGGAGGTCTCTTGTTACTCAAACAACTCTTTGGAGTCAAAAATCTTAAGTGCCTGGAATATGAAGATCACTGATGGTCATAATATCAGCCACAATAAAAGGCTTGAAGTTAAATGGAAAACCCCTCCCCATGGTTGGCTTAAAATCAATTTTGATGGAGCAGCCAAAGGAAATCTAGGTCCTTCAGGCTATGGAGCTATTCTTAGAGATGACAGAGGCATTTGCAAAGGCATGGTTGCTGTCCCTATTGGCATTCAAACCAATCATAAGGTGGAAGCTATGGCAGCCCTTCAAGGCATTATTCTAGCCAAAAAATGGAACTGTACCCATCTTTGGATTGAAGGGGATTCCAACAATATTATTAAGTGTCTCAATGGGACCTCTCAGCCCTCTTGGTCGATCCACAATATAATTTTTTCTGTCATTGACATCATCAGAACCTTCAAAAAATGCCACATATCCCATATATATCGGGAGGCCAACTGTTCTGCTGATTGGGCTACAAATGTGGTGGTGAAGAATGATACAATAACCATGTGGACAGGTGAGAGCGGTCTTCCCGGAGATGTAAGACAAATCATAATAAATGAAAGATATTGAAGTACCCCAAAGAATCTTGATTGACAAGGCAATTATGATATGTACTAAAGAAAGCACTTTGAGTTACTTCGATAATGAGGGAATTACTCATTATAACATCAAAGTTAGCAAAACGTGCATTATAACTTGTCAAATCAATAATGCTATGCATGCTTTCTGGGCTTTTGTTTTAGCTTCAAAAAGATTTTTGTTTGACCAGCTCTGTAACCTGAACTTGACTGTGAGAAATGACACCATGGGCAGAAATAGGAGAAGATATGAGCCAGGAAGATGCAAGGAGTGGAAATAGAAAGAAGAGGTGTGGGAAATTTTGCAGAAGGGTGGTCTTTTGAGCTTCCTTGAGAGACTCCATGGCCATGATGGAAAGATAACTGGCTTCTTTTGCAAAAATTGGAAGAAGGGCAAGCTTAAATTGGGCAACCAACTGGTGGAAATTGATGAAGAGTTAATAGCTAAAGCTACGAGACTCAAAAGGGAGGGCTGCAATTTCTACAGAGACAAGAAGGTCAGCAGGGAAGCCATTGAAAGGTACCCGGTCACAGAGAAAGAGAAGAAAAGACTGGTAAATTTGAGCAAAACCTATTACCCGCCTAGGGCTTTTGCAAAGCCCTGACGAGAAATTCTCTTTGTTTTAATGAGGTATATAACTCTAGATGGCAGGTTTACGAAAGTATATGGATATCACTTTGTCCTCTTAAATCATTTTAGGCATAATGATAAGGTGAATTTCCCTTATTTCTTGCTTTGTTCTATGAATGCATCCCTAAAAGCATATAAAGAAAATCCTCGAGGTGACACTGCAATGCACCAGGGACTTATGGTCCTCATTTATGATCATCTAAAGGCCAGTAAAATCAATCGAATGCAGCTCTCTGTGGATTTGAAAGAAGAAATGTTTGATTCTGATTTGTCGGAGGAGGAGGATTTAGATAATGATTCCTTGACTGAAAATGAGGAAAGCTCTGACGACTCAGAGTATGAGAGGAGCAAGAAGAGGAAATCAAGACCCTCTTCTTCTAAGAGTAAAAAACCCCAAAGCAAACCCTTGATTAGTATTTCTTCGGAAGAAGAGGACTCTGATTTCCCTGAGGAGAAGAAGAACCCTAAGGTAGTGTTGAAGGAAAAAAGTAAAATCCAAGCCCAACCTAGGAAGAAGAAAAAGAAAACAGAGGAGACTGGCAAAGATCTGGAGGACACAGGCAAGGAATCAGAAGAGGACAAGCAGACAAGAACCCTGGACGCTGAACAAAGCCTGGAGATGGAGACTATGGAGGAGACCCTTAGGGCCACTGACACTATTTCTGCCCTCCATATTGCTAAAGATGAACAAATAACCCCTGGTAAAGTTACTCCTTCTCCTGGTCCTCACCCCGAGGCCTTGAAGGGTTTTATGAAAACCATTGAATGGCTTATTGACGGGAATAAGAATACTGTGGATGAATACAAAAAACTCTGCAACAGAGTCATGATCCTAGAGACCATTAACATTGGAGAGGGGAACACTATGGCCAATTATATTAAAGATTTGAAGAACACAATTGCCAAAGCGGAAGACATCAGAGATGCCTTTAATCCCCTGTTTGAGAAAATTGAAAAGGAGATATAGGATAGAAAAACCCTGGAGGAAACTAATGAAAAAACGCTCTCAGATACAGTTGCCAAAGTGGACAAGATAGAGGAGTGCCTCAAGAACATTGTGGAGCAGAGTCTCAGCATTTTGAAAATCTCAGCCAACAACACCCATACCCTCATCAGCAAGCTCGATGATGAAAAGGAAACCCAGGAAATTGACCTGGATGCAGAAGGAACCGGGGAAGCCCAAGGTCCCAAAACTCACACCCATGGAAAGAGGAAGGAAAAGAAAGTGAATAAGGACCTGGAGGAGCTAAAAGTAGTTGGGGCGATCTATGACGAGCTGGTGACTAAGGCAGAGGATCTGCTGAAGAAAATTACTATGTAGTGTCTCCTTGGGTTCTTTGCTGTTTTTTGTTGTTTAGCTGTTTTTTCTGTTCGTTGGTTTTTTGGACCAGTCACTTTGTATGAGGACTCTATTTTCTCAGCTTTTTATTTTAACTATGTTGTAATGGTTTCAGGTCCTTAAAACCTATTTTTCATTCAATCAGAACACTTCTATTAATAATATTTACCATATGAATGATGCTAATCCTTCTTTTAAAATTCATACCCCTTGTAAGGATACTTGGGACAAGAGAATGTTAATAGGTTACAAAGGTTCATTATTATTAACAATCCCCTTTATCACAATGTCCCTTTTATTCAATCTAAAGAAAATCCTATTCATAAAGAAATTTTTAGGATTGATAATCCTCTTTATGAACCACATGATGATGTCAGCCGTACTAGACCTTCCTCAAATGTTCCCAAACCATCTTCGATCAATATGATACTTGTGAATGGTTATGAAACACCCAATAAACCCCTTTTCACAATTCAAGGTGCTAATCATCCTCAAAATACTCAACCTCTTAACAAGCCTCTCTTTGTGGTTAAACATGGTTATATAAATGATTCCTCTTGCACTTGTAACAACCAGTTACTACTATACAAGGAGGATATCGCACTAAGAGTCCTTATGAGTATGCTAAACAAATTACCTGAGAGAGTTACAATTCAGTTGCCCACACATATAATACACAAAACAATAGGCAACCTAATCCTCCTCTGGTTATCCCTTCTTCACTTCCTGCTTCTCAACCTATTCTTCCACTAGCACCTTGTATCTCACAAACCCTTGGTAAGAAGTATGATCTTATTGAACAACTTAAAGCTACTCCCGCTAATATATCTCTTTGAGATTTAATTCAAACCTCATCAGCACATCGTGGAATGTTATAAGATGCTTTAAAGAATTGAGATGTCCCACCTGCCGTGACACCTAATAACATGGCTTCTTTGATTGATCCTATTAAAGAATCTAAAGCTCAAATTGTGTTCACAAAAGATGAGTTACCCTCCCAAGAGATCCAACATCAATATGATCCCCTTATGATTGTTGTCCTTATTAATGGTAATGCTATCAAATGAATCTTTGTTGACAATGTCTTTGGCCTTAATTTTTGTAGCATTAATCTATTACATAATATTAAGATGGACACATCTCTTATTAAACTAGATTCTCTTACTATTCGAGGCTTTGATAATGTTGCTAGGTCTTTGTTAGGTATTATAACTTTACCTGTCAAGGTAGGACCTGTTATTTTACCGACATCTATTCATGTCATGTTTGATAATTTGACCTACAATATTTTTTATAGGATGACCTTGGATTCTATTAGAAACCAATAACACTGAGAGGGGGGGGGGGGTGAATCAGTGTTATACCAGAATGATAAGTTTTAGCCTTATTAAAACATGCATATACCAACCGGTATACCAGTACATACGAAATTGAAAGAAGTAAAGCAACCAATAAGCCAATCACATAAATGAGAACCATAACACAGATTTATACGTGGAAAACCTCAAAGAGGAAAAACCACGATGGGATTTGTGACCCACAATATCAATCCACTAGCCATATGAAGAGATGTTATGAAATATGAGGGGCCTGCACTTGCAAGAAGGCTTATAGCCTAGAGCACACTGTTCAATCACAAAAGGAGCCTCACTGACTACATAAAATTCCAGACTACAATCTGGAGAAGTGTGAACTGCTAAGATAGCATCTTTTATGCCAGAATACAGTTCCGGTTTAAGCTCTGTCTGTTCCGATTTGAAACCCTAAACCCTTTACCAGAATAACCCTTACATGAATTTCCTCACATACAAGATCTCTCTGATATATCTTGCATTATATTACATTCACATATCCATAATCTCCTATCATATGTCTCTTGTATATGTATATCAAAATGATCTATCAAACTATCCTATATACCCTATACAAATTTATATGCCTTATGTCGGCTTACAAAGATATATACAATATCAAATTACATGTCGACTAGATAACATAAATGCATAAAAATTAAAATCAATTGCCAATGCCGGATCAAAGATATGTCGGCCTCCAATACCGATAACCTTTACTAAACCATGTCGGCCTGCATTACCAGTGACCAAAGAAATCCTTCTGTCCTATCGGTGCCGGTGTAGTATTTGTGAAGGACCTACCGATACACAATTAATCCAAAACATGAAGCTGGAACACAATACCATGTTTCCATCAATGAAAACATAGTGAAAGAAACCAATTGAGTGTCAATTCCCAGTAATCTCCCCCTTTGGCCTTGATGGCAACACTCATGTGAAAAATGATCAAGGTTTCATCTGCCGGTTTCATCCTTCCCTGCTCCCCCTGAGCCGAATATGCAAAAATACTCCATATATCCATAACTCCATAACTCCATGACTCCATGACTCCACCTAATGTATACAAATCCTTTTATTGTTTTTGACATCTATACTACTCCCCCTTTTACATCAATGCCATCCAAAAATTCTAAAAAGAATGTCAAAGAAAAAAATTGTACAATGAATATCCCCAAAAATGTCTTACCGGAGCTTGACAAATTTCAAAATTTTCGGATAAGCCTTCTCTAGTAGCTCAAGATAAGTATCCCAACCGGTTTTGAATGTGCTGAAAATAGATACAAGACCACTCAATATATGTAAAAAATATTCTTTGTCATTTACCTCTGCCGGTGTGGGACCTCTGCCAGTGTGGGATTTCCCACCATATCCATGCATTCTTTCTTATGTACACTGAGTGAATCCAACCATGGACTCACCAAGCCTCTCAGACTTCTGAATCTTCTTATTATTTTGTCTCTTTCTTTCTCAAGAGAAAAAATTCGGTTCTCCAAAATCAAAATTTGACCATCAATTGATGTAGTCAATGAAATCAGTCCACCAAAATAATTAGCTATACTTGCAATTTTCTCCTGAATTTCTTTTATCTTTTTATCCACATTAGCTGTAAGTATGCCAGTGTTACAACATACCCTATATATATTTTTACATTGCTTCAAAGAATTTTCTATTAGTATCAGCTTCTCATCAATCTTTTTCTTCTCAGTTTCAATTACTTGATCAAATGCAATTCTCTTAGCCTGAGTAAACCTTTCTAGTGCTTGTCAATTTGAGATTTGCTGTAAGGATTAAAAATCCTTTGAACTATGCTCAGTGATTATCTTAAGATTTCCATATGGGCTCGCTTTATTTTTAATCTTACACTCTGGGACCAGTCTATTTAAAACAATGATTGATTGATCAATAATCCCTTTATTTGTGGATCCCTCCTTCATTAGTTTTTGTGCTTCCATCATCATCAGTTTAGTAGGAATCATCTCTATGATTTTTTTTTTTCTACCTGTGAGGTGCCAATTGACAACAATGATGTACCAACAACTGGTTCCCTACTAGATTCCCTTGCCTTCTCCTCTAAAGATTTATCCTTTAAAACCTCCCCACTTGCACTGGTGGCTTCGCCACTTAGTGAAGTTTGTGTAGCTATTGGTTACTTTGTAGGAATTGTAACCTTAACCTATACATTTGTATCTAGAGGATAATCATCCTCAATATTAGTATCCTATACAATATTAGCTTGTTCACTCTCTATATTAATCGATATTTCAATATTTGTCTATACATCTGTATTTACCAGGGGCTCAATTTCCACTATCTTAATATTTTTCAAAACTGAGGGTGAAGTACTCATAATCCCCTTTCCTTTTCCTTCAATTGGGGTATCTACAATGTCTGTCTTGGTTTTTGATGAAGTAAATAATCTCCTATTTTCTCCAAGAAATTTAACCTATGATTTTTGAGTCTTGTTTATTATTTCATTTACTCTTCCTAGGATCAGACTAGTTATCCTATGTTTTCTATTGAAAACTTTTCTATCTGCCACCTGAAGCATCTTTTCCATTTCATCTAGAGAAATAGTAACATATATAGACAATAGCTCTTGAATTTTAATATGTTTATCTTCTTACATAGCTGACAGTCTTCTAGCATCTAACATATTATACAATTCATCTGGTATTTGATTTTCTATTTCTATTAAGGCTTTCTTATAAATATCCAAGTATAATAGGACTGCTTCCTCTACCTCTCTTTGTTCATCATCCTCTAAGTCTTCATAATAAAATTAAACATTCTTCGACATGCCATCTTTAGTGATTTCATCTACTAATTTTGTACAAGTTTTAGTGGTATGTCACATTACCAGATTCAATTGCTAAGTCGATGTCACTCTTCTTCCTCTTTGTAGTACTAGATGTAGCTGAAGGTGTAGCTTTTGGTGCTTGCTTTTGTGCCAGTATTTTGATTGTAACCTTCCTAACCTGTTGCTTCTTGGCTTTTGCCTCTGTTTTCTCTAGTTTCTTCCTAACAACCCTCTTAAATGCCAATGGTATGTCATCCTTAGATTCTGATTCTATAGTAACAGGCTCAATATGAACTTCAGGATGCTTCCTCTTTCTACCTTTCTCTAGGACAACAACAATTAATGCTTTGATGTCCTTTGAGACCTTCTCCACAAATTTGCTTGCTTTCCCTTCCTGCTTCTCTCTTTTCTTCCTTTTGAACTCTGTTTCAATCTCTTGGGTTTTTTGTTGTGTAGTACCATAGGGATTCTTTGCCTCATCTATTGGTGCATCAATCAACATTTTTTCATAGGCATCAAGAATTTGTGCATCCACCTCATAGCCCATTTCTTCAATCCAAATCTTTTGGGGCTTAACTGCTTCCATGAGTGTCTCATCCTTCTTTACCATGAAGCATATGTCGGTTGAATATCTTTCTATAATATGCTCAAGTACCCTTACCCTAGACCTCATAGATTTTTGGAATGCTTTAAAATATCCTCATACCTTATCATCTCTCTGGCTTCCTAAAGCAACAATTGACTATTTCAATTGTCTTCCTACCGAGATGTCAAATGCCCATTACCTCTTACCAAAACCAGGTGTATCATTCATCAAATATAACATCAATCAAACTATCAAGTTGCCATACTAGAATGTACCCTTGTTTTCACCCTTAATCTTCCCTAAGTTTACTAACAACTCATCTAGCATCCAACCACAAAGATCTAATGTTACATTCTCTCTCATCATTTTGTATGCAACCAAAATGCATGAACTAGAAACAAAATTCAGTTGGTTTGACTGAGTTACCATATACCTGATGATCATGCTACCAAATTTGATGTCCGTGTTGGTGATAGTGCTTACTTTCATGGATCTTTTGTCAGATGTCACGCCGGCGATCTTTCTCATGAAATCATTTGAGACCTTCTTGTTTGGATGTTTCCCAACTGATGGAAAACCAGTGATTTCCTAGATGGATTCCTTGGTGATTTTGTAGGGTCTATTCATCCATATAAACTCCCCATGTACTCTACTCAAAACATATATGATTATCTCATCCTCAAATTCTGAATATCCTGAATGTCTATAAACCCTAGGTCTTCAATATGTTGGTATGTCTGTTTGATCTTTCCAGATTCTCCCATCAGCTCACTCACATACATTCCCTTAATTTTTGAAGTTCCCAAGTCTTGGATGTGACAGTAAATATATGCTCTAACATCCTCTACATAAACAACTCCCTCTGAAATGCGAGAAAACACTCCAACCGAATCTTCCAGAGTAGCCACATGTGGATACCGCTTGAAAATTATCCTGGGGTAGTCCTTGACCTCTACTACAGTAGGGTTTGCAACAAAATAAGGAATAAATGATGATCCCGCTTCCATGTTTAAAGATAAATACCTTTTGATCGCTCTCAGTGAAAACCTCCAACAAATTCTTCCAGACGCCGGTGAGATCACTCAAGAAGAAATATGATTGCTCTGTATTGCCTTTGATTTCTCTTAGTTGCTCTGAATCATAGTAAAATTTCTTTGAATGCAAGGTGATCAATAATGAAGTATATTTGACCTTTTAACCTTCAAGAAAAACCTTAATCTTCCATTGACATAAATGACTGTTGGTGAAAGATACCAGATATTGCTTAGAACATATCCATGCCGGATAATCATCTTCAATATCTAGAACATCTTCCAAAACCTCTTCCCGAGGCATATGCAACATCTTCATGAATTTTTCCTACCCCTAAGGTATTTGCCTCAGTTACCAGATGAGCTACTTGCTGGTGTAGGACCAGCCTCTTTTGCTGGATAAGTAACCATGACATTCCTATCTGATGATTGTTCTTCAGTCTTTCTAAGCCATCATTGAGTATGATCTTGTAGGATTTCACTAACCTTCTCTTTTCCTTTCTCATTTGATCCTCCATTACCAATCGGTGGATTTATGCTTCTACATAATTTAGCAATATGTCCAACCCCATTACATGCATAACATGTAACATTGTTCCTTTGAATTACTTTTCTAAAACCGGTGAAATTGCTTGACTTGCACTGATTAGCCATATGTCCAAATTTTCCACATGCATAGCATTTTACATTCATTCTACAATCTCTGTTTTATGATCATACTTATTGTATTTAGAACATTTACCGGGAGCAGAATCAGGGTTCTGATTTTCTCTATTTCTACATTGCCTAGCCATGTGACCAAATATATTAAAAACAAAACATCTACCATTAAATTTATAAGCATTAAATTGCCTTACCGATGCCTTATGGTTTTGGACTTCATTAGCAGTACCAAAACTCTGTCCTTGCTTAAATCCAAGTCCACTGGAATCACAAAGCTGCCTTTGTCTCTTCAATAACTCATCTAGTTGTGCTGAGCTGATCTTGAATTTTTCTTTGTACTCACTTGCATTAGTTAAATATTCTCTCAGAATTATCATTTGTCTCTCAATCTCTTGTTAATTACTCTTAGGTTGTACCAAATAAGTTCTCAACATATCATTCTCATGAACCAACCTACCACATTCTTCAAATTTGTTCTTTAGGGATAAAACAAGATTTTCTTCCCTTTTCTTTCTATCCTCAATCTCCTTAGACATCCTCATAGTTATAACTTGCATTTCATTTTTTATAACCATGTTCTCCTGACTCAATTTCTGACATTGTTCCTTAAGTGCATCTTTCTCTTCATCATTCTAACTTTGCAAAATACCCTTCCTCCTAGCTTGAACAAATGATAGCCTCTCTTGCAGGACAAGAATGAATTCCTTAGCAGAATTCAATTCATCTTGTAGCTTTAAGTGTTGGCCATTTGGTGGAATTGATTATGTGTTACATTGATGTTTTGTCATTGATTTCAACACTAGCTAT
Source organism: Cryptomeria japonica (assembly GCF_030272615.1). NCBI lineage: Eukaryota > Viridiplantae > Streptophyta > Pinopsida > Cupressales > Cupressaceae > Cryptomeria > Cryptomeria japonica. The sequence continues at coordinate 455,645,167 of NC_081410.1, read as the reverse complement.
TTGGATGCTTTACTGACACCCTTCTGGTCCCGATAGGTTATGTGGTTTCTGGTTCACTTGGATCTGATATGATATGGTAGGATCTGGTATAGTCTGGTGATGGAATTGTCTTGTTCATGATACTTATACTCATATTTGGTCAATTGGTTTTGGTCTGGTGATTGGATGCTATCCTGCCTTCTTAGAAGATTGGTTTTTGGTTCCGACGAGGGTTTCATCGACAGAGATTTTTGTGGAGATATTTGATGCATTGCATAAGTGGTGTTGGTGCAGCTTTTGATGGAGTTTCAGGATGCTATTGGTGATCATGTTCGAGACTTAGTAGATGGAGATCATTTCTGAAGCGTGTGGACCTATACTTGGTCCCGGTTGATCTACGTTATGGACTGGCTTTAATGTAACGTGTGGATAAGACCTATTGATGTATTTACATGATGTATTATGTGTTGATATTACTTGTTTGGTCTAAGGCTGACATGGTTGGTGATTGTGTAATTGGTTTATTATCTGGTGGCTGACCTGATTGTTTATGGTTGAGGGTTTGTATAGATATATGTAAGATCTCATTGTAGATCATCATGGTTAATGTAGGAGGTCATGGTCAAGGAATGTAATATGCGAATAAATGTAATATCATTCAAGAAGAGGATTTGGTCAATCATTGGAGATTGAATTGGGTTTATGTAAGAGGATTTAGTCCTCCGGTATTGAGCTTAACCAGAACTATACTTTGGCATAGGAGATAGTATCTTTTGCAGTTCAACACTTATTTGGATTGTAGTCTGGACCTACATGTAGTCAGTGAGGCTTCTTTTGTGATGAGAAGTGTGCTCTAAGCTATTGGCCTTCTTGCAAGTGCATGCCCCTTCATTGTAATTCACATACTTACTGCAAAAGTATTATCTGACTGTGGGTGGGCTTTCCACCATGATTTTTCCCTTTACCGGATTTTCCACGTACAAATCTTAGTGTTATGTGGATGGATTTTATTATGTGATTATTGTTTATTCTTAATTGATTAACTGCTATTTTGGTATTAAAGTATTAATTGCTGAATGCTCCTATAATATGAGACAACTGATTCACCCCCCCTCTCAGTTGTCTTCCAGTTATCTAAACTGTCTAACATTAAGTTCTTCAACCTTTCAACATCATATATCCAAGTGCCATCTCAAGTTGCTTCTCCAAAGCCATATCCATGAATTTTGGTTTCAGGATCTTCCTCAAGTTGTTAAACTTCCTCCAAGGCACAAGGCTTTGATACCAATTGCCAGAAACCAATAACACTGAGAGGGGGAGGTGAATCACTGTTATACAAAAATGATAAGTTTTAGCCTTATTAAAACATGCATACACCAACCGGTATATTGGTACATACAAAATTAAATAAGTAAAGCAACCAATAAGCCAATCACATAAATGAGAGTCATAACACATAGATTTATATGTGGAAAACCTCAAAGAGGAAAAACCACGGTGGGATTTGTGACCCACAATATCAATCCACTAGCCATATGAAGAGATATTACAAAATATGAGGGGCCTGCACTTGTAGGAAGGCTTACAACTTAGAGCACACTGATCAATCACAAAAGGAGCCTCAATGACTACATAAAATTCCAGATTACAATCCATAGAAGTGTGAACTGCTAAGATAGCATCTTTTATGCCAAAATATAGTTCCGGTTTAACCTTTGTCTGTTTTGGTTTGAAACCCTAAACCCTTTACTGGAATAACCTTTACATGAATTTCCTCACATACATGATCTCTCTGATATATTTCGCATCATATTATATTCAGATATCCATCATCTCCTATCATATGTCTCTTATACATGTATATCAAAATGATCTATCAAAAGGTCTTGTATACCCTATACAAATTTACATGCCTTATGTCAGCTTACAAAGATATATACAATATCAAACTACATGTCAGCCATATAACATAAATGCATTCACATTAAAATCAATTTCCGATGCCGGATCCAAGATATGTCGACCTCCAATACCGATAAACTTTACTAAACCATGTCGACCTGCATTGCCGGTGACCAAAGAAATCCTTTTGTCCTGCCGGTGTCGGTGTCGATGTCGGTGTCGGTGTCAGTGTCGGTGTCGGTGTCGGTGTCGGTGTCGGTGTCAGTGTCGGTGTCGGTGTCGGTGTCGGTGTCGGTGCTGGTGTACTATCTATGAAGTTCCTGTCAGTACACAACTAATTCAAAACATGAAGCCAAAACACAATACCATGTTTCTATCAATGACAACATAGTGAAACCAACCAATTGAGTGTCAATTTCCAACAAATTCATTGTATGCAAGCTCTCCCTTCTACTTTGCATAGGCAACTCAAGTTCTTCTACAAAATAAGATGTATACATTGTTCACTGATACCAATTTACAAGCTCTATTGCAAACCTCATCTTATTGTTCAACTACTTCTAATTATTTTGAAAATACTCCTACATCTTCAAGTATGCCTATTTCCTTGAGTACTCCTAATTCTTCTTCCACTCACACTGAATCACCATCTCCTTCTAAAGATACCTTTTCACCAGAACAAGTGCTCTTGGAGAACGATTGGGGGTCCTAAGATTTTACACCTTCCTTTGTAGGAGAATCAGGGTCCCTCTAAGAGAACCTAATATTAAAAAGGACAAAGATATGGATGAACATAAAAAGCAACCCACTTTGTGTAAACAACTAAGTAACAATTTTGTGGTTGCTTCTAATTCAAACAATTATTCACAATATTCTTTCTATCCATCTAATTATGGTATTGAGACCTATGAGGCCCCACCATCTCTTTCCAATTTGGCATCCCTTTATGGTCTTGGTTTGCACATCCTAGCTAAGAGTGGATATAGTGCCAATGGTTGTGGCACAAATGAACAAGGGATTAAAGTTTCCTTTAAAAATAACATACATGAAGCTTCATTTGGGCTTGTATATAATCCTTCAAAGCCTACCAAAGCATCTAAAAGACCATTTCTCCATGTGAATGCTATATTTAGTAATAATGATGACTTCACCTCAATTATATCATCCTCTACATCTCTCAACACTCATCCCACTCATAAGGAGATTATGGTAATTAACAAGTCTCTTTATGAATCTCCCCAAGAGATTGAAAATCCCACTTAGGAGACTTTATCTTCTATTCATACCCTCTCTTATAGAAATGAGGTCCTAATGAATTATACTTGTCCCTCTCCCAAGGTTTCTTGTGTACAAGATGAACATGACTTAGAGGCATATTTTTCTTCTACAAACTACTTTTTTCATCAAAACATTTCACTAATTATAATCTTATACATTTTTTTGCTCTCATTGATGTTAGGGAATTTAAAATGTCGTATTCAAATTCCTCATCCAATCTATCATACATTTAAATAGAATTAGTGGCTATTATGTTGCTCTTTACCATGTGACATTGGTAGCTTACCTATTGGGGGCTTATTGTCATTTATGATAATACAATTATACGTGTAATAATACTTTGGAAGCAACATAATAGCCTATGTTTGTCACATCTCTTGTCTCTATGGGGGCAAGAATTATTTCAAACATCTCTCCTTCTTCAGATTAAGACTTCCCCTTTGTGAAGTAGAATCTTCTATAAGGATCTCTTATCAATTCTAGAGGTGTATATCCCTATTGCTTACACATCCTTAATTGGGACCTCTTCCTTGGTGTGGAAGTCTATAATCATTCATCAAATCCTTTGCTTCATTGAGTGATATCTTTTATAATGAACCCTTCTATGTTGTGGACGTGCTTATCCCTGATGAGGATATATTTCCTTTTTTTAGAAGAATGTTTCTTTTATAAATGATCTCTCTATACTTGGGGGGGGGGGGGGGGGGGCAAGAATGATATTTCAGCCATATGTTCCTTTCTCCAAAGATTCACCTTTCCTTCATTAAGTTGTATTTTTCATTTGATGTCATTTCTTGATAGAATATGTGTGTTCCTTATTTAGGACCTATTCTTTGTTTGAAATGATACAATTTCATGAGTAATGTCTCCATAGTGAAAGTGTGTAATCCTTCACTAAGGATCCTCTTTTCCTAAATATTGGAGAAGGTGTGTATTCTTCTTTTCCTTCTCTTCTTTTTAAAAGATGTTATCTTTGTCAAAGATTCTCACTATTCTTGAAGGTGGGTGTATTTGGATAATGATTTCATCCTCTTATCTATCAAAAAAATTCATTTATACTTGTCAAGGTATGATGCAGGAGCATCCCTGGTTCACAACAATCTTGTATCAACCAAAAACATTTTGCCTTTCTATTTTGTTTTCTGTTTGCAGTTTTAGTTTTTCTTTCTGTGTGTCCCGGATTTGGCTAATCGGATCATGTGGAGTTGGATTATACTTGAAGACTCGATCACCTTTCTTTCTTTCAGACTGCATCCCATTTGGATCACTTATCGACAAGATATTGCTACCGGTTTTCATGACAGTTTCTTGTTACCGATTGTTCCTTTATTATTGGTTGCCTAAGACGTATTCTGGTGATCTATCGGAACCCATTCCAAATCTTGCAAAGACTCGAGCGTTGATTTCAAAGTTTCTTGGCATGTGGCCGGCCTTTTCCCACGATCTACATTTTATCCTTTGGATTTTTGGAGGAATCTCTTGGCGGAGGTTGACCTTGTTCATTTTGCATGTTAGGTCTTGTTCTTTGGGTTTCAATCCTTTTTGGACTGACTGGATCCTTTAGATCGATATATATTTCTAATCATGCTTTAGAATGCAATCAATCAGAGTATCAGATAGATAGACTGTGCCTAGAAGATAGATCTTTCGATTCAAGTCCCAGTTGTGACCTATTCTACCAGGACTGTGTGCCAATATGTTGTAACCCAGTTTTTTCCGATTGGATGTAATCAAATTTCATGTAATAAAAACTATCTCTTCTGCATTGCCTCCATCATATATGTGTGTTTTTGTTGTGTTTACTCTTGCTGACCAGTCCAAATTGATCTCCTTGAGGTCCCTCCTCACCGGTGACTGCTTCAAGGTAATTCTTTTTCCAAACCTTAATTTTGCATTTTCCTCTTAATATTTTGTATCTTGTGTTAGAGAGCTCCAATTATCACACTCTTGGTTGTGTTGGAATTATGGATTAGTTCTCTTTCTTACCAAATGATTCTCCATTAGTTTTGATTTTGTTTCAAACATTATTGTGATCATTTTTCATCAATTTTCCTTCACAATTCGATGTGGTAAACATGCTACCCTATTTCAACTCACTAATTAGCAAGCCGAAATAGGGGGGCATGTAGCTACCCATGAATTTCATCATTTCCTTAGTAAGCATTTAGGTGATTCTGTGATTTCATCTAAAAAATGTGGTTTTTTAAGATGCGGTTCCTAATAGTGTACTACAGATACCATTGGGGGCTTCGTTAAACACCTAATGGATATATCCTTTTTTATGAAATGTTTACTTTTCTATACTTTAGCTTTCATATGCATGTAGTGTCATATGATCGGTAAAGTGGGGGCTAACTGTAGCATCATAAATTGTACACCGTTCGTTGGGTGACACAATTCCACATTTAGGTTAGCATCCACTTTAGTGTGTTGCATCTTACATTTTAATTTCCCTTTAAGCAGTTAATTAATTAATTTAATTAAATATAAAACCCTCTTTCATCCCTCTGCACATCATAAAATTGGGCGCTTAATCCTAAGTGTACCCCTTTATATTTTATTCTTTCAATTAATTAATTTATCAAAAACCCTAATTGGTTCAGCCACAGATAGGAGGATCCCCAAAGAGGAAGTCTGATCCATGCAACAAGATCAAAACAACACAATACAACATAAGAGAGAGAGAGAGAGAATACCAAATCAGGCATGGATCATTTCATTGATTCAATTACAACTACTAGTAACATTCAACTTACATGTAGGAAACTGCCTTATTACAAAAATACATCCAAATGCATCAATTTGGAAGCAAACGTTAGATTCCAAAATACCATCTACTATTCTATATCTTGAATAATACCTCTGATATGATCAAATACATCATTATATAGCATCTGGGAACATCCAGATCAGCCAAGAAAGTTCACATTCCCCAAAGAAAGGAAAATGAAACGTGTAGATAGGTCGGCCCAAAGATTAGATGAAAATCCTCTAAAAAAGAATCACCACAAAGTGTGGACCAAAGAGGTTCAGTCGGAAATTGAAGATCATCCCACAAATGATAAGTAAAATCCAAAAATCAAGGAATCACTCTGCAAGATCCGAGAACACCAACTAACCGTTAAGCTCAAGCATCTGAGGGAAACAAAAAATTGCTAGCCAATCCGCAAGTGATAAATTGCCGAAAAGAGATCCAAATGATACGTAGATCCATAACAAGAAAGATGAACAAGAAAGAATTTCAAATCGAGTTCCACAAGAGATATGATCAACACCAAGGTATCCAGTAACTCTTAGAAGCAAAACTGCTGAAAAGAACAAAGAAACTAAAAGGAAATATTTTTGGGTGATGCAATATTGCCAAGAACCAGGGATGCTCTTGCATCACTAATTATGTCCTATTTCAACCTTCAAGGCCAAATTTCACATATCTAAACACCTTTAATTGTTGCACCAAGCTAGGATTGACTTTGTAATCATGATACCTCACATTCCTAAAAAATTGGAAAAAAATTGATTGGACCATGGTGATTCACCATGGTCCCATCTTGTTCTCCCCGAATTCTGGGATCATATTTTGACGGTATTATAATGTTTAAATTTGACTTGGTTTGAAATTATATCATTCCTAGGTCAACCTTTGATAAAAAATAAAGTTAGGGTTTCATACATATAGTCTTTCCTTTCCTCATTCGAGGGATCGATCTACAAGCAATTGAAGGAGCCTCTTATGAAGTGAAAGTACACATTATGTGGAGTCTTTAACCAGAGAATCAAGCATCTATAAAGTCTTCATCAACAATTTTCATCATCAATTGAAGCTTTGGAGATATTGAAGAATAATAGGAGATCACCTACTATTGATTGGCTTGTATCTCTCCCTTAGGGTTTGGTATAGTTTCATGTTATTTTCATGTCTCTATGTGAGTTTCACAACATTTGTTTTCACATTTTCATTCATGCTTTAGATCCATTTATTTCATTTGTGATTTGAAGCATCTACATTCAATTTACATTGATTTAGGGTTTATACTCATAGCATAGGGTAGAACTCTAATTCTTGTATTTTAGCTCATTTAGGATCTTGTAAGCACATAAGATTCAAGAACACACACTTTTCAACTTTAAATTGGCTATTTGTGGAGGTGAAAATCACCAAAATAAGGGGTTTGACTAAGGAAAATCCTATATAGCCACCCATACACCATTCTCTAGCTTGTAGGTATATTTACAAGTTTTTGACGAAGCCACAAACTTTTGGAAAGACAAAGTTCATAGGCACAGGTCCAGACTCAGAGGAAGGCCCTGCTTTTTTAGGACCAAGGCACCTAGTGCCCTAGTCCAGGACCATGGCACCCAACACCCTGGTCCTCTGAGTTTTTTGGATTTTTCTTGTAATTTAGCATATTAGGATCCCTTTCAGCAGTTTCTAGAATTACAATGCAATTTTGCAATAGGGACTGAGGCGCCCAATGCCTTGGTCCGACTTATTCTAGCTCAATTTCTGATATCAGGTGCATATTTGAGTTTCATTTCTAGTTCTATAGTTTGTAACTCAGTTTTAGTTATGTACTTAGTTATTATTTAGGATTATATCATCACTTTCATTCATCTCCCTAGCTTTCTTCATCATTATTACACATTTAGCTCACTTCTCTTTCATAGCAGAAAAGGAATAGGAACCCTAAAAGTATTCCTTGACTCGTTTACAAGAATTAGTCAAAGTGAATCACTTCCTTAGGCTCTTCTGCATTATAATGTATGGAGGAAAGTGGGGTTAGGTCCTAAACTAATTGATCCCATTTTTCACCATCACAAAACCAAAAATATTCGAACTAGTAAGCCCCTTTATAGGTACAACTATGACAACCACTGAGTTACCCAACGTCTTGATGAATTGACTACCAAAACCATGGATTTGTCAATCTTTCAAGGCTGATTTCTTTTCAACAGAGGTGGTATGTGCATTCATATTCTAGGTTCCTATTGGTGAGTGTTTCAAAATACCCATCAATAGGACTATGATGTGCTTCGTGACATAGTTCTGGTGTTTTCTATTGAAATTTTCTAGGAAGCTCTGTCTCTATGTCTTGAGAGCTCATGTGCCTTAATATGAGTCTAAAACCTATTTTTGAACCTATATATACACACAATAGGAGAAAATTGGTGTTTGGGACTATATGGAGGCCTACCTTAGTCAAACCTTGGGTTTGGAGTCAACCCTACAACAATAATGAAATAGAAAATAGAAATGCTCAATTGAAATGACTATACCTCTTATTGATGATACAATGTTCTTAGGATAATTCCTCCATGCTTTCATGTATTAACAAGACATATTATTATAAAATAAATCATCAAGTCATCATAAAAATATAATTGAAGATGTCTTGTTGTAGCTTGTTTTTGTTAGGATTCCCACAGATACTGAGAGGGGGGGGGGGGGGTGAATCAATATCTAACCGGTTTATAGAATTTCTTAACTTAAAACATGTAGAGCATATTATAACAGTGTACCGGTATGCAAGAATTAATGCAATAAACAGAAATGAAAGCAACCACATAAGAAACACACCATAACACAATGATTTAACAAGGAAACCTGGTATGGGAAAAACCTTTGTGGGATTTGTGATCCACAATATTCACTTACTAGCCAATAAGGGAATATTACTTACAATAGGGCGCTTGCACATGCAGGAAGGCCAATTGCCTAGAGCTCACTGCTCAATGGAAAGTCTCACTGACTTACAATGTGGATTATACAAATCCAATAACTTGTACTGCTTTACAATAGCATCTTCAATGCCAGATTCAGTACCGGTTTCTGCTCTGTTCTTTACATATACCCTTTAACCTATATTTCGCATAATAGGTTTGCCTAAAATTTCTCCATACTCCTTCTATTATCCAAAATGTCTGCAATGATCTCTCTTATATATGAGAGTCATTTTACATCATGCCAAGTTGGCTTACAAAGTTTATATAATAAAAAACAAAATATAATATATCAAAAATCCTGTCGGCCTTTGTGCTGGTATGCTTCCTTTCTCTACCGGTGTTGGTGTTCTGAGTGCCAGTGTAGAGTGTGTTCTTGTTAGTGCCGGTGTAGTGTAATCTCTTGCCGGTGCCATAGGATTGTAAGGTTGCCATCAATGAAAAAACCTTGAATCACCTTCAATGTCTCATTGGAGTGTGCATATGCCAACAATCTCCCCCTTTGGCATTGATGGCAACACTCATGAGAAATTTAAAAAATGTGTTATCCAAAAATGCATGTCCAAAAATATTACGAAAAATGTGTGCTCCCCCTGAGCATATGATTCCTGTGATTTTGAATTTTCTCATACCCACTACTCCCCCTTTGGCATCAATGACAAAGGTTGTCAAGATGTCAGTAGAGTTTGTAGTTTCAGCCTTGTAACTGGGTAGTTACAATTTGAAATAGATTTGCCAAAATTAAGTTTATACTCTCCATAAACTTTTTACTGTCTTTGATAGCTGTCTCTATCCTTTGAACTGTACCAGTGAGATGCTGCATGTGCTCTGTCAGTGTCCTTTGTCCCTATACATGTGCCTCATATATCTCCTTCCGCATGAATGCTAGATAGTCCAATCTTGGACTCAGTTTTAGCCTTAAACTTTTTGCCTTATTAACTATTTTCTACTTTTCTCTTCCCAACTTTAGTAATTCATCCTCAAAATTTGTTATCTACTATTCAAAAACTGATAGTGTATCTGGTGAATTAACAAAATTGTCTGCAAGTTTATTTATTTCATCCTGTACCTTGCTTATTTGCTTATCTATATTAGCTGTTAGTAGGTTTGTCTTGTAGGAGTCTTTGTACAAAGTCTTTAATTCCTTCAAAGATTTGCAAAGTTCTGGTAGAAGTGTGTCAAATTCTTTGGTACACTTCTTTATTTGATCTTCAAAGAATTTTTGTTTTTCTATTTCCATTTTATCCTTTAATGCCTCTTCCTTTACTTTCTCAATAGTCACTATATTCTCATTGATATATTTAGACAAAATTTCAATCTGACTTAATGAATCCTTATTGTCTATGTTACAATTAGGAGCTAGCCTCTATAAAATTGGTAAGGTGTAATCTATAACTTTATAGGCTTGTGAGGAACCAATAATCTGAATACCACCAGTGGTGGAAGTAACCAAGCTTGTATTGACCTCTAGTAGGTCTGTTTGTGTTTGCATTTCCTTAAGCAATGGTTTATCTACTTCTCCAGTTGCTAGTTTCCTTGTTTCCTCATGAATTTGTTCCTATTTTTGTTTTGGAACCTGTTGCTCGATCTGTTTCTCTGATTGTTGCTCTATCGTAGTCTGAGTCTGAGTTACTACCTATTCTCCTATGTTATCATCTACCGGTTTCTTTCATGTATTATTAGTTTGCTCAACTACCGGTGGCTCACTAGCCATTTCAGTCTTACCAGTTGTATCTTTGTCCACTGCAATGTTAATCTTTTGTGTATCAACATCTACTGTATATAAGACTTCAGGATTAGGATTGACATCCTCTACATCCATACTTTCAACTGTCGGTTGATCTTCTATAGTTGTTGTTGTTGTTACTGGTGGAGTAATCAAAGGAGGTGGGGGTAAGTTGTCTTTAACTTTGATACTAGGAGTCTTTGTACAAAGTCTTTAATTCCTTCAAAGATTTGCAAAGTTCCGGTAGAAGTGTGTCAAATTCTCTGGTACACTTCTTTATTTGATCTTCAAAGAATTTTTGGTTTTCTATTTCCATTTTGTCCTTTAATGCCTCTTCCTTTACTTTCTCAATAGTCACTATATTCTCATTGATATATTAGGACAAAATTTCAATCTGACTTAATGAATCCTTATTGTCAATGTTACAATTAGGAGCTAGCCTCTACAAAATTGGTATGGTGTCATCTATAACTTTATAGGCTTGTGAGGAACCAATAATATGAATACCGCTAATGGTGGAAGTAACCAAGCTTGTATTGACCTCTAGTTGGTCTATTTGTGTTTGCATTTCCTTAAGCAATGGTTTATCTACTTCTCAAATTGCCGGTTTCCTTGTTTCATCATGAATCTGTTCCTGTTTCTGTTCTAGAGCCTATTGCTCTGTGTCAGTCTGAGTTACTACCTATTCTCCTATGTTATCATATGCCAGTTTCTTTTGTGTGTTATTAGTTTGCTCAGCTACCGGTGGCTCACTAGCCATTTCAGTCTTACCAGTTGTATCTTTGTCCACCACAATGTTGATCTTTTGTGTATCAACATCTACTATATATAAGACTTTAGGATTAGGATTGACATCCTCTACATCTATACTTTCAACTGCTGTTTGATCTTCTATAGTTGTTGTTGTTGTTATCGGCGGAGTAATCAAAGGAGGTGGGGGTAAGTTGTCTTTAACTTTGATACTAGGTGATCCAACAACTATACCTTTACCCTTGTCCTTGTCATTTTGATATACTTTTATTGGTTTGGGGATTATGTATTCTTCCTCTTTTTCTTTTTCAACCAGGAATATGTCCCATGCATTTTCTGTGTCTTCATTTACCTCATTGGTTCTTCCAGCCATTAATGCAATGTGCCAGTGTGCAGTAGAAAATGTTGACCGGTTGGCTTCAACAATTAAATTATCAATTTGTTTGGGTGAGTTCACTGGGTACACAACAAGTAGCTTTTCTATCTTGATTTTCTTGTCAAGTTCTACTACTGCTTCTCTTCTTGCTTCCAATCTTTGAAATTATTCATTTGGTACTTCATCTGCTACTTCCATCAAAAACTTCTTATACATGTCCATGTGTAGAATACCATTGTTTTCTACTTGTTCTTTTTCATCTGCTATCAGAGTGTTATACAATTTTTCTATATTCTTTAGTTTTCCTTCCTATGTAATTTCATTCAATTGAATGTCGAGAGGGGCCATGTCCTGATATGTCCTCTTCTTCTTCTTAGGTGTCAGCTTTTTCTTAGGTGTAGTCTTCTTAACTGGAGATCTCACTGCTTGTTGTTTCTGTCTTGTCCTCCTGGGTGAGGGTGTGGTTGCCGGTGAGGGATCTCTTTTCCTTACAACTCTTTTGAAAGTTGCAGGCATGTCATTTTCTGAAGAAGTGCCTACCGGTGATAGGTGAGTTTTAGGTTGTAAAGTTCCTAACTCTTCCTTAGTAATACTCGTTTGTTTTAACACATCTTCTTTAATGGCCTTTGCCTGTCTAGAACCTCTTCTCACAACTGCTTTGACCTTTTTCACTCTCTTCTTAGATTGAATTTGACTCTCTATGGTCTCAGCACTACCAAATACTTCTTCTTTTGGTTCATTTGGTTCTTCTAGAAGTTCTTTAACATATGTTTGAATGATGAGATCATTAGTCTCATAACCCATTTCTGTTACCCAAATAGTTCTTGGGATGACTGCTTCCATCCATATCTCATCCTTTTTTATTACAAAATAGATTTCATCCTTATATTTATAACCAATCTTTTGTGATAATCTAATTCTTTTCTTCATTTTTTCCTTAAGTGCTTGAAAGAAATCATGGATATTCTGTTCCTTATCTTCTCCCATATTGTTGAATAGTTCTGTTAGCTGTTTACCTACTGGTATATCAAATCCGAGTTCTTTGTAGCCTATACCCAGAACCTGTTTGGTTATATGTAGCATCAAACATACTACAATATTTCCAAACCTAAAAGTTCCTTTCTTATCCTTCTTAATCTTGCCCAGATTGTCGATTAACTCATCCTTCAACCACTCACATACATCAATCTTTGCATTATCTGTGATCAAGTCATAAGCACTCTTAATACATAAAATTGAAACTGAGTTAAGTCTATTTGCATGATTCCCTTATACCCTAAGATCATGCTAACAAATCTCACATTTATATCTGTTACATTATTTACCCTTAAGGACCTTCTGTCAGATGTTGCACCAGCTAGCTTAGTAACTAGGTCATTTCAGACCTTCTTGGTTTTGTCTGGCCTTTTACCGGTGGTCGGTAACCCTGTCACTGCTTTGATAACTTCCTTGGTAATTTTATGAATTGCATCTAACAAGAAAAATTCTCCATGAACCCTTCTTAAAACCATCCTAATCACATCCTTGGGAAATTCAGGAATGCTAAGGATCTCTGTAAATCCTAGGGTTTCAACAATTTCATGTTCATCTTTTACATTGCCGGATTCATCACATATGATAGATTTAAACATGGGTTTAATCTCTTCATCTCCTAATTCTTCTATGTTGCAGTGGATGTAAATTCTGGGGTCTTCAACATAAACAACTCCCTTAGGAATTTGAGAAAAAGCACCTACATTGTCATCTTTCTTTGCTATCTCAGGAACACATTGAAATACGGGCCTAGGGCATTTTATAACCTCGACTACAGTAGGGTTCACTATATATTCAAGTGCAGAGGTGGATGCCATGATGAGAAATACCTTTTTCTACATTTAGGATGGATGAATGTTGAAATCCTTTGCTTCTTCGCTTTCAAATGCCTTTGCTCTGGAGATTTCACGCTCTTCGGGTGTTTGAATTTGCAGTAAAGTGAAATGGAGCTAAAACCACTAATTTATAATGTTTATTTTGCCATCTACCACATTTAATGTATGTTGGTTAAGTAATTACTTAACATGTCTGCCGGTAATGAAGTAATTTACAACTTCTCGTCTCTATCCGAGGGAATAATAGCACATGTGTCATTAGATTGCCAAATCCTCAAAGAAACTTTCTTCAATTTGATGAAGAAATTCTTGCCGGTGGAGTACTGCTCTATCCTACCGGTGAAGCATCACTCCATCCTGCCAATGAAGCATTTATTGGTTCTACCGGTGGAGGAGTATTCCCAACATTTAGATCAGCTTTTCTAATCCATTGTTTTGAGAATTCTTTCTTTACCTATTCAACTTTTGCTTTCTCTTTCAAGCTAGAACTTTTGTTATCTGCCAGTGATCCTGTACTTCTGCAAAATTTTGCAATATGCCCAATCTCATTACATGCATAACAAGTGACATTATTTTTTTGAATAGTTTTGCCATAACCTATGCTGGTTTGAGTTCTGCATTGATTAGATAGGTGTCCAAATCTTCCACAAACATAACATCTTACATTCATTCTACAATTTTCAAAGGTGTGACCAACTTTGTTGCTTTTTGAACATTGATTGGTGGATGTGTTGATGTTTTGATGATTTCTAGAACTACATTCATTTTCTCTATGACCATACTTATTACAGTTAGAGCATTTTCCATTGAATTTATAAGCATTAGGTTGTCTTACTGGTTTGCTGTGATCTTGAGTGTTTGCAGTACCGAAGCTTTCTCCAACTTCAAAGCCAATTCCACAAGTATCACCATTAGGTTTCTGAATCTTCAATAAGTCACCAAGTTGTTCTGAGCTTTTCTTGAATTTGTGTTTGTGGTGATTGGCAATATCCAGTTCTCTTTGTAAGATCTCTTTCTGTCTCATCAGTTCATTTGAGTCATTTTGTGCATGCATTAGATTTGTCTTCAATAGGTCATTTTCATAGCCAAGTCTTGTGTTCTCATTTGTTGCATCACTTAGTCTTCTGGTCAAATCCTCTTCATTCTTCTTTCTATCTTCAATTTCTTTACAAAATCTCATAGTCATATCCTGCATCTCATTCTTTGTTATCATGTTCTCTTCTTTCAGTTTGCTTATTTGATCATTAAGAGTTTCTTTTTCATCATTCTCATTTTGCATGTTTTCACATAGTTCTCTTCTCTTGTTTCTTGAAATAGTAAGTTTCTCTTGAAGTGCTCAAATGATATCCTGAGCTGCCTTTAGATCATCTTCAAGTTTGATGTTTTTCAATTTCTATGTATCATAGTCTAAGAGAGCTGCTTCAAGTTGCTTCATCAGATTTTCCATGTCTGGCGGTGTCAAGATCTTTTTCAAGCTATTAGCCTTTTGAAAGTAGAGGACCAAGCTCTAATACCAATTGTTAGGATTCCCACAAATACTGAGAGGGGGGGGGGGTGAATCAATATCTAACTGGTTTATATAATTTCTTAACTTAAAACATGTAGAGCATATTATAACAGTGTCCTGGTATGCAAGAATTAATGCAATAAACAAAAATGAAAGCAACCACATAAGAAATACAACATAACACAATGATTTAATGAGGAAACCCGGTGTGGGAAAAACCTCGGTGGGATTTATGACCCGCAATATTCACTTACTGGCCAATAAGGGAATATTACTTACAATAGGGGGCCTGCACATGTAGGAAGGCCAACTGCCTAGAGCTCACTACTGAATGGGAAGTCTCACTGACTCACAATGTGGATTATACAAATCTAATAACTTGTACTACTTTACAATAGCATCTTCAATGCCAGATTCACTATCAGTTTCTGCTTTGTTCTTTACATATACCCTTTAACCTATATTTCACATAATAGGTCTGCCTAAAATTTCTCCATACTCCTTCTATTATCCAAGATGTCTGCAATGATCTCTCTTATATATTAGAGTCATTTTACATCATGCCAAGTTGGCTTAAAAAGTTTTCACATTAAAAATCAAAATATAATATATCAAATATCCTATCGGCCTCTGTGCCAGTATGCTTCCTTTCTCTGCCGGTGCCGGTATTCTGAGTGCCAGTGTAGAGTGTGTTCTTGTTAGTGCTGGTGTAGAGTGTTATCTCTTACCAGTGTCATGCTTTGCTGGTGCCATAGGATTGTAAGATATCCATCAATGACAAAACCATCAATCACCTTCAATGTCTCATTAGAGTGTGCATATGCCAACAATCTCCCCCTTTGGCATTGATGGCAACACTTATGAGAAATTTAAAAAATGTGTTATCCAAAAATGTGTGTCCAAAAATATTACCAAAAATGTGTGGTCCCCCTGAGCATATGATTCTTGTGATTTTGAATTTTCTCATACCCACTACTCCCCCTTTGGCATCAATGACAAAGGTTGTCAAGATGTCAGTAGAGTTTGTAGTTTCAACTTTGTAATTGGGTAGTTACAATTTGAAATAGATTTGCCAAAATTAAGTTTATACTCTCGATAAACTTTTTACAGTCTCTTATAGCTATCTTTGTCCTTTAAACTGTGCCAGTGAGATGCTGCATGTGCTCTGTCGGTGTCCTTTGTCCCTATACAAGTGCCTCAGATATATCCTTCCACATGAATGCTAGATAGTCCAATCTTGGACTCAGTTTTAACCTTAAACTTTTTTCCTTATTCACTATTTTCTCCTTTTCTCTTCCCAACTTTAGTAATTCATCCTTAAAATTTTTTATCTGCTGTTCAAAAACTGATAGTGTATCTGGTGAATTAACAAAATTGTCTGCAAGTTTATTTATTTCATCTTGTATCTTGCTTATTTGCTTATCTATATCAGCTGTTAGTAGGTTTGTCTTGCAAGAGTCTTTGTACAAAGTCTTTAATTCCTTCAAAGATTTGCAAAGTTCTAGTAGAAGTGTGTCAAATTCTTTGGTACACTTCTTTATTTGATCTTCAAAGAATTTTTGTTTTTCTATTTCCATTTCATCCTTTAATGCCTCTTCCTTTACTTTCTCAATAGTCACTATATTCTCATTGATATATTTAGACAAAATTTCAATCTGACTTAATGAATCCTTATTGTCTATGTTACAATTAGGAGCTAGCCTCTACAAAATTGGTATGGTGTCATCTATAACTTTATAGGCTTGTGAGGAACCAATAATTTGAATACCACCAGTGGTGGAAGTAACCAAGCTTGTATTGACCTCTGGTTGGTCTCTTTGTGTTTGCATTTCCTTAAGCAATGGTTTATCTACTTCTCCAGTTGCCGGTTTCCTTGTTTCCTCATGAATCTGTTCCTGTTTCTATTCTAGAGCCCGTTGCTCTATCTGTTTCTCTGATTGTTGCTCTATCTCAGTTTGATTCTGAGTTACTACCTATTCTCCTATGTTATCATCTACCGGTTTCTTTCGTGTGTTATCAGTTTGCTCAACTACTGGTGGCTCACTAGCCATTTCAGTTTCACTAGTTGTATCTTTGTCCACCACAATGTTGATCTTTTATGTATCAACATCTATTGTATATAAGACTTCAGGATTAGGATTGACATCCTCTACATCCATACTTCCAACTCCTAGTTGATCTACTATAGTTGTTGTTGTTGTTGTTGTTACCGGTGGAGTAATCAAAGGAGGTGGGGGTATGTTGTCTTTAACTTTGATACTAGGTGGTCCACCAACTATACCTTTACCATTGTCCTTGTCCTTCTGATATACTTTTATTGGTTTGGGGCTTATGTATTCTTCCTATTTTTCCTTTTCAACCAGGAATATGTCCCATGCATTTTCTATGTCTTCATTTACTTCATTGGTTCTTCCAGCCATTAATGCAATGTGTCGGTGTGCAGTAGAAAATACTGACCGGTTGGCTTCAACAATTAAATTATCAATTTCTTTGGGTGATTTCACTGGGTACACAACAAGTAGTTTTTCTATCTTGATTTTCTTGTCAAGTTCTACTACTGCTTGTCTTCTTGCTTCCAATCTTTGAAATTATTCATTTGGTACTTCATCTGCTACTTCCATAAAAAATTTCTTATACATGTACATGTACAGAATAACACTGTTTGCTACTTGTTCTTTTTCATCTGCTATCAGAGTGTTATACAATATTTCTATATTCTTTAGTTTTCCTTCCTCTGTAATTTCATTCAATAGTATGTCAAGAGGGGCCATGTCCTGATATGTCTTCTTCTTCTTCTTCTTAGGTGTCAACTTTTTCTTAGGTGTAGTCTTCTTAACCGGAGATCTCACTGCTTGTTGTTTCTATCTTGTCCTCCTGGGTGAGGGTGTGGTTGCCGGTGAGGGATCTCTTTTCGTTACAACTCTTTTGAAAGTTGCAAGCATGTCATTTTCTGAAGAAGTGCCTACCAGTGATAGGTGAGTTTTAGGTTGTAAAGTTCCTAACTCGTCCTCAGTAATACCTGTTTGTTTTAACACATCTTCTTTAATGGCCTTTGCCTATCTAGAACCTCTTCTCAAATTGCTTCGACCTTTTTCACTCTCTTCTTAGATTGAATTTGACTCTCTATGGTCTCAGCACTACCAAATACTTCTTACTTTGGTTCATTTGGTGCTTCTAGAAGTGCTTTAACATATGTTTGAATGATGAGATCATTAGTCTCATAACCCATTTCTGTTACCCAAACAATTCTTGGGATGACTTCTTCCATCCATATCTCATCCTTTTTGATTACAAAATAGATTTCATCCTTATATTTGTCAACAATCTTTTGTGATAATCTGATTCTTTTCTTCATTTTTGGCTTAAGTTCTTCAAAGAAATCATGGATATTCTGTTCCTTATCTTCTCCCATATTGTTGAATAGTTCTGTTAGCTGTTTACCTACTGGTATATCAAATCCAAGTTCTTTGTAGCCTATACCCAGAACTTGTTTGGTTATATGTAGCATCAAACATACTAGCAGGTTTCCAAACCTAAAAGTTCCTTTCTTATCCCTCTTAATCTTGCCTAGATTGTCAATTAACTCATCCTTCAACCACTCACATACATCAATCTTTGCATTATCTATGATCATTTCATAAGCACTCTTAATGCATAGACTTGAAACTGAGTTAAGTCTATTTGCGTGAGTTGCCTTATACCCTAATATCATCCTAACAAATCTCAAATTTATATCTGTTACATTATTTACCCTTAAGGACCTTCTGTCGGATGTTGCACCAGTTAGCTTAGTAACTAGGTCATTTGAGACCTTCTTGGTTTTGTCTAGCCTTTTACTGGTGGTCGGTAACCCTATCACTGCTTTGACAACTTCCTTGGTAATTTTATGAATTGCATCTAACTATTTGCGCATAATTGCTTCAATTTCAACACATTTACCCTAATTTCAACATTTTCACAATTCAACTTAAAAGAGGGAATCAAGTCCTAACCCAGTGAATCCAATAGGAATTCTCAGCCCTATCCTTGCCGATTTGAGGCTAGATCTATTAAGTTCACCCCTCTTTAATGTAGTGGTCTCTAAGCAAAATATTAAGGGTTTTACTTCATCATTAGGTGAAACCCTAATATTTTCACTATTACAAATCTCAAAGTAAAATTACCTTTTGGTTGGCATAGAATAATTATTTTTTGCATTAGGGATAGTTCTAGAAATGGAAAGACCAACATATTATCCCCTTGAAATTTTAGCCAAAAAGCATCAGACATTGTTCACCGATTTCTCGTGTCCTAACAAAATAGGCCCAAATTTTTTAGGGTCATGAGATAATTAGATCCTGGTTTCATAACTATAATTTATATGAAAAAGTAATAATATTTAAGCAGAGAAAAAGTTATTTTAAAATTTAAAATAGGGTAGGACTTATAATGAATTGAAATAATAAAAGATAAAGGGCACACCTAAAATTAAGGGCCCAAATAGTAAAGCTTTGATGTATTAAAGTGGAATAGGACTCATTATATATAATTAATTATTAATCTAATTTAACAAAAGGTCCTATAATGTATAGAGGAATGGGAAATACTAAAATGAGTGCTAAGAAAGAGTGAAATTGAACTCATAAATAAAAGAGTACAATTTATGACATTGCAAAACCTATTTCCAACAATTGCATTTAGAAGGAGAATGAACTCAATAGGCTCAACCTCAAACATATTGGGAGAGGATTGAACACGAGGTAAATTTAGTACTCCTTTGTTGAGTTTAAAATGAGCAATATAAACAATGTGAATTGAATGCATAAAATAGGATAAATGATGCAAAATTGATAATGTTTAGCATGAACAAACAATTTCTAGATCAAATATGTAGACATAAAGTACATATTTAGAAATGGGAAGAAGAGAGGAACCTATGTCTAGAATCTAAGCTCGTAAATATGGGTCAAGGGTGTTAGTCAACCTTGACGCAAATTTATCGGATGCAAACAACATAAATAATTTCAAAATTAGGATTTTTCTCTAAGTATCTTCCTAAAAATTTATTAAAAAAGCATTGAACACTGATACTAAGTGACCTTAACCCAATGCTTTAACTTCTGGAAAATTTGGTTTTGTGTGTGTTGGTTTTCTCTTCTCAGTTCTATAACTATTCTCTAGATCCCGTCACCCATAAACACAAGAGGGGAAAATGTTGTTTTGATAAGGATGTCAAGGGCACTAGTCACCCTTGACTGACCCATTAGGGTTGAATTAAGGACTAGAGAGTAGAGAAAAGAATAAATATTGAAGATATGATGTTGGTGTGAGTAAAATTAGGTAGGTGTGAGTAAAATTAGGCACAATCAGGACATAAAAGGAAAAAATGCCAAAGTGAGGCCCAAGTGAGTATGAAATTGCATAAGGATATAATTTAGATGCTACATTTATCCCCCACTTTAGTAGGAGTATAAACCCATTGATCAGGTTGAAAGAACCTGAATAATGAGAGGGGGGGTGAATCGATATTCCCATGTATTAAAGGAAAACAACATTTCACCAATTATAACTATCCACAAAATATTAGACAAACTTGATTGATATAAAGCAACTAATGCAAAGTAAATATGAAGAACATAACCACAAGATAAACACCAAATTTTATACGTGGAAAACCCAAAGTGGAAAAAACCACAAAGAGTGTTAACTCTCAGGAGAATATAACTAGTTATATTTGAGTTTAGAAAGAGGTGGCTCACTACCAGATTACAAAAATGACTCACTACTAGATTGCTCACTATAAATTTACAAAGAGAATGGTCAACGCTTGCGAAATCGTACTTTAACAGTGGCGCATTGCCTTATTTTAGGGTTTTTGTGTCGCATTACCATTTCTCCTATGTTATGCACTTGGTCTTTATCATTTGCGAGAATCGAGTCCTTCTTCTTCATTCTTCATTTGTCTCGCTTTCAAATTTGGTCTTGTCAATAACAATATTTGTCATGATTTTGATCAATCTTATCTTCTCACATCAATGTGTGTGCTCATTTGTCATATTTTGACATCATCAATTTGATTTCATTTTGGACATCATCAATCCTAATTAGGGTTTTGTCTTCTTATCAATCTTGTCATCTTGCGATCGATTTTTCATCAATCGTTGTCATTTTCAATCTTGTCATTTTGCAATCTATTTTATCATCGATCCTTGTCTTTTTGTCAATTTTGTCATTTTTACGATCGATTTGTCATCGATCGTCATCCTTCTCAATCGTGTCAATTTGGATCAATTTGTCATTGTTCCTCATCAATTGGCGCATTTGTCAATCAAATCATTTTATCACATTGGTCCTTTGTTAATCAGAGTCATGATCGGGTCAATTATCTTTCATCAAGACCTAATTGTCATCCTTGCATTGCTAATTCATCTTCTAGGGTTTTGTGATTTAATCGTTTAACTTTGTTTGTCATTTCTCCCTTTAGGATTAATAAATTATTTATTTATCCTAAGTCTTCTCATCGCAATTAAATGTTCATTTAATTGGCTAATTATTCCTCTTTTTGTGAATTAATTAATAAATGATAAATTATTAATTAATTCACCTAATTTATCTTAATTCCTAATTTTTCCTCTTTTTCTAATTTCCTAATTTTCTAATTTCTAATTCAATTCTCTCCTATTTTTCTCCTAATTTCATGGGAATGACATTTCAATTTGTCATAATTTGTCATAATTGACAATCAATCAATTTTTGACATAGAAATTTGTCATAATTTTGTCATGAATTATCAATCAATCAATTTTGCATAGAAAGTGCATAATTTGTCATAATTGACATTTTTGATTTACAATTTCCATTTGAATTGAATCATGCTAATTTGATCATTTCTCCAATTTATCTATAAATTGGATGAATTTCTTCAATCTCGGCTAATAATCACATTATCTAATAATCACTTGTTTGAATTACTTTGTCGAATCAATCACGCTTTGAGTATTCTTGTGCCAATGTCAATCTTGCTTTCACATTAGGTTTATGCACTTGAAGGTGAGATCCACAAATAAAGGCTATTTGGAGAAGAAAGAAGGACAATGGAGCCGCATGAAGGAGACATTCGAATCTGCATCTGGTTTGCTTAGTTTTTAGTTTTGAATGTTTTATTTTTTATGTCTCTATTGAGTGTAATTAGGATTGATCATTGCAATCTGCTTTTGTGATTGAGCTATTATTAATACTATTTGCTTTGATGATTTTCAACTTCCTAGCTACATTAATTGGTGAACCCGACGTGAATACTAACCATCTAACCCCTTAATTGTGTTTTTGAGTGCTTTTGAGTTGATTTGCAGGTCAAAAAACCCAAGAAACAGGGTAGTGCATTGTTTTCTGGAAACTTCCGCGCCTGTGTCAAGCATTCTGCGCCTGTGTCAAGCATTCTGCGCCTATGTCACACATTCTGCGCCTATGTCAAGGACATTCTGCGCTTGTGTCAGACATTCTGCGCTTGTGTTAGACATTCTGTGCCTGTGTAAAGTCCAGAAATAGAGGTAAAAGACAGTGTTTTTCACTTGCAAGTTGTTTTCTTTTGCATTCTATTTCTGCTTTTTTGGTTTTGTTGGTACTAATTCTCTATGCAGAACCTTGGCATATGCATGGTAAAGACAAACAAATGAAACTACTAACATGTTTTTGTGCAGGTTCGATAGTCAAAGACTAAACATATCAAACTTCTGACTTGGGTTTTGCAGGTTGCCTTGGACTACAACTAAACTTTGTGTTTGCAATTAATATTTAGGCACCTAGTGATTTCTAAATAGGATGGAATGAATCTATGCTTGATTTTATTGTTGAGTTTGACATTGGAGTAGGAGAGTATGCTCTCATCCTTCTTAGGGTGATCAAAAATCTAGATCTTCAATACCATGCTCATGTCTTTGATTGTGTGTCACCTTTAGAGGGCCTACCTTCCCGACCATTTGCTTTTGCAAGCAAGTGA
This sequence comes from Cryptomeria japonica, assembly GCF_030272615.1. Lineage (NCBI taxonomy): Eukaryota > Viridiplantae > Streptophyta > Pinopsida > Cupressales > Cupressaceae > Cryptomeria > Cryptomeria japonica. The sequence goes on along the minus strand of NC_081410.1, from coordinate 455,622,085 downwards.
TAATCGTGAGAAGGGAATGACCCAAAGTGAGTACGGATAGAATACCTTGGCATTCTAACTCACTATAAACAAATATCTGATGAGCGAAAGCTTTGAAGGAAGGGTTACGTGGGAATTGCAGTTACTTGGGAAGTGATGACCCTTGAACTCTTTCTCATATCAACATCTAAGTAGGACCTCACGGTCTAAATCATGCTTGTGTGATTACATTTGTTTGGTATCTTGATGGGCTTAATGTCTCAATCACACTTGCGTGACATCAAGGAGTAACGCTTAACAGAAATCCTTACTAAACACCATGTATTTAGAGGCCAAAAATCCTTCTAGTTTCTTGAGAAGGACAAGTTCGGATACTTGGAAGAGATACTAAGTTTGCCATGGGGAGATTTCCATGGGGACTGATGCTTGGCTTCCCTGAGAAGTGAGTGTCATGGAGGGGAGCCCGTGGGGTCAAGCATCTATGTATTCTCCTTGAATCCCATAACAAGTCTACCTCTCAAGTACCTAATGCCCTTGCCTACCATAAGAAATGTGTGAATGAGCATGATTGTCTTGAGTCTAAGTTGAAATATCTTGTCTTCTTTGCTTGTCAAAAGTTGAATTGTGTCTCATTTCAAAAACAAGACAAATTGATTCAAAACAAGGTTAAACACAAGAACATTTCATCCAACAAAGTTCAAAACATCTTCAAACATGGTTGTCAAAAATTGTTCAAAATCTTGTCTCAACATTCATGTCACTTAGATTTAGGTTCATCCTAGGTTGTATGTTGCAAAGTTCATTGTCAAGTACCAAGGTTAGGTTTCACCTAAGTCATACTCCTTTGCATATCAATAAAGGTCATCCATTTGCATGTGTCCTCTTGCATTAAAGTAATACCATTGTCATACATTCATATTTGCATACCCTAGGTCTCTTCATTAAGCTTAGGTCATTATCATATCATATTAGGGTCATTTGCATAGTAATTGTCTCTTAGCATATAGTGTCAAAACTAAGTTTTGTCATACTTTAGTAATCCAAATCTTTGATAAACCCTAAGTCATTGTTAAAAAGTCTAGACCTTATCATATCAAACTTTTGTCTTTTTGTCATCAATGTCATTTGGTCAAACCTAGCTTAGTATCCAAGCATATAGGGGAGACTTTGTCATTTTGTCCTTTTGTCACTTGGTCCTTTTGTCCTTTGAGGTCTAGACATCATTTCAATTTCCTAAAGGGTCTCTTTCTTAGATTTGCATTCCAAAAAGTTTGTAAAAATATTGAAAAACAACCAAAAACATAGGTTGCATTCTTGCCATAGGTTGCATTCTCATTCATTTAGTTTGCATTTAGTTGCATATCATATATTGTCCTTGAAAAATCCCAAAAACATTGCATAGTGACATGTCTATTGAAACAAGGTTCCAAGTACCAATGATGCAAAAAAGTTTGACGTATCAACTGACAATGCAATCGAATTTTAATCCAAGGCAATCACAATTATATCCAACCCAACAACAAGGCAATATCGATCAAACTTTTTATGATGCAACAAGTCTCCAAATACAAAAACTAGAGGAGAAGCTAGCTCAAGAAGAGGAGATATTGGAACAAAGAGTGAAAAACATTGAGAAGAATAGATCACAAATGTCCAAAATGTTTCAAAAATTTCTAGGTTGAAATCCAAAGATTGAGCCAATTGATGTAAGATCTCTTCTTGAACGACCAGACATACCAGCTCTCCTCTCACAAATAGAGATGATGAAACAATTTCAAGAAAAGAGACAACATCAATTTCAACATTATGTGCCTTCACATCAAGAACAAGAAGGTGTTTACTATCAATCAGATTTTCAACCAATACAACCAATGGTTCAACCAATTGTTCAACATATACAACCAATACAACCAATGGTCCAATTTGAACAATATGTCCAACCAATGGTGGAATATCAATGTCAACAACCACAACCAAACATTCAAAAAAAAAGGTTGCAACACACACCAACCCAAGTTTCAAACATGTCAGAACAATTGAACCAAGTCCAATATCAAAACATGACATTAGATCAGAACCAAATTCTTGCCAAACAAGTTCAAATTCTAGATACAACCATGTCAAAACCTCGAAAGAAAGGTGGCTTTATTGCAATGCTCTTAAGGAAATTACCAAGTGAGTTCTTTGAGGAAGATTAAAATAATACACTTATGTCTAGCAATGCCTCATCTCCTCACAAGCAAATTGACTCTCCAGTGGCATCTATCCCTACACCTTTAGAAGTTTCACAAGAACCTTCCATATTGTCCTCATCAAATAATACACCCAAGGATGCAATTATCCAAGAGCTATCCATAATTGATATCCAAGATAATCCAATTCATGATGCACATCCTTGTCTTTTATTAGAAATACAAGACCCAATGCCACCATGCACTTTATTGCCATTACCTGTTTTAGAGGACCCCATTCGAAGTCCTTCTTCCTCATGTTCAAGCATTGATTCCTTGTTAGAATCCTCCATGCATATCCAAAGTCCAACCCCATGTCAAGAGGATAATTTAGAGCATGAAGAAACATGTCTTAAAATAGATCAAGACCAAACCTTATCATCCCATCCAATTGGTGACCAGGACCCCATGTTCCCAGACACTCACGATGATTCCCCTATTCTTGTCCATCCTATCCAAAGTCCTATTGATACTCCCTTCCCCGAGAAAGATCAAGATATCCCAGTTCATCCAATCCCAAATGATCCCCTTCCATTTCATGAACACAATGTCCTTTCAAATCCCATTGACATTCCACTTCCCAAGAAAGATCAAGATATCCTTTCCATCCTTTATGATGATCCCATTGAAAGTCAAGAGCAAAGCACCTTTAAAGAGGATTCCAATGATCTTCCTCCTTGTCAAGATCAAATTATTCCTTTAAATCTTCCACAAGATCCACTTGTTCCTCCATCTCCTTGTCCTAATGCTCCATATACACTCCAAGATCTCATTTCTTGTGATGATCCCATTATTTCTCTCATTCTATCTCTTGAAGAGCCTATCATTGAACCATGTCCACCACACAATCCTAGTCCCCCTCATGATCCTAGTCCCCGTCATGATCCTAATCCCCCTCATGATTCTAACGTGTTAGTGCAAGATGTCCATGAACCCTCGACATGCATAATGGGTTCTTCCACTTTGGTGCAATCTGATCCACTTCAAGATCTCATTATTTCTTTCATATCATATCCACCTCATAATGGACTCGCGTCTTCTTCTCAAAGAAAAGAGTATCCTACAAGTCAAGATATTCATAAAGGCAAAGGAGTAGATCTCCATAAGCAAGAATCCCTTCATGTCAAAGAAGATCTTCAGGGTCATGTCTACACAACTCACTCTCAAGACGTTGGTATCCCTCCATCAAAATCAAAACATACACCTTCCCCATCATACTTTCCATCCATCTTAGGTCCTTATATCCCTTCATCCTTTATGCAAGGTCAGCAAAGGCACACATCCTTGAGTAAATTTCATCCATCCAAAAGAACTCCATTTCATTCATATCCATCCATGCATTCCTTTCCCCCTCCAAGCAATTTGGATGTCAAGTATAAAAGTCATAAGTCTAGAAATCCACATGTATTCAAGGATCAACATGTTCAATATAATCGACATGTCAAAACAAAGAACAATATTATCTATAAAGAAAAAGAAATATCCAAAAGGCCACAAAGGCCCACTGAGCAAAATAAAGCAATGTCAAAATATATATGGGTTCCTAAATCCCTTGTGCAAGCAATGCACTCCAAGGAACCACAAAAGCATGAAAAATAAAAAACCATGTGGATCCCTAAGCGGCTCCCTGAAGCACAAAAGCCTAAAGAAACATCCAACTTGGCATCCAAAGTTGCTATTCCTCCATCCAACCCTCTCAAATTTGTTCCTCCATCACCTTCTTCCTCCGTTTTGGGCCCTTATGTCCCAAAATCCACAGCCTTTCCTTCGTCAAAATCTCAATATCCAGAATATGTCTTTCCTCCATCAGTCCATCACCCCTCAAGGTGTGTGCCAATGTCGATCTTTCCTTCATTTCCATCCACTGAAGCCCAATTCTTCCAATACCCTATCCATTAACCAATGCATATTTTCCATCCTTCGATCCCATTGGTCCAATCCTTTGCATAAATCCTTGCCTTAGTTTCATCTCATTTTCCATGTCCTTATCCTACCAATGTCTTTGAGCATACTTTTAAAGGTCATGGTCCATTTTTTTCAAGGCTACTATCCAAAAACAAAAAAGATGCTTGAGTCATTCTTCCATCCCCTATCATGTGTCCATCTTCTATTGAAAAAGTCAAAATACAAAAAAAAAAAAAAGTGAGAAAAAAAAAAGACAAGAAAAGAAAAAAAGTAAAGAAAAATAATTCGTCCACTGGTGAAAACCTGGCAAACAGGCGCCTTGGGCAAGTACCGTGATGAAAACCTGGCAAACAAGCATCATGTGTAATCTATGAACTTCTTGCACACCACACTTGGGGGCAGGTTTCCTCCTTCATATCCTATTGCCCTTCATTATCCTATCATACCATGTCATACTCCTTCATGTCCTATTACTCTTCCTTATCCTATTGTCCCTCAGGTCCATTTCCTCTTTCCACCTTTGATCTTGACAAGGCTGAGGATCTTCATGAGCATCATGCATCTTGTTTGCAGCTTTTATTCCATCATAGCTTTTGGTCTTTATCCATTTGCTTATTATAACCTTTCATCCATATTCCCTAGCTTATTGCAACTTTCTGCCACTATCCCTTAGCCTACCCCAACCTTCAGTCCATGTCCCTTATCCATTCTTGGTCTTGCTTATCCTATCCATACACTCTTTTTCATTCCTTGATCTTGATCTGACATAAGGACGCAAAATTTACACATGGTTTCAAACACCTCTTGACATGTCCCTCATGCTATGTCACTGCTTTACATTGGCATATCCAGTCTCTTGTCCCATCACACAATAGCCCATGAAAATTGCATCCGTATTGTCTCCATGATAAAAGGCCTTTGTCTTCTCTCTATCCACCATCATTTCAGAAAGCCTATTTATTCACCTGTCATATTCCTTGCCTTGCTAGACACTGGGGGCAATAATCATAAAAATTGAAAAATGTCCTGAAATAATTAAAAAAATTGAAAAATGTCTTGAAGTAATCTCTAAAAAAATTGAAAAATGTCTTGAAATAATTCAAAAAAAATTTGAAAAATGTCCTGAAATAATTCAAAAAAATTGCAAAATGTCTTGAAAAAATCTCTAAACATCAAATAATGTCCTGAAAAAATCCCTAAAAAAGTCAAATAAAGTCCTGAAAAAACAAACAAAAAATTGTAAAATCTCGAAAAGAAAAACATAAAATGATCCCTTTGTGCATAGACAGATCGCTGAGTATACATTCAATGACACACAATCACACACTGTGCTTTACTGCAAATCACGCATTAACAGATGAACCTTTTTCAATCAAACCAAGACATTCAAATTGATCAAAATTGTCTTATCAATCAACCTCAATATCATTTGTCCTTGTCTCTACTATCATGGGTCTTATACAGGGTGTGGTATACTCGAAACCAGATCGTGTCCTGTCTTAGACGGGGTACCGCATGTCCTGAAACCAGATAGCATGATCATCCTATCAACACTTTCAACTTTTGACAATGAAGATCAAGATGTTTGTTTGACTTGTTGGAATTAGCGAGTCTTATCATTTATTGATTTATCTTCGATCATGTTCCTATGTTGCTCGATGATGTCATTGAGTGATTTAGAGTGACCGAGATGGTTCATGGTCCCTTTCTTTTTTGTGATGATTGTTGTTTGTCTATGATGTGTCTGTCTTTTGCAAAAAGGGTTGCATTTCAGCTCTGGCCTTCCATGCCATGATGCTATGCATCCATTTTGCTACATTAAAATAAAGGTTCTCACCTACAAAGTGCATTAGTGAAAGCAAGTTTTTCTTCGTCAATAACTATTCTCCGTCTCATTTTCTTCTTACTAACATTTCTTCCGTACGTTTGGATAGTCAGTTTGGTCTAGTGCTCTGATTTCCCCAAACACATATGCTGCATCCTGCATCCATTTGGTTAGTACATTTGCATTATATCAAACATCACATCAAGCATTTTATTCATTTCATATTATCAATACATCAAAAACACATTAAAAAAAACAAAAACATCCATACATGTTCCACAATAATACATAGATAATGCATACGCCATCCATACATAGAAAATAACATAAGTCATAATACATTGCATCCCATCATCTCGATGCATATCATATCATATGTCACAATAATATCAGAGTACAAAATTGGACTATCTGTCCTAAGTATGGCCCGCAGGCTGACTACAAAATGTCAAACTAAATAATGTCCACTGTCTGTCATACGAAGCATGTGCCTCTATCACTAGGTGCTCCCTCTATCCTCCTCATCCCTACCATGTCTCGCGGATGATGTCCCTCCTGGTCCTGGTTGTGGTGGTCTCATAGGTCCACTCACCCCCATGCTGCTCAATGACCTCTGAGAGCGTGCCCTACTCTCTATCCTCGATCATGCCTGATATGAAGCTACTCTCTACTCTGGTGGAACTGCACTCTCATATAGTGTCCTCCAATGGTGTATCTCCTCTCCGGTCTCTACCAACATCTATGCCATCTTGCATGTACTGGCATCCCGAATCGACCCAATGTACTCAGTGACTCTTTGTTCCTCTCGCTGTGCCTGAGCTATCGTTGTATCTTGAGCCACTGTGAGTCTGGCTATCTCCTCTCTAAACTGCTCATGCGCTCTCTCTAAAGTCACAATATGATCATGCTGACTCGCTATGGTAGCCCTGCACATTTCCCTCTCCTCTATGCTAGCTATCTTCGGCTCTATGGGTATATCCTGCAGTGCCTCCTGCTCACCTGAATCTGGCTCATCCTCGTCATCCCCCTCATCATCTCCATCCTCATCATCCCCCTCATCCTCATCCCCACCCTCATCCTCCTCATCCTCATCATCTCCCTCCTCCTCTCCTGTGAGTGGGAAGTCCTCCTGTCTCCTCGGTACTGGAATATCAAGATCTGTCAATGGCACTGGCCACCATCGTGCAAACCATCTCTCATACTCCTCTGTCATCCCGGCGTCTGCTACATCTAATCTCCAATCCCACTGTCTCTGCTGTAGCTGTGAGAAGTCAGCATATGCTATGTGTGGCTGAATCATACTCCCCCACTGACTCGTCTTTCTGTGAGATCGGGCAAAGTGTGCAGTCCTCCTAGGTACATCCTGCCTCTCTCCAAACTGTTGTATGACTCTTTCTGGCAGGTACAACTCAATCACTCTCTAGCAATTCACTGGTCACCCAATCAGGTACCTCTCCTATCTGCAATACGGTAGCTCCTCACTGTCATCTGACCATCCCGGACAATCACGATATGGCCTCCATGTGAACTCTCTCAATCTGTCTAGCTCATGTCGCCAATAGAATATGTATCCAAAAGGACCCTGTCTCAGTGCTCCCCCATAGTAGTACACATATGGTCAATGTGGTACTACCCATCTCTCTATAATCGGTCGACATATGGCTATGTGCTCAAATGCCCATACTTGTAACAGTGTGACTCCACAGCTCAAAGTCTGCACTCCCTGATATGCTATCTAATGCAACTGAAAATATAGCATAGCTAGTACACATGGTCCCCATGCGTACACCGCACCCTTTGTTGCCATCCGCTCTAGCACTCTTCCCCATCCAATAGGGAATCCATGTCCTCGTCTATCTCCTGCTAGTAGACATGCTATCACCATGGCTATCACCACATATCATCGATCATACTCTGATGCCATGGTCTCCCAACCAATCTCCCTCTCTACGATATCCAGATCATCTGCATCACACTTGAATAATCTGCACAATGCGTCTCTCCCTATCATTGGGTCATACTCTACCATCTCTCCATGAATCAGAATGCAGAGGATACGCCATACATCCTCTAGTGTCACAGTCGCCTCTCCAGTTGCCAGATGGAACGAGGAAGTCTCTGAATGCCATCGCTCTGCCAATGCAGTAAGCAGTCCTGTGTTTGCCCTAATCTTGGGCATGAATGTTACATAGTATATCCCCAGTCCTACTAATGTATCTTTGTCCGTGCTTCTGAGTCTATGTCGTAACATGAAGCAGTCTGGTCGGTTCTCCCACGTGATCAATGGATACTATCGACTCTACATCACAATTGGGGCATTATTTGTCAGTTTTAGGTTTTGCTCCTACGGGTTGTATTTCCTCATGTCATGTCTAAATCAGGGTGCTTTTAAGCTATTCTGACCTATCCTACCCTTATCCCCCTTTTTCAGATCATTTGCATGCTGTTTTGACCAAAATTAGGGTTGCCCATGCACTTCTGCGCCTGTGTTCTGCATCCTGCGCTTGTGTATCATAACCTGTGCCTGTGTATCCCTACACAAGCGTAGGATTCGCCCTACACAAGCATAGAAGTCAGTTTCTGCATCCCCTGTGGGCCTCGCAATGTCCCGCAAGCTAGTCAAATTCATCAAATTAAAAACATGGGTTTTTGAGATACATACCGCTGCTCTTGCGTCGTCTGGTCGTCTGTACGTGTGTACATGTTCTCTGAGGTGATCTGCCCTTGGAATGTTCACCATCTCTCTGCAAGTGTCCTTTTCCAGAGCAACAAATCCTCCTATTTGGCTAGTGCAAATGAGCAATTTTCACTCTCTTTGCCTCATTTATAGATCTTTGTCAGTGCATAGATGGACGTGCACTCTCTTCATCTCATGTTGGTCGTGGTCTTTTGCATCTTCTTTTGTTTGTCCTTCATGTATATGATCTCCGATTGTTAGTTCGTTCGAACCTATCATTTTCTGTCATTCTTATCGATCAATTGGCCTCTTTTCTGCATGTTTTCGGCCAATTCCTCGAGGGGGCATGCATATGTCATTGTCAGTGTCTGGGGCATTTTCATTATTGTTGTTTGAAACAACACTTAAAATCACATTGTCTCAAAGAGGGGCAAAATGTAGACACCTAAAAATGGTCAACGCTTGCGGAATTGTACTTTAACATTGGCGCATTGCCTTATTTTAGGGTTTTTGCGTCGCATTAACATTTCTCCTATGTTACGCACTTGGTCTTTATCATTTGTGAGCATCGAGTCCTTCTTCTTCATTCTTCATTTGTCTCGCTTTCGAATTTGGTATTGTCAATAACAATATTTGTCATGATTTTGATCAATCTCATCTTGTCACATCAATGTGCGTGCTCATTTGTCATATTTTGACATCGTCAATTCGATTTCATTTTGGACATCGTCAATCCTAATTAGGGTTTTGTCTTCTTATCAATCTTGTCATCTTGCGATTGATTTGTCATCGATCATTGTCATTTTCAATCTTGTCATTTTGCAATCTATTTTATCATCGATCCTTGTCTTTTTGTCAATTTTGTCATTTTTGCGATCGATTTGTCATCGATCATCGTCCTTCTCAATCGTGTCAATTTGGATCAATTTGTCAATCAAATCATTTTATCACATTGGTCCTTTGTTAATCAGAGTCATGATCGAGTCAATTATCTTTCATCAAGACCTAATTGTCATCCTTGCATTGCTAATTCATCTTCTAGGGTTTTGTGATTTAATCATTTAACTTTGTTTGTCATTTCTCCCTTTAGGATTAATAAATTATTTATTTATCCTAAGTCTTCTCATCACAATTAAATGTTCATTTAGTTGGCTAATTATTCCTCTTTTTGTGAATTAATTAATAAATGACAAATTATTAATTAATTCACCTAATTTATCTTAATTCCTAATTTTTCCTCTTTTTCTAATTTCCTAATTTTCTAATTTCTAATTCAATTCTCTCCTATTTTTCTCCTAATTTCATGGGAATGACATTTCAATTTGTCATAATTTGTCATAATTGACAATCAATCAATTTTTGACATAGAAATTTGTCATAATTTTGTCATGAATTATCAATCAATCAATTTTGCATAGAAAGTGCATAATTTGTCATAATTGACATTTTTGATTTACAATTTCCATTTGAATTGAATCATGCTAATTTGATCATTTCTCCAATTTATCTATAAATTGGATGAATTTCTTCAATCTTGGCTAATAATCACATTATCTAATAATCACTTGTTTGAATTACTTTGTCGAATCAATCACACTTTGAGTATTCTTGTGCCAATGTCAATCTTGCTTTCACATTAGGTTTATGCACTTGAAGGTGAGATCCACAAATAAAGGCTATTTGGAGAAGAAAGAAGGACAATGGAGCCGCATGAAGGAGACATTCGAATCTGCATCTGGTTTGCTTAGTTTTTAGTTTTGAATGTTTTATTTTTATGTCTCTATTGAGTGTAATTAGGATTGATCATTGCAATCTGCTTTTGTGATTGAGCTATTATTAATACTATTTGTTTTGATGATTTCTGATTTCCTAGCTACATGTATATATATACTAGATGCCACAAATACAAAATAATGTGTTGGCCAATCTCAACACATTATCATTAAGCTCATGTCAGCCTCTGCAAGACTTCTACATGCTTCCTTTACATACTTCTATTGCCAATTCATATATTGAGATTACCAGAAAGGGATAGGGTCATCCAGACCCAAGAATACCAAGCCAATATCACAAGATCAAGCCCAAAATCTCCAAAACATAAACTCCATGTGTACCAAGAAAACCACACCACAAAACTCAAAGAGATACTTCTGATAATTGCTAAAACTGCTAACACCGGGACACATAATTGATACCAGTATCAATGAAAAATCCTAACACCAGGATACCAAGATCAATGAGAACTCCATGACACCCCTAAAGTCATCATACATGACTATCCATGCTGCATAATACCTTCTAACCAAAACCACAACATCTAAACTGCACATAAATACTGATTGCATACAATATTCACAACAACCATAACATCCATAACATCCAGACTAATATCCTGACCTCATATATTGTTTGGTCCAAAACTAGAGGAATGATTTGACATAGTGAAAAAATTATTCACACAATTATAACAATCTCCCCCTTTGTCATTGATGGCAAAACATATTCAAAACATAACTGCACAACTCCTCCTTACTCATGCAATTCCTCAAATCAAATTCCTTGAAACTATATTCCTTTCTCCCCCTTTTGACATCAAGAACAAAGGATGCCTTTGATGAGAAATAAAAGAATAGATATATAGAACCAAAAATAGCAAAAACTAAATCTCACACAAGAACTTTCAGTTGCTCTTCTTCGGATATATAAGCTTGTATTTTTCTTGCAGGTCCAGAAGAAGAACTTCCCAAGAATGTATAGCTAGTTTGATAGTTACTGAATGACTTTTGCACTCAACCATCAGATCAACATAATTTGAAAAATTATCTGGAGCATTTGGATTCTTCTCATACTCAACTGCATTATCAAGCAATGTCAAAAAGTGCTCTAGCTTCACTTCAACAATTTCCTTAAATTTCCAAAACATGCTCACAAAGTCTTATTTCTGACTTTGCAACAAAAAGATCTCAGCTTGAAGATAATTAAATCTTATCCTTTTCTCACCATCCTTATCCTTTTGAAAATTAAAAGACTTGCCTAGACTTGTTAGTTCATCTTCGATAGCATCAATCTTACCTTTGTGCTTTGCTGCAACTGTTGGCCAAAAGATACAATATATTTAGACTCTGCTAGCACTGTGGATACAATCTCTCAATTCCTAAGTACATGTTGACAAGTTCTTTGTGCAATGATACACTCATTCAACAATTTTTGCATATCCAGGCCTTTTGATTTAACTAACTGCTCAGACATTATTTTTTTTAGAACCTCATTCAAAGATTCTAGGAGTAGATTACTAATGTCCTCAGGGCTCATAATGTTTCGGATTAAATGCTTCATCAGAATGCTCTCAATTTTTTTGACTCACTTGAAGTTAGCTATTTCATGCCAATCTTCTTGATTCCATCTATACTGTCAACCGATTTTAGAAAATTAGACTCATCATCTGAATCTCCAGCTTTCTGCTCTCCAACTTCCAAAATTTCTCCAACTTCGAGGGATACTAGATCACCACCATGACATTTTCCACCTTGCATCTCTTTGGCTTTGAAACACTAACAGGAACAAACTATCTCCTTTTTTTCTTTTTGAAGGACCAATCTCTAAAACTGGAAGAGAGACACAAAAATTGGGCGCCAACACTCCACATATCTAGAAATGATTTGAATTAGCCATTACAAATTTCTTCTTTGTTGGCCAAACTATTCAAGTACCTAAATATCTATCTTGCTATAGGAACACCAAACTCCCATATGACATCATCTTTTGTTGGAAGGGACTCCAAACAATACATAACAATGCTTACAAAAAATGTCCCAAATTGGAAAGCATAATTCTTATCTTTTGTCATCTTAATATTCTCTAACAACAATTATTTCAGTAATTCACACAAGTTAAATGATTTGTTCTCCACACAAGCATATGTGCCATATATACTATAATTGATGAGATGGCACCTTCCTATTTCTGAAATATATTTTATAAGAGATTCCATAGGCAACATACATCACCACATGGTTGATGGTTGTGTTAATGATTAGAGCTCGCTGATCACCCTTCACGCTGGTTAGGGCTTCCACTTCTCTATTCAAGATTGATTTCTTTGCCAAAAATTCTCCACTGTCGTACAAGTCAGTGACCATTGAAATTATTTCTTTCATGATCAGATAGGGTTTATCCAACATGATGTTGTTATTTTGTATATGACTAAGAATTACTCTGATAACATAAACATTGTCGAACCAAGGGAATTCGGTCCATAGGTTCAAAAATTTTCGTTGCAATTCTTTGATCCTCTGCAATTCATCATTATTCAAACCAGCTTCAACAACTCTGATCTTCTCTGGGCTAAACTCATCTAGGAGCACCCTGTCCAAAATCTGAAATTTATCATTGCTTGATTCTCCAACGATCAATTTTCTTTTCATGATTGCTCTCACTGCTCACTATTCTATTGCTCTACTATTCATAATATTCTCAAACAAAAATGATCGATATGAAAGAAATGAACTCAAAAATTGATACTTATCTTGATTAAAGATACTTCATTAGGGTTTTGTTGCCACAAACTATCTTATGAATTATGTTAGCAAGATTCCTCTGATTACCGGATACCAGTCAAGCACTATCATGCCAGATTAGCGACATGATCCACTCAAACAGAGAGGATAGAAGATTTTTCTTTCAGATCAAAAACTCCCCCTATCCCAAAATTCTAAACTTAATTATTGGAGAAAGAGGTGCCTGCATTGGATTTTGGTACATCGGGCTCACTTTCTTTGTTGTCACTCTTCTTTCTCCATACCAAATTTTATTTCTTCTTTGATTCACCATTCTTCACCTCATTCTTCTAATCATATTTTTGCACCTTTTCATTCCTACATTGATTAACATAATATCTAGTATGCTTATATTTGAAACAACTAACAATCGTTTGTTGGCTTGATGATGATTGTAATGTATTCATCACTTGTTGTCATTGATGAAACACTCACACACACATATGATTACATTGACTACCGACGTAACTTCAATTGGTTTTTACTACCAACCAGTATGTTCAAGGTCTATCTCTAACCAGTACTTTGTGTCAACCAATATGCATCTAAGAGATAACCCATGGTAACACTAAGTCGACATCAAAGTCAAGATGAAGTTGAAGGTGAAGATAAAGAGGAAGATTCCTGGACAACGATTCACTAGTTTTATTCCAATCAGTATTGACTGCTCTAACCTGTATCTGATTTTGTGATGCGTTACCTGCACCATTTGTTTGGGGGTCATTTTTGTGATGAGTTATTTTCAAATATCTAGATACACTGCACCTAGGAGATTGTGTTCTTATGGCCAACATAAGGTTTGAATGCCTTTTTAAAGAATTTGAGTGAAGCATTTCAGGCAAGATGAAAAAGGAGAGAACAAATATAGTAGAGGTGATCTATGCGAATACTTTTGCTGAGGAGAGATAAGTGTTTAGATGGAGAGCAGTGTTGAATGTACTTAGAATGATCTGATCAAGGAAGTTTGTGCTACTCAGAACAAATCAAATCTTTCTTCTTGTTTTTTAATCATACAACAAAACTAAATCCCCTAACCGAGTAAGCTCTAACAAGATTCATTGTACAAATCCTCTAACAAGGTGATCCATTAGTTTGGATTCTAAAATCCTCCAGCAAGGTTACTCTTAACAGGGCAGTACTCTTAACAAGCTATAAGCTTCTAATCAAGATTAGGATCTCTAACAAGATTCACTCATAGTAGAGCTCTTTGTAAGACCTTAACTGGTCAGTTTTCTATTACTACAGATAGTTAACTTGTGAGATCCATCTCATCGTGGTTTTGACCTATTTGGGGTTTTCCACGTATAAACACTTGTGTTATGGTGGATGTTCTACTTTATGTGGATGTTGTTATTTCATTTTGGATAGCATGTATTATTTTTAACTGCTTGGTTAAGTTCATCTATTGGTTAGTGTTTAAATTAGTGTGTGTTTGGTGTCACTGATTCAGCCCCCTCTCGGTTCTTTTCAAGTCCATCAATTGGTATTAGAGCCTAACTTCTTTGAAGCCTAACCGATTAGAAGGGAATCTTGAAACTACCATGGGGGACAAAAGCTACTTTGAGATGGCTAGAGAGATAGAAGCTAGTATAAATGAAGTTGAATGCCTTAGGGGAAAACTAAAAGCTTCTCAAGTCAAGAGGATAGAGCTATTTGAAAAACTGTTAGAAATATTTGACAATAATTCTTCAGACGAAGCTAATATTGATGATTTATCATAAGAAGTTGAAAATTTGCAAGGTGAGAAACTGAATTTAAGAAGAGAGATGGAAGGTATCACTATCCACCTGAGTCAGTATCTAGAAGCCAAAAGAGCTGCTAAAGATCTTATCAAGGTAAGAGATTAGGAAATCATAAAGATTAAATGAGAAAATATACTATGCATGAGAATTTAATAGATGAAACAGAAGAAAAGAAAAACCTAAAGCTAGATGTTGAGTTGGCATCGTCTCTACAAGAGAACCTATCTAAGCATAATTTAGATCTTGTAAAAAATCTTACTAAAGCCAATAAGAAATTAGAGAAGTTTGCTAAAAGTTCTACCATGCTAGAAGAACAAATTCAATCATAGAGAATGAAGGGTGATATCTCTGGACTTGGTTTTCATACAACTGAAAAAGGTGAATCCTCTGGCACAAAGAGAAACAATCCAAAGAACAAAACTACTTCTAAAGTCAATAAGACAATCGATAAGAAGGATTTAAAACTTGTTTGCTTTGTTTGCCATAAGCCTGGTCATACTACAAATGTTTGTAGGAACCAACCTAACAAGAATGCAAGTTACAATATTAATGCTAGGTATGTTTCTAGAAAGTTTGAAGGACATTGCTACACTTGTGGAATGTATGGGTATAAACATATTGAGTGCAGGTATGGATCAAACAATCCTATACCACACATGTATCCTAGACCATATGGTGACCAAACAAGGAATTTTGATAACTGGGTAAGCAAGAATTAGCAAAGATCCTATGACAATTGGTTTATTCCATTCAAAATGGAAAAGGGAACAAATGTTGTTTGTACCTTTTGTAATAACCTTGGTCATGTGGCTATGAACTGCAGAAAAAGAACAAGAAGAGGAAATGCATGACCATGGAGATCATTTGGTATGGTATGTTACCGCTGCAACAAACCAGGGCACTTGACAAAGTTTTGCAGATCAAGGAACAATAAACTGGTCAACTCTTTCAAGGATCAAAAAGGAAAACAAAAAATTGATGTTGAGGAAACAAGAGAAGATATGAATCGGACTTGGAAGTAGAAAAATGAATAATTGACTATAGAAGAAATCATTCCTTCACCTAGTGAAGAGAATCCAACACCGGTGACTTAAGCCTGTCTAATATGGCTAAGGGGAGAGTAACAGTAAAAAATTTCCGAACCCCTTTTATAAAATAAGCAGGACTTTTTTTTTGAATTTTGAATTTTGTGATTTTTGTTGACGTGTTATCAACTGGTATTTCACTTAAGCGGTGAAATTAGGGTTTGTAACCTAAAAGTATGAACATTTTTCGTAGTTGGTAAAAAGGATAAAAACAAGTTTTATCTTATCTGTAGATAGGAAATTGGAAATCATCAAAGCAAATAGTAAATTGGACTAGCTCAATCATGAAAACTAAAATGCAGTGACAAATCGTAATTACATTCAATAGAGATGCATAAAAAACAAGACATTCAATTCAAATGCAAACCATCGCAAATGTGAATATCTCCTCTAGAAATCTCCATTGTCCTTCTTTCTCCTTCAAATTACTTTATTTTGTAGATCTCACCTTCAAGTGCATAAGTATAATATGAAAGCAAGATTGACAAGACAAGACGACAACATAAGGGTACTAGAAGCGTGATTGATTCGGGCTTTTGATTGAAGAAATTCATCCAATTTATAGATAAATCGGAGAAAAGACAAGATTAGCATGAGGAGATTTGAAAGGAAATTTCAAATCAAGAATGACAATTATGACAAATTATGACAAATTGACACTTTCTATGCAAAATTGATTGATTGATAATTATGACAAATTATGACAAATTGCTATGTCAAAATTGATTGATTGACAATTATGACAAATTATGACAAATTTGCTATGTCATTCCCATGAAATTAGGAGAAATATTAGAAAAATAGAAAATTAGATGAATTAGAAATTAGGAATTAGAAAATTGATGAAAATTAGAAAATTAGGAATTAGGAGAAATTAGTAAATTGGAAAATTAGGTAAATTAATTAATAATTTTTCATTCATTAATTAATTCACAAAGATAGGAGGAATTGGTTAGCCAATTAAATAAATATTTAATTGTGACAAGAAGACTTAGGATAAATAAATAAATTATTTAACCTAGAGGGAAAATGACAAACAAGGTTAAATGAACAAATCATAAAACCTTAGAAGATGAATTAGAAATGCAAGGACGACAATTAGGTCTTTGATGTAGGATCAATTTGATCATGATTCTGATTAACAAAGGACCAATGCTGACAAATGATTTGATTGATAAATGCACCAATTGATGAGGAACAATGACTAATTGATCCAAATTGACATGATTGAGAAGGACGACGATCGATGACAAATCGATCGCAAGATTGAAAATGACAAGATTGATGACAAATCGATCACAAAATGACAAGATTGAAAATGTCAATGATCGATGACAAATCGATCACAAAATGACAAGATTGAAAATGTCAACGATCGATGACAAATTGATCACAAGACGACAAGATTGATGACAAATTGATCGCAAAATGACAAGATTGACCAGAGGACAAGGATCGATGATGAATCGATCGCAAGATGACAAGATTGAAAAGAGGACAAAACCCTAATTAGGATTGATGATGTCCAAAATGATGACAAATGAACACGCACATTGATGCGACAGGATAAGATCGATCAAAATCATGACTGAAGATTGTTATCGACAAGACCAAATTCGAAATCGAGACAAATGAAGAATGCAGAAGAAGGACTCGATGCTTGCAAATGATAAAGACCAAGTACGCATCATAGAAGAAATTTTAATGCGATGCAAAAACCCTAAAATAAGGCAATGCACAAATGTTAAAGTATGACTCTGCAAGCATTGACCATTTTTAGACATCTACATTATCATTTTTTACCCTAACTCTTTCGGAAAAAGAAATTGAAGTGATTGCAGAGCAGAGCAAGATTGTCTTGGTGAGAATTGGCGAATTGCTTTGTGATTAAGAGAAATCAAGTTGAATCGGAAGCTACAGAGAAGCAAATGAGAGTGCATTTGATCAGTCCAACTGGGAAACAAAGCGACATGCAAAATTCTAGGTATTTCCTTGTATACTGCCTCGAAACTTGTTTATCTAGAATGACACCTACTTCTAAGTCTGTAGGGAGGTTGATGATCACTATTGAGCCTGGGGAAGCTCTAAAGGCAGATGAAATTATGTCTTATAATGCATTATCACAAGTCCCGAGTGGTGTTGTGGTCAAAGGTGATTTTTCCAGCTATATAGATTGCAAAATTGAAGATTTGTGAACTCATCACATCTATACTCAGCTAAAATCACTTTGTAATAAGGATGGAAAGATTGAAGCTAAATATGCTAGGGTTTATGAAAAAGGGTTTCATAATGTTGCCTACTTTCTTGAAGACTTTGAGGATGAACACATAAGAATAATTTTGAGTCGAGTCCACGGTGAAAATATGTATCTGGAGAGGACTCACACAATAACCAAGGAGGCTATTAGGGCTGTAATGGGTTATTGCTCAACCGGTAAAATTATTGAGTTAAGAAGAATTTCAAAAGATACTATCTTGAAGTTAACTGGTTCTACATCCAATAGGAGTTCTTTTTCTATCAACAATATTAGGGACCCTGTGGTGAAACTTTAAGCAATGGTGATAGGCTATTGAGTGTTCTACTCCAGTAGACTTAACAATGTTCCATCTGCAACAATTCATACAACACATGGAATGATAATTGAAAATTTAGACTATGATATTTGTGAAGCTATCAGACTCCATCTATTTCAAAATTTGAAATCCATTAAGAAGGACAATACTCAGAAGTTCAAATTTGATCAGCTATTAATTGGGTTATTTTTCTACTTTCAGAACTTTCTACCTAGTATAGGTGACATTGAATGGTCCAAAGAACAACCGGTCAATGCATAGATCAAGAACAACACTAAGGTTGTGAAGAATACCTTTTCATCTGCCATGAATAGGTACTTTAATGAATTCCAGAAGAAGATGAGCTTGAGAATGAGGTTACCTGAAGATGTGGTAAAATACTTTGAAAAAGACACCATCTTCATGGTTACCACTAACTTTTTCTTAATGCAAGCAATT
Source organism: Cryptomeria japonica (assembly GCF_030272615.1). NCBI lineage: Eukaryota > Viridiplantae > Streptophyta > Pinopsida > Cupressales > Cupressaceae > Cryptomeria > Cryptomeria japonica. The sequence continues at coordinate 455,603,074 of NC_081410.1, read as the reverse complement.
GAACCAAGGGAGGAAGAGATGGAAGATATGAGCTACAAGGTCAATCATGACTTACTAGTTGGCTATGCTAATACTCTTTTAGCATCATCCAAAGATAAAAAGAAGGAAAAACTGGACATCCTAGTAGTCCAAGTTGCACCAACTGAAACTGGTATTGCACCTATAGAAAAAGCAAAGGGAAAGCAAAAGAAATGTGATGAAAAATATCCTATGAAGAAGACTACAAGGGTGACTTGAAGTGTCCTAACCAAGAAGGAACCAACACCTAAAATTTTTGAGAAGAAGGAGAGTGTACCAAAGAAGAGGAATAGAAAATTGATTTTGCAACTAGAGTCTGAGGGTACAGATTTTGAAGAAGAACCTAAAAAGGAAAAGGCAATCGGCAGAACACCTAAGAAGGTAAAGGTAGTGCCGAAGGCAACTACACCTATAAACATTTCCACTTTCAAACCTGACACAACATTTGAAAGAACAATGAAGTCATTGGGAAGAAATGAGTTCGACAATGTCAAAGAACATTACGATTCTTTTACTAAAGATGACCAGAAGCAAGTACTTCAACAAGTACTAACCTACTCGGGTCATTACAATATATCTCCACATGAATTGGAGAAATATATTTTAGTCTCTTTGTATAATACTTTGTTAGATAAATGGGAAGAAGCCACTCAAATAGAAAAGAAGATTTTTGATGAAGTATTTGTACAGTATTTTCCCAATCTATTATCAAATGGAATTAGTGCTTTAACTAAGGAATACAAAGTATATTTTGATTTTAAAGTAAGAAGACCAAATCTTCTAAATGGAAAAAGGTCAGTTGTTGAGTCTGAGACACATCAGCTAGCCTGTATAATAAAAAAGAGGGAAGATGTAATCCACTCAAGTAGTAAGGATGATACCACAAAAGATGTTCCTCGACTGGAAATGGATGAAGAGGAAATTGTTCAAGCTGACGTTGTCTATCCAACCAAGAAGAAGGATGATTCCATTATTCTTGTTGATGAAGATATTCAGGACATGGTAGACCTATCTAGAGACATTATTGCACTAGATATGGATCCTCCTACAATCACATAAGTATAGGTTACATCGGGTGATCAACCGGGTAATCAACTAAAAGAGGTAAGTGAATCACCAACTGAACAACTAGAGAAACCCCAATCTCCACCGATCATTGAGACTACTCAAAAGGAGTCCACTGAGGAAGTTATTACTCAACAAATAAAAGATGCAACATAGAAGAACACAGAAAGAGCCATCATTAAGAGTACACCCCCTGAACTGGCAAAGAAAGAACTACTTGATGATGATGATGAAGACTCTTTAAGCATTTCAGGACCGATTGACATGAATACCTTGAGTGCATCTGAAATGATGAAGATTGCTAATGTTATGCAATCTCACACACACAAAAAGAGGTTGAAAGAGCAAAGAATTGAGGCAGAGACAATCTAGAATGCTGTATAAATTTTGTCTGGATTACTACTGGAAACCTCTGTCGCACATCTTCCTACTCCTATCAGCAAACTTGGTTAGTTGCAGATGCATCTGATCAACTCAAATCGCTTGAAGATGTTGCTCACATATCTGCTAAAAAGAGCCACAAGAAGAAATATGGAGATAAATTGGCTAAGCACATTGAAAATAGAAAAATGACTTTATCTCATAATGGTAGTTTGTTAAAGAAAGCTATTGAATATGGAGGAAAGTATCTTGCCTCTATGTCCAATATTACTTTCTTTTATTCTGATATTTCTAAGAATCAAGTTGAGATTGAGAAGGAAATAGAAAGGTTATGCAAGGCATATGTCCCAATCCAGAACCCTATTCATACCTTTAACTGGTCTATAGATGAACTGCATGACAAATTGAATAGGTATGATAATGAGAGAGCTAAGAGATTCCAATCTCTAAGAGAGATCAAGAGTCAGGTCACCTTAGAGTTTGACATTCTTCAGCGAGCCTACTCCACTGCAAAAGCTATTCTAGCTACTCCTGAAACCTACACGCTAGATTCAATGGAAGAATTCTATTCTCAGCTATTGTCTACCTCTGAGTATATGAACATCATACTGGAATCATGGAAGAATGCTCTATCCCAGATGCAACATAATTTCAATAATATTTTCACAAGAATATCCAATGCATGAACTTGTTTAAAATTGTAATGTATGACGAACACTTTGATATAGATTTTTATTTATATGTATATATTTTACTTTATCATTTTGGCATTGATGTCAAAGGGGGAGTAATAATATGTATGTGTGTTTTTAAACATTTTGTATTTATGCATGCATTAAGGGGGAGTATTGCATTAAAAAGGGAATATGAGTAAATATGTAAATATATTATGTATGCACACTTAGCGATATTGTATTACTAAAAAATTTCTAAGTGTTGCCATCAATGCCAAAGGGGGAGATTGTTGACTTGATGATGATTGTAATGTATTCATCACTTGTTGTCATTGATGAAACACTCACACACATATATGATTACATTGACTACCGGTATAACTTCAATTAGTTTTTACTACCAAATGGTATGTTCAAGGTCTATCTCTAACCGATACTTTGTGTCAATCGATATGTGCCTAAGAGATAACCTGTGGTAACACTAAGTTGACATCAAAGTGAAGATGAAGTTGAAGGAGAAGATCAAGTGGAAGATTCCTGAACAATGATTCACTAGTTTTGTTCCAACCGGTATTGACTGCTCTAACCGGTATTTGATTTTGTGATGCGTTACCTGCACCGTTTGTTTGGTGGTCATTTTTGTGATGAGTTATGTTCAAATGTCTAGATACACTGCACCTAGGAAATTGTGTTCCTATGGCCGACATAAGGTCTGAATGCCTTTTTAAAGACATTTGAGTGAATCATTTAGGATGAGATGAAAAAGGAGAGGATATATATAGTAAAGGTGATCTATGCGAATACTTTTGCTGAAGAGCGATAAGTGTTTAGATGGAGAGCAGTGTTGAATGTACTTAGAATGATCTGATCAAGCAAGTTTGTGCTACTCAGAACAGATCAAATCTTTCTTGTTGTTTTCTATGTTGGCATTATGTGAACCAATATGAGGACATGATGACATTGTATGTTGTCATTGATGTCAATATGCTGCAGATCAGAGAACCGGTATGTTACCAAGAACCGGTATATGTGAGATTTGGTATAACATTGTGAACTAGTATATGTGCCAAAGTGAAGCGGTGTGTTTGTTCAAGGTGAACCGACATGTGGTAATGGGAATGGGTACATGGAAGCTTTGTATGACTACCAGTTGGTAGTCTCAACTTCAGGGTTTCTGGTTGAAGTGCTTCCAACCCGTGTGACTCAATCGGTGACTTTGTGTGATGAGTTAGTACTGTAACGCAGAACAGATCATGTTACCACGTCAGTCTTGTGCGTGTGAAGGATCTTGCATGAAGTAGATTGTTCCTATCTGCCTCGGGAATGTGCGAAGTCTGTAAATGGTGAAAATGTGTGATGGGTTATCAGCCGCCATGAAAGCGGTGGAGAATGAATGATGGAGAATGTCTTGAGATTGGTTCAAGACGGTTGCATTTAATGCAATATGCTCAACGGTCAGGATTGAACCATTTGAAGTGCTTAACCTAAAAAGTTTAGGGTTCAGGGTTTATGCTACCGACCTATCTATTTCCTATAAGGTCGATGTTGTGTTTCTTTCTAAAGTTGATGGAAAAAGTTGTGTGTGTATATCCAAGTGAAGAGATACGTGATTCTTGCCAGACCAGAGGAAAGAAGTGATACCTGTAGAGTGTAAGTGCAGAAGGTGAAGAGGAGCTAAAGTGGATCTATATTGGCATTGAGTGTTATTACTAGATCATTGTAATACCTGTTGATCTCTAACCACTTCAACAGTTGGGAAATCCCTTAATAGGGTAGCTTTAACTGACTTACTATAAATCCTTTGACAGGGTGACTCAAAACCATTGAGTTCTTGAAATCCTCTAACAAGGTAACCTTTAATAGGGTTTAACCCTTAACCGGGTATTCTAGCCATCCCTTAACTGGGTGATCCCTAATAGGATTGGTTCCTAACATAACCTATTGTATTAGTCTTTAACCAGACAAGGCTCCTAACAGAGCGAACTTCTAAAGAGTTCAAAATAGCTTGTGGGTATTCATCCCCACTGTGGTTTTTCCCAGTTGGGTTTCCACGTGAAAAATCTATGTGTCATGTGTGATGTTTTTCATGTGATGGTTTAAGTGATTTGTGTCTGAAGGTAAATCATGCTGAACTAGCTGTTTATATATTTCTGATGATAAATTGCATGTTCATGTATTAGGGTGAAATGGAAATGAAGTATTAGATTGTATGAAAAGATAAGTGTCAACCAGCTTATGCTTGTCTCAGTTATTCTGGGTTTTTTCGGTTGTAGTCTATTTAAGACCGGTGTTACTGTTTGTTTGCCAAAGCGCAGTGTCTGTAGACAACCAGTTTTAGGTAAGTGTTAATTGATTGTACTGATTCACCCCCCCTCTCAATACCGGTTTGGTATTGAATTTTCATCATTGAGTTATCAATTGGTCTTAGAGCGTCCTCCAGGTCCTCTGTGTCATAAGCTTAACCACTTGAGGAAAAGATTTCAGTCTAATGATGAAGAGGGAAGGTCCAAAGTTCAATACAGATAAATTCAAAATATGGAAGGACAGAATGAAGATATGCATCAGAAGCATGGGTGCTCAACACTGGAGCTATGTTGAGAAAGCTTATGTTGCTCCTACCGATACTCTCAACGATGATCAAAAGAGAGAAATACAGGAGAATGGGCAAGTCATGGAAGCCCTAATTAGTAGTCTATCTGACATTGAGTTTATTGATGTCCAACATAAAGTAAATCCCAAAGAAGTATGGGATACTCTTGAAAATATCTATGACGGTGATGAGCATGTAAAACAAGCTAAGGAAGAAAGCCTTAGAGGGAAATTTGAAGACATGCAGATGGTTGAAGGTGAGACCATTCAACAATATGGAATAAGAATCAAAACTGTTGTCTGAGATATCAAGAGTGCAGGTGGTAAAATGGAAGATTCCACTATGGTAAGCAAAGTTCTGAGATCCTTATTACCAGTCTATGCAATAAGGGTTGCTGCTATTCAGGAGTTGAGATCAATAGACAAGACTAAGGTATCCCTAGACTCCTTCATTGCAAAGTTGACAACCTATAAGCTAAATAATTTTGATTGCAGTATTCAAAAGACTGAATCAGCTTTTAAAGCTTCTGCTGTACCATCCAGAAAAGGAAAAGAAGCAAGCACCAGTGGTGAACCAAGACAGAGTAGAGAAATGGATGACGAGGAGATTCTGATGGAATTTGAAGCTCTTCTTTCTAGGAAACTTCCTAAAGGAATTGGTAAATACAAAGGTAAGCTCCCTTTGAAATGATTTTCTTGTAACCGGATAGGACATATTGCTATAAACTGTCCTAATGGTGACAACAAGGACAAACCGGAAAGGTTCAAGAAATTCAAAAGAGGAAACCAGAGAAACTGTTTTATGGCAGTTGATGAAGGTGTCATCGATGAGGAATCAGAAGATGAAGAGAATGAAGACATTGTGTTTGTTGCAGTAAAGGAAGATGTGTTAGATAAGAAGGCTCTTGTCTCTCGCTTTGATAATTCCAATGAGTGGATTATTGATAGTGGTTGTTCTCACCACATGACAAGTGACCAGAGCAATTTTCTATCTTTGGAAGAATATGATGGTGGTGTGGTTCACTTTGGTAATGATGCACCATGTATGGTCAAAGGTAGAGGGTCCATCTCTTTGAATGGAAAGAGCAGTGCTGACAATGTGTATTGGGTTGATGGTCTCAGACACAACCTTTTGATTTTTGTCTAGCTGAATGATAGTGGACTCATTCTAAAATTCAAGTATGGAGTGTGCAGAATCAAAGGAAAGAACGGTGAAGTGGTGGCCACCTGTATGCAGACCAAAGGTAACCTATTTCAGCTGAATGCAAATATCAATATCTGTCTTATGGCTAAGTTTGATGATAGCTGGATATGGCATAGGAGAATTTACCATGTAAACTTTGATAACATTGTGATGACCAGTAAGACCAAGGCAGTCAGAGGATTGTCGGTGCTGAGCAAACTAGAAAATCTTTTTTGTAGAGAATGTCAATTGGGGAAAATGTCTTCCTCAACTTTCAAAGGTAAATCTTTCACTTCAGATAATTTACTTGATCTTGTGCATACTGATTTGTGTGGTCCTATGAAAACTAGGAGTGTGCAGGGAGATAGGTATTTCATGATTCTGATTGATGATTGCTCAAGAATGATGTGGGTCACATTCTTGAAAGATAAGTCTGAAGCTTTTGGAAAGTTCAAAGCTTTCAAAGCACTGGTAGAAAAGGAAAGTTGTAGAAGAATCAAATGCCTTAGAACTAATCAAGGAGGAGAGTTCACTTCCAGAGAATTCAACCAATATTGTGAAGAGAACGACATCAAGAGGCAACTGTCTGCCCCTCGAAATCCAGAATAGAATGTCCTAGCAGAGAGGAATAACTAGACTGTGGTTGAAGCAATAAGAACAATACTGATCCAAGGAAAGGTTGCTCACACCTTTTGGAGAGAAGCAGTGAGCATTGCAGTATACACAATGAACCAGGTACTCATCAAGAAAGGAAAAGATAAGACTCCTTATGAGTATTGGACCGGTAAGACTCCAGTAGTAAGCTACTTTAAAATGTTTGGTAGCAAATGTTATATCAAGAGGAGTGAACATTAGAGTAAGTTCAATGCAAAATGTGATGAAGGAATATTCCTAGGATATTACACCAAGAGAAAAGATCTCAAATGTTTCAACAATAGGACTCAGAGAATTGTTGAAAGCATCAATGTTAGAGTTGATGAAAAATCTGGAAAACCTGAGGAAACTGGCAGTAAGCAAGTAAGAGATGAACCGGTAGTAACATTCTGGGAACTAGTTACTAATCATCCAAGCACCAGTAATAGTGGTCCTTCATTGGTAAACACTGATGCTGATGGAGATGAGGATGAAGAAGAAAAGCAGGAGGAATCAGTCAAGAACATTCCTCGATATGTCAAACTGAATCATGATCCTAAGTAGATCATAGGAGATAAGGATGTAGGAATCCTTACAAGAAGAAAGGTCAGAGAAAATTCTTATATGATCTTTGAATTTGGGCCTAAATAATTCAAAGAGGCACACAAAGATGAAGACTGGATCAAGGCAATGGAGGAGGAACTTGACCAGATAGAGAAGAATGGTACATTGTCTTTGGTACCTAGATTGGAGCATAAAAATGTCATTGGAACCAAATGGGTTTTCATAAATAAGCTGAATGAGGATGGCACAGTGGTAAGGAACAAAGCCAAATTAGTATGTAAAGGATCTGCCCAAGAAGAAGGAGAAGACTATGGAGAAACCTTTGCTCCAGTAGCAAGATTGGAAGGAGTTCGTATGCTTTTGGCATATGTAGCTTTTAAAGGATTCAAAGTATACCAAATGGATGTAAAATCTGCATTTCTAAATGGAGTACTTGAAGAGGAGGTGTATATAGAGCAACTAGATGGGTTTGCCCTATCTGAAGATAGTGACGTGGTGTGTAGGCTACATAAAGCCTTATATGGCCTAAAGCAGGCACCTAGAGCATGGTATGAATGCCTGCACTCCCATCTTATGAAGATTGGATTTGAGAGAACAAGCAAAGATAGCAATATCTACTTGAAATCTGAAGAAGATCAGATCTTGATCTATGAGGTATTTGTTGATGACATTATCTTTGGTGGAGATGACAAGATGAGTCATGAGTTTGCAGATGAGATGAAGAAAGAGTTTGAGATGTCACTCATAGGGGAGATTAAGTTCTTCATTGGACTGCAGATTCAGCAGATGAAAGATGGAATCTTTATCACTCAGTCCAAGTATGTCAAAGAGGTGCTGAAGACCTTTGGCATGGAAGATAGAAAACCGGTTGGTACACTGATGGTGACCAGTTGTAAACTATCCAAAGAGGATGACTCAACATTGGTTAATGAGAAGGAATATCGATCAATGATTGGTAAGTTGCATTATGTAATGCATAGCAGACCAGATATTGCACATGCAGTTGGCATTACTGCAAGGTTCCAGAAAAGTCCAAGAGAATCTCACTTGGCTGCAGTCAAGTGGATTAGGTATCTGAAGGGAACTATTGATTATGGATTGTGGTATCCATATAGCAAGGATTTCAAATTGAAAGTGTTCACAGATGCTGATTGGGCAAGTAATATGGATGACTGAAAGAGTACAATCGGTGGTGCATTCTTTCTTGGTGGTAGACTGGTCTCATGGATGAGTAAGAAGCAGAGTTGTATATCTCAGTCTACAACGGAAGTAGAGTATGTTGCAGCTTTCATGAACTGCACTCAGACAATTTGGATGAAGCATGTATTAAATGGCTTCAAAGTTCCTATATCTGAACCGGTAAGTATATTATGTGACAATACTAGTGCAATTAACATCTCCAAGAATCTGGTTTTACATTCTAGAACCAAGCACTTTGAGCTTAAGTATCATTTCTTGAGAGAAAATGTTTAGAACAAAGAGATTGCACTGGAACATGTTTCCAGTAAGGAGCGGTTAGCAGACATATTCACCAAGCCTCTCCCAAAGGCTACATTTATGTACTTAGGAGGTGAATTAGGGGTGCTGCCTCTTCAGGAGGTGAACTAAAAGTATATGCTCCACATCAGTCAAGTATTGCATAGTCAATTTTTTTTTTCTAGGATTGATGTGTTGAAGGATGCTACTCCTTAGGGGGAGCAACATAATGTAACAGGGAAGCTTGTGCCTCCACTTTGGCATTGTTGTCAAAGGGGGAGAAGAAGTGAAGTAGAGAGAAGATATCTATAGAAAATGTGGGAGAAGATGTGAAGCAGATGTGAAGCAGAGAGATATCTTTGTATATTGCCATCAATGCCAAAGGGGGAGATTGTTGGCATTATGTGAACCAGTATGAGGATATGATGACATTGTATGTTGTCATTGATGTCAATATGCTGCAGATCAGAGAACTGGTATGTTACCAAGAACCAGTATATGTGAGATTCGGTATAACATTGTGAACTGGTATATGTGCCAGAGTGAAGCGGTGTGTTTGTTCAAGGTGAACTGGCATGTGGTTATGGGAACCGGTACATGGAAGCTTTGTATGACTATCAGTTGGTAGTCTCAACTTCAGTGTTTCTGGTTGAAGTGCTTCAAGCCTATGTGACTCAACCAGTGACTTTGTGTGATGAGTTAGTATTGTAATGTAGAACAGATCATGTTGCCACACCAATCTTGTGCGCGTGAAGGATCTTGCATGAAGGAGATTGTTCCTATCTACCTCAGGAATGTGCGAAGTCTGTAAATGGTGAAAATGTGTGATGGGTTATCAGCCGCCATGAAAGCAGTGGAGAAAAAATGATGGAGAATGTCTTGAGATTTGTTCAAGATGGTTGCATTTAATGCAATATGCTCAACAGTCAGGATTGAACCGTTTGAAGTGCTTAACCTAAAAAGTTTAGGGTTCAGGGTTTATGCTACCGACCTATCTATTTCCTATAAGGTTGATGTTGTGTTTTTTTCTAAAGTTGTTGGCAAAAGTTGTGTGTGTGTATCCAAGTGAAGAGATACGTGATTCTTGCCAGACTAGAGGAAAGAAGTGATACCTGCAGAGTGTAAGTGCAGAAGGTGAAGAGGAGCTAAAGTGGATCTGCATTGGTATTGAGTGCTATTACCAGATCATTGTAATACCTATTGATCTCTAACCACTTCAACGGTTGGGAAATCCCTTAACAGGGTAGCTTTAACTGGCTTACTGTAAATCCTTTGATAGGGTGACTCAAAACCATTGAGTTCTTGAAATCCTCTAACAAGGTAACCTTTAATAGGGTTTAACCCTTAACCGGGTATTCTAGCCATCCCTTAACTAGGTGATCCCTAACAGGATCGGTTCCTAACATAACCTATTGTATTAGTCTTTAACAAGACAAGGCTCCTAACAGAGTGAACTTCTAAAGAGTTCAAAATAGCTTGTGGGTATTCATCCCCACTGTGGTTTTTCCGAGTTGGGTTTCCATGTGAAAAATCTGTGTGTCATGTGTGATGTTTTTCATGTGATGGTTTAAGTGATTTGTGTCTGAAGGTAAATCATGCTGAACTAGCTATTTATATATTTCTAATGATAAATTACCTGTTCATGTATTAGGGTGAAATGGAAATGAAGTATTAGATTGTATGAAAAGATAAGTGTCAATCAGCTTATGCTTGTCTCAGTTATTCTGGATTTTGCCGGTTGTAGTATGTTTAAGACCGGTGTTACTGTTTGTTTGCCAAAGCGTAGTGTCTGCAGACAAACCGATTTTAGGTAAGTGTTTTTGACTGTACTGATTCACCCTCCCCCTCTCAGTACCGGTTTGGTACTAACTTTTCATCATTGAGTTATCATTCTAATCATTACAACATAACTAAATCCCCTAACCGGGTAAGCTCTAACAAGCTTCATTGTAAATATCCTCTAACAAGGTGATCCATTAGTTCAGATTCTAAAATCCTCCACCAAGGTTACTCTTAACAGGGTAGTAATCTTAACAAGGTATAATCTTCTAATCAAGCTTCGGATCTCTAACAAGGTTCACTCGTAGCAGAGCTCTTTGTAAGACCTTAACCGGTTAGTTTTCTATTACTGTAGATAGTTAAGTTGTGAGTTCCATCTCACCATGGTTTTTACCTATTTGGGGTTTTCCACATATAAACACTTGTGTTATGGTGGATGCTCTACTTTATGTGGATGTTGTTATTTCATTTTGGATAGCATGTATTTTGTTTAACTGCTTGGTTAAGTTCATCTACAGGTTAGTGTTTAAAGTAGTGTGTGTTTTGGTGTCACTGATTCACCCCCCCTCTCAACGCTTTTCAAGTCCATCATCGTCTTCTCAAATCTTACAGGATGTGATATGTATCTGCATTGACTGGTTTTATATCTATAGTTATTACAAATGTAACGGTATCCATGAAAGTTATAACTCTTTGTTTTTGCAACAATTGGATTATAATTCTGATTCACAATATTATTTCTATAGAGACTTGCTATATGTTCAAACATCTTGCAACTATAACACTAAATGATTCTATAGTTTACTTCCTTATGTCCAAATTTATTACATTTAAAATAAAAGCCATTAAAATATGGGTACCTTTGTGCATTAGGTTGTTGGACTAGTGGTCTTCTTGCATTTTGATTTCTGATTCTAGGTCTTCTTCTCATCTTTTGGCTTCTTCTGTACTTCATCTTTACCTTTTTTGATTTCTTTGTCATTCTGATATTGGCACATACTAGGTTGGAAAACAAGTCCAATTTTATTTGAATTAACTTGTTGCATGTTGATCAAATCTTCCAGGAGCTTACTATTGTCAAGGATCTTATTCTATTCCTTTAGATTCTTCACCTCTTGTTCAATATTTTCACATTCTTCAAACTTATGCTTTATTGTCTCTTTTAGGAGCAGTTTTGTCTTGTCATTTTCCTCAATCTTCTATATCAGATATTTGATAGTCTAATTTTTCTATTTCAATTGATTGTTAACTTCCTTATTTCTCAACTTGAGCTTCCGGATTTTCTCTCTAAGGTTCTGCACACATTCATTTGCTACCTTCACATTCTCCTTCAATTCTCCATTCTTTGATTCAACGGTTTCCAAATCTTCATGCATTTGAAATTTTTCTGCCAAACATATAGGTGCCATGACTTCAACCAACACTAATCTCCCTCAAGTGATTAATCTCTCCAAGCAAGGGACCAAAGCTCTGATACAAATTGTTGACCAGGTTGAAAGCACCAGAATACTAAGAAAGGGGTGAATCAGTATTCACACAAATTAAAGAGAAACAACTTTTCACCAATTATAACTGTCCACAAAATTATTAGATAAAATTGACTGATATAAAGAAGCTAATGCAGAGTAAACATGAAGAACACAACCACAACATAAACACCATATTTTATACATGGAAAACCTAAAGTGGGAAAACCACAGAGAGTGTTAACTCTTAGGAGAATATAACTAGTTATATTTGAGTTTACAAAGAGGTGGCTCATTACTAGATTACAAAAAGGCCTCACTACCAGATTGCACACTATAGATATACAAATAGATGACTAACTATTCGGATGCTCACTACAAATGAAAAGGGTGAACTAAAAAGGTTTGCATCTACAAATGCATGGGATTTGTTCCAATTTTAAGCTCAGGTTATAAATCTCAAACTCTATAGAAAATCTGGTTAGATATCTCTATACAACTGTCTTGCAGCAGGTCCGGTTGAGGACTACTGCAATACTGTCTTCCTTTGTTCTCTACAACTCACACTTCACACACACACTACTATATTCACTACCAACTTTCTTTCGCATATCACACACCTTCACACACTCAATCTCTTGTTCAATTATACTTATTCTACTACATATGAATATGTATATATACTGGATGACATAAAATACCAAATAGTATGACGACTAATCCCAACATGTTATCAATAAGATCATGTTGGCCTCCACAAGACTTATACACACTTCCTTTGCATACTCTGATTACTAATGCATATACTGAGATTATGGGAAAGGGATAGGATCATCTAGACCCAAGAATATCAACCCAATATCACAAGATCAAGCCCAAAATCTCCAAAACATAGAATGAACACGTACCAAGAAAACCGTAACACAAAACTTGAAGTGATAACACTAAAACTACTAACACTGGGACACATAAGTGATACTAAGATCAATGAGAATTCCTAACACCAGGATACTAGGATCAATGAGAACTCCATGAAACCTCTAAAGTCATCATCTAGGACTACCCATGCTGTATAATACCTTCTGACCAAAATCGCATCATCTAAACTACACATATATAATAATTGCATATGGTATTCACAACAACCATAACATCCAAACTAATATCCTAACCTCATATATTATCTGGTCCAAAACTGGAGGATTGGTTTGACATCAATGACAACATTATTCAACATTATTCACAAAAGTCTAATAAAACCTATGTTCATACTCTCAATAAAGTATAGAATAGCATTGAAGAAATTCAATCAAGATATTAAATAAGAAAAACACACCAAGCCCCTAGGGACTTAATATCTTATTAATATCATTGAATAAATTTAATCAATATAAAAAGAGAAACACATGAAGAGAAGAGAGAAGAAAGAGCATGACTATGCTAACCTAGTAAGGCTATGCTTACAACGAGTCATGTTGGGAAACAAAAAAATGAACTATATAATTGATGCACAAAGATTACAAAACAAAGCCTCAATTTGTAAAGTAATCTAGAATAAGTTTGACTTCAAAATGGGTGCTACAACATGCACCAAACATGTTGCAGTGTGTGATAAAAGTGTACAACCAAAATCTTTTGGTGTGTTTGTAAAGTATAACAAAGAGTGGAGTGTATACCCCCATTAAAGAAATTTTGTACACCTTACCATGAGCAATTTCTTTAAGGTAGCATACATGCATCCAAAAGACAAGCAAATTGTCAGAATGACATGCCCCTAATCAAGGACAATAGAGAACAAGACATGGAGATAACACATAAGGGATCCACTATCTAGGGTTAGTATTCACATTAGATAAATCATATATATTGAGAATGATTATAATGAATTGATCATTCCCAAAGGTAGTGGAACTACAACCACAATGAAAGAACATAACATATAATGAACAATATATGTCTCTTTGGGTCAACATGGAAGTGTTACAAGATAGGGTTGTCATTGCACCAAAAGATCAACCTGTTAATGCCCGATACAATCACTAGACTTATAGAATCCAAAAGAGGATGTTAAACCATATTGTGAATCCCCACAAGGAATGTTGGCCCACTACCAACAATCCCCCTCCCAGCATCACTTGTCATGGCTTGCATGATTCAAACCTATGACCAAGATCTCATACCACTTGTTACAAGCTAGGGTTTCCATTGCACCAAAAGATCAACTTGTCAATTCCTGATACAACCACTAGACTTATAGAATCCACATGAGGCTATTAAACCATGTTGCAAATCCCTGCGAGAGACACTAGCCCACTGCCAACATGAAGAGACCTCAATATCTTGCATTGTCCCCAATTAGACAACAAAAAGACACATTTATGACAATAGAACATTTACGACATAACATGAATACAACATATGGACGAATTGAGATACAAATAGAACAATATCACAATAGGTTCTGTCCCTCAGTTACCTTGCACCAACAAAGCAACAAGGTCAATCCAAAGAGAGCTTAACATTACACAAAGACATTTCAAGCATCAAATCATGGGGGAAACACATCACATGCAATCAAACACACAAAAGAGTCTACTATATAAGTGAAGATAATCTAGCAAATCATCTACTTGCCAATCTTTCTCAAGATTTTTTAAGGATGGTGGAAAAGATACAAGAGGAGTCTCAACAACCACGGTAGATGGAGCTACTACAAGTTCCAAACAATGACAATGATTTAATGACGAGTCACTTTGTTTGTCACTAGGAACTAGGATTAATGCTTTTAAAAATATTTAAGATAGCTCATGATTAATCTCAATAATCTCATACATACCATCAAAATAATTAGTATCTTATTAGCATCAACATCATCATCAAAATTAATCACAATAGGATCTTCAATATGCAAAGGAGATAAACAATAATTTTGCATAGATAAATTTAATTTTTGATGTGGCTGGTTAAGATAAAGCTCCTCCCTAGGTTCAAGAAAAGGTTGGGAAAATGGGACCAAGTCACCACTCAATAGATTAGGAGATGAAATGGTTTTGGAAGCAATTTTATGAGCCTTGGCATGACATATTTTTCAATGATCTCTCACACTATGATTTCTCTTGATTTGACTCAAAACTTGTGAAGGTTGGGGATCAATCAAAATTGACTTCCTTTCTTCCTTTATAGAAGGAGGAGTTGAAGAAACCTCATTACTTTGAGAGATATAGGATGCTAGGTGCTTTTCTTTATAAGATGTAGGAGGTGGTACCACAACATATATAGGAGGAATAGGAGGGGTATGGAGAAGTCCAGGTCCAAGATGTGGAGGATGAATATCCATAGGTGAGGAATCCTTAGGCTTACTCAAGGTTGGTATCCTTTAATGTTTGACTTTTTTATCAGATAAGAAAAGGAAATCTTGATGAGGTTGTAAAGCTTCAGGTTTTTGAGGCCAAAATCAATCAAGTGTGAAGTTTCAACATCTTTCTAAGGGTTTATAAGGATATTATTGATTGTGATAATATGCCCATTGTAAGGTAACTTAAAAAAATTAAAGATGGTAGAAGGGATAAATTTCATGGAATTGAGCCAAGGGTGTCCCAACAACACATTAAATTGGTCAAAGGTAGGGATAATGACAAAGGTAGCATCTAAGAACTTAGTACCAACCTCTATGGAAAGGGTGATGAAACCTATAGTGGGACAAGTGAAACCATCATGCATCTTAATCATAACTTTAGATTTTTCATATGTATCGTGATACAATTATTGTTTAAAGAGATGTTCTTCCATAATATTATTTACCATACATACCGGAAAAATGAGAAATCCCCATGAGAGATTTCCTTTAATTTTTTTAGTAATGTATTTAATGGTCCGTCAAGTGCATCAATAATCTATCTTGAGTCGAAAGTGATGTGAGGGTCAAGTTTAGGCTTAGATTTCTCAATAAGGTTCACAACATTGTTGTTGACTTCTATACATGTATCATCAGGAACTATAGTATTTAAATGTTTAGGCTCAATTACATTGGTAGATTAGGAAGACAAAGGATTGGTGAAGATTTTCAAGTTTTGATTAAGAGGTGCAACAAATTTATTTCTTTTACCATTCACACCCTCCACAATCATCGTGTAGGAATCAACAAGATCTTGGATTGCATGCTTCAATTTATAACACTTCTTAATATCATAGCTGAGTTGGATGGTATTGGCAAAAGGCTTTAGGATCAAAGAAAGTTGGCAAAGGCTTAGAAGTATCTATGGGTTTTGTTGGTTTAAAATTTTGCCAACTAGGTGAGTTTACAAAATTATGGTTTCAACCACAACACGTGAGATTGAATCTCTCCTAATTGATAAGGGAAGGCTCCCCATTTAACTTAGTAATATATCTTTCTAAAATAAGATACAAATTTTCAATTTCTAATGTAGACTTAGGTGGTGCATCATCCTATCCTCTTTTTTAGAATACATGTTATTCTTTCCTCTTTCTTTAGGATTTTTTTTTCAATATAGAGCAACAATAATCCTTACAATTTCAATGTTACAAATTAACCCAAAATGAAGGAATGATCAAAATACAAATAAGTAAAGAAGAAAAGTTTCTATAAAGGCCCAAAGTCCTCCATTACTTTTTTGGGATGAGAAAGAGTGCTTAAGATCAAAGTCTTTAAAACAATTGTTGTCTTATCAACCTTTCTTCAAATAATTTCTTCTCTAACCCATGGTATCAAGTTAAGATACTCAAAGTAAAGAACAAAGTCTTTATCTTGATATCCTCTTACAACTTTAAACAATATTTTTCCAAAATGTTAAAATGAAGCTCAAAGTTTTCAAATTAAGATTCCTTTTCCAAGATGGCACAATAAAGCACAAATTCTTTGAGGTGCTATCTTACTATATTTCAGTTAACTTTAATCTTGAAAATACTAATTTGAATCTCAAAGTCTTCAAAATGATATCACGTTCAAAAATTCCTAATTCTATTAATAAGAGCTGAACTATGACACAAAGTCCACAAACCAACAATTGTTTCTATTCTTTAACAATGCTTCCTCAACAACACCTTACTTGAGAAAAATAAAAACTTACAACAAGAATGACATAAGAACACTCTCATTGTAAATAACAATGAATCCTAAAGAGGGAAAAAATGGGATGAAAGGTCAAATGATCAAAATGAAAATGAAATAAATATGAAAATGCTAAAACATCAAGAGACCATTTTTACCTTGCTATTTTACCTTCTCCTTCGGATTGAGCTTGATGAAGTGGATGATGAGGATGTGCCCTTGATGCTCCACTTGATGTGCTGCTTGCTTGATTTGGATGTGGAATGCTCTCCAAGTGCTCAACAAGAATAATGGATTTGATAGGATTATTGGATGGATTTTGGATGGATTTGAATTGGAAGATTGAAGGAAGAAGAGGAGAAAAGAGCAACATGACAATGCATGAGAAGTGGATGATTTGTGAGGAGAATAGGCTCCAATTTATAGATTGGAGAAGGAAAATGGAGGGTCAAGATTGATTTGATCATGAAGGGTTGAGATTGATTTTAGATAGAAGGCATGGATCAAGGGTGCCTTGGGAAAATAAATGAAATATAAAATTCCTTGGGAAAAGGGGGGAGAAATTTGAATTTCAAATATGAGGAATTAAAAATTCCAAAATAAGGATTCATTGAGGGATTCAAAGAAATTTGAATTTCTTTGAGAGACTCAATGTTGATGTGACATGAGTGGGAATTAAAAATTGAGGGATAATGATAATCATGATTATGAGAGATTCTAGAAGGATTAATTAGGTTGAGTGGGATTAGGAAAGGTGATTTGTAGGAATCACATGACTAGGTTAATTAATTAGAATTAATTAATTGAGTGGGTTTAAAGGAAATGATTATTGAGACGACTTTAGAAGAATAGAGGGATAATTAGTTTATTCGATAAATTAATTATTGGAAAATAGTGATAGAATTAATTAACACTGAGAAGAATGAGGACAACACAATTAAATTAATTAATTATGTTGATACACTTTAATTAATTAAATATTAATTTAATTAATTTTAGTTGTCTACAAATCCAACACAAAGTCTGAATGCCAAATCTTTCTTCTTATTTGATCAAGTTTGCTAAATAACAATAGGAACACAAAGTTTCATGTTTGCTCTTCACTTTGACATAGTTTTATTGCATATTTAAAGATTCTAGATCCATATCACAATAAGAAACCTCATATATATAGGTGAGGTGCATTGGGAAAATATACGAAAAACTATGACCAAAGAAGAGTCCTATTTGACTTAGGACTCGTGCACTACCTAGATGTCAAAACTTAGATACAAAATGACACTTGAAGTGTCAAAGTCTTATTCAAAAATGCATCTACAACTTCTAAACTATGGAAAATACTAAGTATCGCCATATACTCCATTTTGGTCTTGTTTTATGAATTCCTCAAAAAAACTACAGAACTGTTTTCATCTGTTCTTGATCAAGTCCTTTGGTGTGACTTGTGATGACTTTGACCTGAGTTATAGAGTCTCTGAGGCTTATAAAACATTTATTGTGCTTTTTCAAGAGAGAGGTTGGATCATCCACATTTACTTGGATATCTATTAACTTGCGTAATGAGAATACTTGTTTATCAACCTCTTCACCAACAAACAAACAAAATTCCTTAATGATGACATCTTCGTGAAGGGGTTTCCGATTCTCATCCAGGAAAGTGTAAGGGAATGTTGATATCTTATTAATGATATCTTTCCCCTAATCATTACATTCTTTCCAAGCTTTCCTCATATGACAAGTGCCTCCAAGATGTTCATTTGATGTTCTAGCACTTACCTTTGTTCAATATACATATCCCTTGAAGGGAGAACTCCATTGTCCACTAGAACATCCAACTGGAAAAATTCTAACTTCAACCAAGAGTCAAAGTCCTTCTCATATATCTCCAATTCTTGTAAGAAAAGATCCAAAGTTTTGTTAGCTTTAGACTTAACAACTTCTAAATTGTTTACCAAAGTAACGAAAGAACTTATCAAATGAGTCCCTTGACTCAAAAGACTATCCATCCACTGACTAACTAATCTTCCATGTGAATTGACCTGTTCAACTTATTTGATGAGTTGTCCATCTATGGATGAAATGACAAGTTCGATTATCTCTGATGACTTGGTTATCTTGATCAAGACCTCAATGAGCTGTATTGTCACAAAAGTTTGCACCCTATGATGATCAAACTTGATCATCAACCTTGTGAAATACTAAATAAACCTCTCAAGTGTGGGACCTTGCACTGTTGTGAGGTTGAATCTTTGGAGAAGACCAACTTACTTTTAATTTGATGCAAAGTGTTGGACCAGCCCAACACATGAAATTCTAATCTATTGATTTGACAAGGAAAAGGGAGAAAGAGGAAAGGGATACTGAAAGAGGGGAAAAGGGGTTTGCACCTAGATTGAAACTATGATCTTCCTACCTATAACTGCATAAGACATCAAGAAAACTATCTCAGGTATGCACATATTTTTGTCCTAGTTATCTTCCACTAGCATGAGTGAAGGTTAGGATTCTTATGAAAATCAAAAGGATTTTCACTTAGCTCATAGATGAATCTCTAAGAGGAGTTAACACAACCACATATAATAAAAAAATAAACAAGAATGCATTCAAGCAAAGAGGTAAAACATTACAGAGATTGCAAGAACTGAAAAGAGGCAAGTATGAATAATTTTATTAATGAAAGGGCAAGCCAAAATTTACAAGTGCAAAGAGACGTAAGAATTTTGCAAAAGAAAGAAAGAAGATCCATGTAACAGGGTTACAAAATTGCCTTTAAAGCTCAGGAATAACTCAAATAAAATAGAAGTTAGAAACCATAACCCTAAGCATGGTTAGATTACAAAATATCAGAGCAGAGAAGGAGATTAGATTAAGGATCTAATGGCATGCAAGGACAACTCTAAAAATGTCTTCTATCTCTGGAGAAGCAAAATCCCTGCAAATCAAGGAGAGAAATCTACACGCAATGGGTCAGAGTACATCTATAGAGTAAAAGTCTTCATCCAACAATGAATAGGCATGAGATGCAGTCTGGAATCATCTGCAGGAGTCACCTTTGGAGTAATGGTGAGAAAATCCGGTGGTTGGAAGCAAAATAGATCAGAGATTGGATGTCGACTGAGTCCAAAAATGTCTCAACTACCAGGCCGACAACCACCTTCTTGTAGAGTATTCAAATTTCAATGGCCTCTACAAGCTCAAATGTCCACCATTGCTTAGGAGATCTCACACAAGATCTCACCATGTAAGCACGCTCAAAATCCCAAGTGAAGATTAAAATGCAACCGTCTAATCACCCATTAAGTGAGAATCAATGGCCTCAAATGAGCTACAATGCATGCCAGACCCAACAATGTCATCTATGTTTCCCCACACATTCCTTGGGAACCTTGAAAAATCATCGCGGGATGGTGGGGAGCACCTATATTCCTTGTCATGTTTCCCCATGAGGCCCTGTCTTTGCATCAAAAAATCTCGCTTGATGGTGGGGGAGAGATATCTTACTTTCCCCGCAAGGTCGCACTAACCATTCATCTTTCCCTATGAGGTGGTGGGGAAAACCATTCACCATCATCCTTTTATGCCCCGCAATACTCTTCCCTTAGTGCCTTTCTCTTTGTGGGGTAGCAGGGAACATCACTACTTCACAAAAATGTTACCCCACACTACTCTTTTCTACTATTATTTTCCTTCATGGGGTAACAATGAGAGACCAAGTCTCTATCTCCCACTATCACGCGCCATTTTGTGCCTTTTCTCCCTTTGCCTTGTAGCCAAACTATTTCCCTAAAAAATCCTTGCCAGATAGCAGGAAGACTGTTGAACTCTCATTGTTCTTACCCTGCAAACCTTTGCCACTTGGTCATCTGCTTGTGTGGGGTGGTGGGGGCCATCTTATATTTTAATTGAGAAAAGGGACTTTAGAAAGACCCAAAATCATTGTGTCACTAAGAGAAGCTAGGCTGAAAATAAACCTCCTCACTAGCTCATAGGTCGGGTCCCACCATCGCATGTCACGCAAAAGTGGAATAGTTGGAATAAAAAACAAAAAGGAAGTGTTCATGTTCAACACAACCACATGATAATACTCTCTACCAGCCAGTGGAAACCAAAAGGGGAATCGCCTTCCAACAACCTCGTTGGCCTCGAGCTGGTAAGCCTAAGTGAAAATGATCGCCCTAGCCGATCAACTCAAAAATAAAACGTAGGAGCTCGAATAGATGAAAAAACCCCAACTGCTCGCTGCTAATAAAAATATGCATAACATGCAGGTTATACAAAACTTAGATCAGTTATCTTCATGATAGGGTTGAGACAAAAATGGTAAACATGTTGATCAACTTGTTTCTTCAACATGTCTTTCTTGACCTTTTATTCATTGTATATTGCTACAAGATTCTGAAAAGATGCTTGAGCATCCTCTACTATACATTCACGTGTTTTCTTACCAAGTTCAATTCTGTTGATGGCATTGTTAGAGGGCTGCACTTTATCCAAATATGTGTTTGGGGGAGGAATTGACATTTGTAAATATTTATTCTTTGATTTGTCCACCTTCACCCTAGATAGAGTTTTGGCTTTCTTCATACCCTTGGGCTTAACAAGCACCAACTAATTTAAATCAAAGTCATCTAGGGAGATGGCTTGGTTTTTTATTTTAGGAGTGTTAGATACTAGCCAAGGTGGCAAAGGTGTATCATCATCCACTCCAATATTCAATACTTATGATGCCAACTCTTGAGACTAAACATTTGTAGGAACAATAGGTGGAGTAGAGGTAACAATGGTAGGCATATTTTGAGAAATGAAAACCCTAGGAGGAACTTGGGTTTCTGAAATAAACTTATCACAATCTTCCAATATGGAAGAAGTAACCTCAAAGAGATTAGGAAGGAAAATAATATCAAGATTGTAATAAGGTGTGTCAGGAGTAGACTCACTAATTGATGTATAAGGGATGACATGGATTTCAGGAGCTTGTGATGAAAATAAAATAGTGGAACCCAAAGGAATAGCATCAGAAATTGAAACTTAAACCGAAACTGAAGTAGTACCTGTAATATCACATGACGTTGGAGTATTACCTTCTTGTGTCTCTTGAGACTAGGAAGTACTGGGGCTTTCAGGTAATCTCTTCTCATCAAATTCTCTTTCCTCTTGTTTTTGTTCCTTTTCAATTTCATCTTCATCTTCTTGCTCACCTTCATTATCTTCATCTTCTTCATCAACCTTTTCATGAGTTTGAGTCTCTTGAGTAGAAGACTCACCTTGGCTCTTGATTTTCCCAATTATGATTTTAAATTTTGAGCCCTTTAGAGCTACTGAGTCTTGTTTGTTTTTGGTCCTCAACTCAGAAGTCTTTCCCACAAGTCTTATGGTGTCATCCTTGAATTCGGTCTAAAAAAGATTCAATTGAGCACCATGCAGAGTCAACCAAACATTGGTATTAGCAAGGATGTTTTGGAACCTAGCCCTTATTGAAGTGTTTTACTTTTGGGACCACTAGGTAAGAGGCAAAGGTGAATTTGACAACTTTGTTCTTTTCATACATAGGATCTAGGGTGTCTCCATCCTCCTCAAGATCCTCAGGAATATCAACAAGATCCAAATTCTCAATTTTCTCTATTGTTAGGCAGCAATAGTCAAGCCTCCTAATGTCTTCTCTAGTTCTGAAATCAATCCACACATCTTCAATCTAGAGCACATGAGTATAGATTTTCTTGATTTTATTCTTCATGCCCCTGTAGTCAAAATGTTTCCTGGACTTGAATTTTATTGTCACTCTTCTCATTTCCTCTTCTATGGCCCAAACCTTGTAAATAGAATTGATAGAATACCTCCCAATGGTAAAGGAGAACTTGAGACTAATCTTATGAGCTCCAGATTGAAGCTCATGTATTGATATCATTTGACGAGCCATCTCCATGAGAATGATTTTGTCTGATGGATACCTTGGAAGCATGAAGGGCTTTCCATCAAAGCATCCAATCCAGAGATATGTGAATGTAGGAATCTATAAGCAGATACAACCATATTGACTTACAACATTCTAGGCCTCATCTAACACCCTCTTGTTTTGAAGACCCTTATCAAACATACACATGTAATGGGAAAAGAAAGTGTTATTGACTCTCCTAAGATGATGTAAACTCTCCTTAAGAGTCAACTATGTGAAGTACTGATAAATAAGAATTTGACTCATGTCACCTATGGTAGATAAACCTGGAAAATCCTCATTGAGGTGAATGTATAGTCAAGATATGAAGTCATGTATAACTTCAAAGTGGTAGGTACTTTAGTTAATTTCTCACACATTGCATCCACAATCTTCTTTCCCTAGTAGATTTGCTTCTTTTTTTGCCTAGTGATGTGAATATACTGATACACACATTTGTGATAAGTATTAGACACCTGGAGCCCTTTTACTCTATTGAGAAGAGTAATCAGATCATTGACCTCCTCAATAAAATCACTCCGAGGAAGAGTTTCAGGACACCTTTCAGTTGTAGGCCTAAGAGTCTTCAACCAATTCTGATTGACGTTTCTCCTGCATTTATTTGAATTGTTGTCATAGTAGCTCACTGTTGATTGCATATCAATATTGGCATATTGATCTATATGCGGGAACTTGAAAATTGTATCAAATAAGTTATCATCAAGCTTGATGAGAGTCTTCTTCCCTTCAACATCTTTTACTGATCCAGTTGCAGGATCATATCTATCAGCTAAGGCTAGCATAAATTCTGGGTTATGTGATAACATGGGAAAGACCACCACAAGATGAATTCAACTATTGATGGTGGGCTCCAAGTTTTAGGACACTGGTGGCTCTCTAACTCTTTTAAAAAAAATTCAAGATCTACATGCCCAATCTCAATATCTTTGATATTGTCAATATTTGATGATATAGAGGAAGGACGAAAAAATGGATGTAGCTCTTTCTTTTTGAAATTCATTATCCTTTTGTTCGATGATGGGGCTGATATTTGAAAATAATTACACTGCAACATGGAAAATTTCATCACCATATTGAGTTGATTAGCATCATTTAATGGATATTAAAAACCCATTTTGGTAGAACACAAATTGGTTAAAAATCACCAATTTGTAAGTGTGTATCAAGTGCAAATCAAACTTATAAGTCCGATTTAGCACCTAATATTAGTGAAACACACAAGTGGTGCATATCAGATTTATAAGTCTGAATTGCACCTATGGGAAAGTCAAAAATTCTAAAGGAAGTGCATATCAGACTCATAAGTCTGATATAGACTTAGGAAATACCTCAAAAAAATGAGGTGTACATCAAGTTTACAACCTCAATACGCACTTGGGAAGACTAAAATATGAAGGTGCATATCAAGGTTATAAACCTAATATGCAATTCATATTTACAAAAAATGCAAGTCAAAACAAGTTGGCGCTAGTTAGGTTTATAACCCTGACTCACACTTAAGCAAGGGATTGTGGTGGGAATCAGGGTTATAAACCCAACTAGCACCATGATAGAAAAAGCTCAAAGAAATGGTGGGTGGTAGGGTTGTAGACCTACCACACACCATGGGGCAAAGCTCTGGTGTATGGTGGGGTTAGGATTCTCCCATGCACCGCAGAGAAGGAACAAGCAAAAACAAAAAAAGGATGTGAATTGGGGAAGAGCCTGACACACAAAGAAGCTTAGGGCTTCGATATGTGTTAGGTTCTTTAACCTAACTCACATTGAAAGGACTTCAAAAAGAAGGAAAAGACAGAGGGAGGGGCGAGGATTCCGCTGTATACCCAAAAATAGGTTTTGGATGTACATTGGGATGATCACTCCGATCTCCAATTACACCCAATAAAAAGCGGCAAAGCCTCAATGACGAAGACAATATTGTGATAATAATGAAAAGAAGAAAAACATACCCACAAATGAAGAAGATGGCTTTGGCCTCAACACGAAGAGATCATCTGCAATTCAAACCACAAACAAAAATGACCAAAAAGAATGCTCAAATTGAAAATAAAGGGGGGGAATTCAAAATCAACACAAACACTAAAGCATTAAATGAGAAATCATGCCTCATTATGGTGTCATTTGGACATATAGGTCTGATTTACACTATAATTCCTAAATGGTGTAAGTTAGACTTATAAGTCTAATATACACCTAAAAAGACAACCAAGGTGTAAAGTCGGGTTTTAAGTCTGACTTTGCACCTTGAGACCAAAAATGGTGTAAAGTCGGATTTGAAACCCAATTTTACACCAAAACTAGAAAAGCAACACTTAAGGTCAAAATTTGAAATTTAACTAATAAATCATGATTTCCAAGATCGAATAACAAGTATTCAAAGATGAATGAGGCAACAAAAATGCCTCAAAAACAACAAATTAGAGAAAAGAAGACAGATTTGAGAAAAATTCATAGGGGGTTACCTTGTTTTCTCTTAAAATGAAAACAAGGATAACAGGTTTGATGTGAGGAAGCTTCATCACATTAGTTTTAATTAAGATAAGCATGATACTATTCAATTATTCAAAAAGAGGAGTAACATTATGATGTGTAAAGATTAATGATAAAGGGGTCACACCTGATGTTGTAGTTGCTACTTATGTATCGATATTATTGGAATAGTTGTTATTGATTGTGATGAAATTCTTGTTTTGCTTTTTGAACTTTTGAAAGGAATGATGATATTCTTCATTCTTATCAATCAGATCCATTAATAAAGATGAATCAAATTGACTCACTTGAAACTAATAATTATTAAGTGTTGTATACAAATGTGTGAAAGCTGTAAAATTAGAAAACAAAAGCTTATCTCTACTATTCCTTTACAAATTACTAATGAAAATTCTTTGAACATCATTGTCAAACACAAGATAATAAATTTGTTTCATACTCATAGGTTACTAAATAGTAGGCATCAAGCTACAAGAATTTCTTCTAACCAGTCCAAATATTCTAAAGAATCAAATATGTTAAACACCTCATTATTTTGGCTATCTTTATAGAGCTATCTTTTGCCCTCTTCCCTTATTTTGGGTCTTGAACAAGATAAAGCCCTCTTTTATTTCCACCATAGGTACTTTCCCTCTATCCTCTTCAGGTGGTGGATGAGAAGGCCTACTTGAGGGACTTGCAAGATTATATTTAGGACACAACCTCTATAAATGACCATATTCATAGCAAATCCAACATCAAAATGAAAGAGTTTCATAATCAATCTATTAGATCCAAGAGGTCAATCTCAGTTGAATTTCCATAGAATCTAGTAAAGTCTTACTTAAATAGATTTCAATACAAACATAATAATGAGTGTTTATCTTTTTGTCCATGTTTTGTTGCGACATACCCACTGGTTTGCCAAGTAATAGCACAATTGAGTAAAAAGTGTCATGTCTCCAAAATTCTAGTAAGAACCACAAAAGCCACACTCAAACAAGAACCCTTGATTGAAGATCCTCCATAGGGTTGAAGCCAACATGACACAACTTAGTGAAAATATTGACTTGATTATAAAAATAAGCCTCCCTTCAAAAGTCTTATTTCTATCTTAAATGCATGAGAAAATCGCTAGAAAATAGTTGTTGGCACCTAACATCACCTCCACTTTGCCCTTTGAATTGCATGAGTGACGAGCTCATAATTCCAAAAGGGGTAGTGAAACCTAGATCCCCATGAACTTTCAAATCAAGGTGTGATTGGACAAATAATTAACATCCTCTTCCATAGTATCTGGTTGAATCACAAGCATGGGTATATTTTCACTCCTTGCAAGACAACCATTCGCCTTTGAAGGCCAAAAAGCTCCATTTTATGTAGAAATTTCATTGATAACAATACTATTTAATCCAATACAAGAGTTTTCATGAATTGTTGGAGAAGAAATGCCCCCAATCACCACATCTTTGATAGGAATATTTTGCATCAAAAGAGTACCTCCAGGCAAGGCCATGCAAAACCATACAAAAGAAAAAGGCAAAAAAATATTAAGCCCCGCACTCAAAACTGCAATCATAAATGAACTTGGAGCAACATGCATTAGAAATATGCACATTTAACAATAAATGATACCACAAAAGGTGACTCTCAACTCCACCAAGCTACCCACCAAATTGCCAAAATTCTCATTAAAAACCCTTGTAAAACACAAAAAAATACACTAGCAAAGAATTTGCACTCTACACACAAAAAAGAACCCACCCCTTGCCAAATCGAAAAGCAAAAAACAATAAGGAAATCACACCTAGGGCCTCACACCATAGCCATCGCTAGTAACCAATCATGCAACAACTCATCCTCCCCCTCAAACAAAAGGAGTATTTTAATATTAAAGAGAATATTTAATTTTGCTATGATAGAGGATTGGTATTTAATATTTATATTGGATTTGAAATGAGTAGACTAAGATGATTGATCTATGTGAAGTACTAAATTGTGTGTGATCTTAAAATAAATCTATAATTTAAACATAATTCTTATATTTTAAGTCTTGGCTTTAAAAGAGTGACTCAAAAATTTCTTATAATTTTGAACTCAAATCCTTTAGAACTTAAATGCCTACAATAAATGTTCGTTTATATTTGTGTTGATAAATAGAAGAATCTATAGTGATGAAAATATTGTTGGAGCTTACAAGCTAGGTGTGGTATTGTATTAACTTCTCTAATAAATGATTTTGTAAATGTTCGAAAAAACAACAATTATCATATATGACATATGCATAAATAACTAATATTGATGCAATAGAATATTGACATTATTACATCATTTTGTACATGGTTACTTGATCGAGCCTTTTTATTAGGACCCATCCATTCATACATTCATCCTTGCATTAATTATTAGGACATATTAAGGAGAGTGCTAGATTAATTAGGATAATTAATTAGGAAGATATACTTCAAACATTATATAGAGTGAAAAAAAAAATGAATAAAAACATAAAAAAAACTGAATAAAAAATACTAGGGACAAAATATGGAAAAAGTGAATGGATAGTTGTGAAGAGCTCCAAGATGGATTTCCAATTCTATAGGAATGCTAGCTTGGGAAAAACTTTGATATGCAATAAAATGCACCAACAAAATCTTAGCAAACTGGCTAAATTCATGGAAAGAGCACAAAAATTGATTTTTGATGATATATGACACAAAATTTTGACACCATATGCCCAAGTTACATGGAAAAAAGAAAAATACCCCGTTAGGAAAGATTGAGGGGACAATGGTCAACTAGGGTACACATAGCTAAAAAGGTCAATGTTGACCCAAAAATGGCCATATCGTCAAGAAAGCATGATTATGGCAACAAAATGGCCTCTTTGTTGAAAATAATGTGAGTCGTCTAAAAAAGACCTCAATTAGGAAAAAAATGTCATTACTTAAAAAGGGGCTTAAAATAAGCAATAGTAGGCAAAAGAAATAGCTTGTGTCAGAAACACAAAGTACACCAAAAAAATATTACATGGTCCACATGCACAAGCACCCCAACCACCAAAAATTAAAACAACCATCATTGGAACAAATAAAACTTGCTAAAAAATGTGCACATCACCAGTAGAAAAGAGTTGACAACCCAAATAAGGTGCAGTGAACATGCCACAAATAAAGGTTGTTAGCCAACATAGTGAACAATAATCACTTCCTCAACCAAAATTTCACCTCCTTTCAACCTCAACCTATTTCACATAAAAAAACATGCAAAGGGAAAGAAAAAAAGCCATGAAACTCAAAGGGGTTGTTACTGTAGAACATACTAGGTCACCATGCAAGCCACAAAAAATGTTGGACCCCGGTAATCTTGATTGTCGAAAAATAGAAACATGCTAAGGAAAATTGATCTCAACAAAGGTTCCCTATAGCCTAACTAAATTTTTCTATGTGTAAAAATGCCACCCTGAAACAAGATATCAATTACAATGAAAGAATTTAAGAAAGCATCCAAATGACTTTGACCATGTTAAGATGAGTTTGCCAATGAAATAGCCAATCCAATTAAAAATTCATCACTATAAAATCAATAGAAAAAATTACCACAAAGAGATTTAGAAAAGTGTCAAAAAAAATATGACTAATATAATTTTACCAATGATGAGGATGTTGGGAACCATGCAACCACTAGTGAAATGCATGTGGAAACTGCCAAAAAAATAAGCTAAAAAGCAACAACAAGAAAGTCCTTCATGAAGTCGTGCATGGGTAAAATAGAGAATCATGCATGATCTCACTAAACAATAGAAGAGAGATGGGTGTTGGACACAAGATACCACTGAGAAGGGGGGTGAATCAGTGGTTTTCAAAACTTTGACCATTTAATCCCAAATGTAAATACTGGTTAGCACAACAAACATTGAGCAACCCTACCGATGAGATAAGAGGACATATCAAAATGCAAACACACAAAAACATATCTCATAAAACTGGTACATACGAGGAAAACCCAAGATGGGAAAAACCTCGGTAAGAAATGCTGCTAGAGCCTATTTCTCAAATCTAACCTCACAAAGAAATAATGATTACAATATTCAGGGCACCAATCCAAGGAGTACCACTCCTTTAGGGCACCAACCCAATGAGCACCAACCCCTTATTTTAGGGAACCAACCCAAGGAGAACCAACCTTTGCATCGAGCACCAACTCAATGATCTACAATGAACATTATCAAATACAAAAGTGATAATCCGGTTACAAGTAAGTCTTGTAACCACTACATACACTTCACCCTGCTGGTTTCACTTCTCTGCCTTACTGGTTAACTCCTCCTTTTCCTTTTGTCACTCTGCCTCTGTTATGTTCTCTGTTGGTTTTCTATCCTCTTGTTCCTTCTTCTCACTTCCTCTCTCTTCTCACCTTCACTTGTTGCTGCTAATATAGTGGTTTAGACTCTACTGATTGTCTGTACTTATACACTCTTGTAGTTTACCAATTTCTTTGGCCTTACCGGTTAAACCTCTGCTAAACCCTTTCACCGATTGTCTCTCCAACACTTAGTCTCTATGATATTCGAATAAGTCTCTGACTGGTTGGCTCTCTGCTACTATTTTCTCAATCCACTCTTCAACATGCAATACATAATCTTCTAGTAGTATCATCTATTCCTATCTTTGTCCTGCATACATATACATGAGTTTTCCCACCAAAGCTTCAGTTCAAACTCCACACCTTAGGGTTTATCCATCGCTCATGAGGCATACCAAATCCAGTCGTATCTCATTAGATCTGATCTCTGAGATAACTACCTACACATCACCATTAATGTGCCTTCCAGTGCATACTTTTTGTTCTACGTGACCTACATTCAATTTGTCGGCTCATCTCTTAGTCAAACATCATAAATGGTTAGGCAGTTTAGTTCACCTACTTTGACCTATACCCAAACAACCTACATAGATCAGTGCACGCCATAGGTCCAATTTGATTCATCCTACCTCGAGCTGCAACCTCTCTACAACTCAACCCATAGTAGTCATAGTCAATAATTAATGTCGACCACCTGCCAACTACCTCATTGACTGCTAGGTTCATCCGTCGCTTCATGCATGTTCATCGCCTTGATTCCACATGGCATAATTGTTGGTATCCAACTCAACTTAGACCACCATGTCAGTTTAGACTCTGTCACCGACCAACACACAATTGGGTTCATCTATCAGTTCACTAACCTTGTTGGTTATACCCTAACTGCTCAACCTTGAAGTATGCACTTTGCTGCTATGCCAGTGGAACACCTTAACCAATCACCAGACATGCCAATCCACAACATGCTCATCTTCATCAGACAAGAGCACTTCACTTGTCACTTTGTCAACTTACCCCGGTGAACATACTTACCGGTAACCACCTTGATGACACCGTGTCATCAATCTTCAATTGTTTCCATCTGAGGCATCTATATACTCGTTTCATTCTCTGTTTGTAGTTGCTCAACCTTGCCTTCTTCATCATCAGACCATACATTATCTCAACTGGTTTGTCGAAGTGATAAACCCATCACTTCTTTACTCTTCCTTCTTTGTCCTGGTAGCACATCACTGATCTCAAACTCAAGAGGCTTCCCCACCATCCACAATGGTCATCTAGTCTATGCATCGAATCACCTACCTTTGGTTGCACTGACTATCTTATCCCAGAGAGTCATGATGTATGCCATGTATACCGTGGGATAAGTAGGGTATTACCGCTTATTGGTGAAAATAATAAACAGTTGCACTCCATCTACTAAATACTAGTGGATGAGGATATTTGTCACCTGCCAGTATTAATGTGACTTCCTTACTATTTTGCAACAGTACAATCTCTATCAGTCATCTCCTTATTCAGTGATAGTAGCTCTAACTGGTGGGAGCCCTGCTGATCACATTCTTGCATACTAGTTGTACTGCATTCCTCCATTTGCTCACCTTGTATTCTTAATGGTCAGATGCACTTTTGATTGACAACAACTCAATTCCAATCCATCAATTCACCGGTCAATCCCAACACATCACTTACTAGTTGACATGACCAATACAACTCACCGACGAGCACCAATCACTAACTTGTATACCACTTGTTCACTGGGTATCAGTCTCTTCTCACCCAACATCAACTTGTCCATCCACTAACCGTTGACTCTAATTTTCTTATCAGTTGGCTGTATTGGCATATGATGAAGCGATGATAATGTATGTTGTCATTAATGTCAATAAGTATTCAAGCAGGTGAACTGGTATGCAATGAAATGAAGATCAGAAGTGGTTATGGTCAATTGGATGAGTGGACTGGTGTTGGGGTTCACTAAGTGTGACCACTGGTCGGTAGTCTTATTTCAGCTCTAGGGTTTCTGGTTTGGCTTGTGTGGTGCAACCAATG
Organism: Cryptomeria japonica; assembly: GCF_030272615.1. Lineage (NCBI taxonomy): Eukaryota > Viridiplantae > Streptophyta > Pinopsida > Cupressales > Cupressaceae > Cryptomeria > Cryptomeria japonica. The sequence goes on along the minus strand of NC_081410.1, from coordinate 455,571,342 downwards.
ATGTTTTTTGATGAGTTAGTTAAGAACAAGGATAAGGATCAAGATGCCACGTTAGCTATGTGCACGTGAAGGATTTCTTTGAGGATCTTGTGTGTGAAGATCGAATGGATTGAATGTTTACCTCAGGAATGTGCATTTTTCTTAGCAGCATGTGAAAAGCATGTGATGGGTTACTATTTTCCATATGCGGTGAGGATTGGACAATGGAGAATTACTTGAGGTCATTTCATTCTATGCAATGTATTTGACAGTTAGGATTGGACTGCTTGTAATTGTAAACCTAAAATATTTAGGGTTTAGGGTTTATGCTACCAACCTAATTGTTGTCTATAAGGTCGATGAGTTTTGTTATTGTAGTTGTTGGAAAAAGTTGTGTTTGTGTCTGCATGTTGAAGATTTGATACTTGCCAAACCAGAGTGTGATTGCAGAAGAGAGGAATAGAAAAGGATTTGCCTTAGCAAGGAGTGTTGTTATCAGGTCAGAGTTTTACTTGTTGTCTTCTAACCATTTCAATAGAAGGTAAATCCCTTGACCGAGTAGCTTTAATAGGATTTGTTGTAAATCCTCTAACTAGGTGGCTCAAGTTCATTGAGTTATTTAAATCCTCTAGCAAGGTAACTCTTAACAGGGTTTCAACCTTTAACAGGGTAAATAGCCATCCCTAACATGATCAGTTCCTAACAAAACCTTTATTGTAAAGTCTTTAATTGGACTAGGCTTCTAATAGAGCAGACTTCAAAAGAGTTCACAAACAAGCTTGTGGGTATTCATCCCCACCGTGGTTTTTCCCATTTGGGTTTCCACATGAAAAATTCGTGTGTTATAGGTTGTAAGTTTTTCATGTGATGATTGAGTGGTTTTTGATTAAGTTAGATATGCATGCACTGTCAAATGGTTGTGGTTTTTATTGGTACAACTCATGCATGATTAATCTGGTGAAGTAGCTATCAAGATTTGAGATATGTTGAATGCTGCCTAAAGTATTTTTGTTTAACCGGTTTAGCTGTCTGAAGTAATTTTGTTTAACCCATATTGCTATGGTTAAGTACAGTGGTGAAGATAACCGATTATCTATGTTTTGATTTGTCAAATTTCTGGAGCAAGTTTTTGTGTGTACTGATTCACCCCCCCTCTTAGTACTGGTTAGGACCTTAGTAGCTCATCATTATTCATCAGGCTACACTATCCACACTACTGGTTGTCATCAATGACAGTACAAAGATGGTTGACATCAAAGACAACATGTTAACTATTCTCCCATACTGGTTATCCTACTCCCATACTGGTTATCCATGTTGGTATTTTGGACAAGTTGATATGGTTTTGTCATTGATGTGAACACTTATCAGCACTTGGAGAATTGGTTATGTTCATCGGCAAGCAACTTATGCACAGTCACCGGTATTTGGTTCACCGGCAAATTATATTGTTCACTGGCACTTGGAATCACTTGGAGAATACCTGGTTATGTCGAAGACATCGTTTGGACACTTTCTCTTGGTGATTTGTTCATTGGTATATTCGAGTTTGCATATTTGTTGTTACTAACAAATAGGTCTAGGATATACACTGGCAGACATATCTATTCCAAATCAACATAACATGTCATGGAGATAATTTGTTATTATTGTAAATGTATTGAGCTGACATCATGCATCAGATATTGTTTCATTTGTAATTAATTTTATTGTAATATCTTTTCGTGAGCCGACCTACTCAATTGGTCTTAGGTTATGGTATAAATGTAATATTTCATTTGTGAGATTGAGATGAGGAGTGGATAGAGATTGTAATAAGGTATATGTGAATATAAGTAGAGCTATACATGTAGACATCATTCAAGATTGAAGGAAGGTTTGAAGAAGGCATATCAGAGCTAAACCGGTATTGAATCCAACATATGGAGATGTTATTTTGTGCAGTACTTATCATTGGATTTAATCATCCAATTGTAGTCAGTGTGACTCTCATTTTGTGATTGAGCAGTGAGCTCTAGGAACTTGGCCTTTTTGCATGTGTAGACCCCTTATGGTACACACATACTATCTGCAGTAGTATCATCTGATTGTGGGTAAGGTTTAGCACTGTGGTTTTTCCCCTTACAGGGTTTCCATGTACAAATATTGGTGTTATGTTTTGTGGATGTTGTTGTCTTTCTGTTTCATGCATTAATCTTTACCAGTACTGCAATCCGACATAAAGTTTGGTTTACCAGCATTGTGCATTAAGTTTTGGTTAAGTTAATTTTGGGTTGAATTTACTAGACAACTGATTCAGCCTCCCTCTTAGTTATCTCCGAGACCTAACAGTACACACTACTGGTTATCATCAATGATAGTACAAAGCTGGTTGACATCAAAGACATGTTAACTATTCTCCCATACTGGTTATCCTACTCTATCAGTAACATGCAATACTGATGACAACTATATTGATAATCTGCTATATCGATTGACATCAATGACACCACAATGCCAATGATCTCCCCCTTTAAAATTGATGTCAACATTTGTAGTATCCAACGTACTATAGATTATTTCTCCCCCTTTGACAACAATGGCAAAGGGTCTTGATATTCGTTATACTGTAGGCTCTCTCTCCCCCTTTCTACTAGTTGCTTCTTCCCTTTTGACCAATTGACACCAATTGTGTATACCGGTCTAATACCAATTTGATATTGATGATACATTCTTCCTCTGCGGGGGTTGCTCTGACACCAATCTGTTGAAAGCAATCACATATCTATTTGACATATTCTCCCCCTGAACCACATATCTCTGATCTTCTTTTCCTATCTGGTCCTATACCAGTGTACCAATCTATACCTTGTATTGATAGATATGTGATATACTGATGGTCTTCCATTCTCATGATGACCATCACACCTTTTGACATCCTCTTTCATGATCACAATGCCAATTCACATTAACTCTTTGCCAATTATCCAACTAGTTGAGTCATACAGATTTCATGCTCATAAGGTTGACTATCGGTCCTACATATTATTCTTCAGGGCTTCTTGAACAATTACTGAGATGTAATATCATCTGTCCAAGCCACTGCAATGCTACCATAATACATTGACTCACACATTCAACTATATCGGTTGATATCCATACCAACACCACACTGCACATACCGGTTCAATATCTCCATCAAGACATCTTATCCATCAACCTCCATCCTCTTATGTCAAGTTCCTCTGATCCCAATTTCAATTTGAACAATCTATTGACACAAGTATGAGTTTGTAGTCAAGCTAGTAACTACACACACACTATCTCACCTTTTTCTTCTTATTGATAGCCACCTGTCTTCTCCTTTGTCCTTATCAAGAATGGGGATGAATAATTTGATCAATATGTAGCTCCCCCTTAGTCCTACATCTCCTTTAAGCCTTAGAAGATATCACCTATGCATTGAATGCACAACATCGGTCCTTGGTTGAATCTTCTTGCTTCTTCCCCCATACCTGCATGGTCTCATTCTTCTTCCCAATTTCAATCTTATGAGTAGGTGTTACCTTCTTTTGCTGATGGGTCCTTTCTCTATCAGATTCTGTAGTATGACTAAAAGCATTGTTGTAAAGGCAAACTGCATTTATGCCAAGCAGTTTTTTTGAGGACCTTCTATCAAATCAATTTAAGTCTCTTCTTTTGTTCATGCCATTGTGGCTAGCTACTAATCTCCATGGATTTCTTGAACATGTAGGAGTATTTATTATTTTGTTCCATGTAGTCCTTTTTTGCTCATATGCCTTCTAACTTCCTTTGTGTTGATTAGGACTATGCCACTGGCTACCATATGATTGAGAATTCTTCCTACATTGACGACTTTTATGGCCAAATCCATTGCAGTTGTAACATACATAACTTAAATTTCTAGGAGCAACAAATGGATCCTTTTTGGCATAAACAAAAGTAAGCATATGCATGTTTTTATATTCTAATATATTATGCCCATATGCATTACATCTTTTGCAAACTAACTTGCTATTCCTAGGAAGAACACCCTGTCTATTCTTAGGCCTTATTTTACATTCATTTGCTCTATGGAAATATCCATTACATGCAAAGTAGTATCTAGGGAAAAGGGGGCTTATTACTTACAATTTTATTCTGCTAAACATGAGGTGATCTTACCGGTTTTGCATCTCCATTTTTGCTCCTCTGAGAACTGTTCTTGGGCTATCTAATATCACCAGTCCTCTCACTTGATTGCTTCTTCTTCCACACTTGTCTTGTTTGATAGATATAAGCATTTCTTTGATTTCTACCTGGAGGAGGTCTTCTCATGTTCTTACCACTGGCGAAGCTTTCTTCTCTCATCTTTCCTTTTCCTTTCAAATCTTCATTGTTCCTCCTTTCAACACCAGTTGTAGTTAGATTAATCTTCTTTCTTGGAGCATTTCTAACCATGAAGATCTGACCCTTACCATTTCCATTTGAGGAGAAAAATTGAATATCTTTGTGTGAGGTCTCCTTGCTTGTGGAGAATTCATTGGTACCACATCCTAATCCACCAATATCCTTGGAGTGTTTTTGTTGGCTTGACATCTTATCCAAGGCCTTAGTGTTGCTATCATACCAGATCCTTACCTTGAGCTCATCTTGACATTTCTCAAGGTCTTTCCAGAGATTCTCCACTTCCTTATTTAGCCTCTGACACTCTTTATCCTTGGCTTCTAGCTCAGACTCTAGATCTTTGCACATGCATTTCTTTGTGTCTTCTTGTTGATTCTTCAACTCTCAGATACATTTCTCAGATTCTTCAAGGCATATGATCAACCGGTTCTATTCCATAACTGTAACATTCTTGAACAACTTGTATTCATTCCTCACTCTACTAAGTTCTTCAAGTGCACTTACAAGTTCTTCTTCAAGATTAACTTATGCTTCATCTTCACCATCATTTCCAAACACATCTTGCCAGTAGGAATGATATGCATGATCACTCTCAGATGTGTGCCTCTCATCTTCTGACTCTTGATCCATGGAGAGGTGGGTTCCTTCTTCATAATTGCTGCAACTACTGAAAGATATGCCTTTATCATCTTCACATATGTCTGTTATGTTGTTCTTCTTGCTTCCACAATTTGATTCAGCAGTAGTTGGTTCATTTCCATATAGCTTCTTCAATTTGTCCCATATACTTTTTTGCTGATTTAGATTTGTCCACTTGTGAAGAAATATCATGAGTAAGTCCATGGAATATAGCCTTCATGGCTTCCTCATTGCACCTAGATCTTCTTTCTTCTTCCTGATCGATGGGAGAACTGACATGACTAGGGGGACCATTTAAAATAGACATCCAAACATCAAACCCTAGGAAGGACAAGTAGACTTCCATTCTAAAACTCCAAATAGGATAGTTTGATCCATCAAACACAGGAGCTGGGATTGACTCAAACCTAACCATTGTGTCCAAATACTAGAATCTACCCAAGCTGGATAAAGCTTATCTAACTGGGAACCTATGCTTTGATACCAATTGTTAGACACAAGATGCCACTAAGAGGGTGGTGAATCAATGGTTTTCAAAACTTTGACCATTTAATCCCAAATGTAAATATCGGTTAGCACAACAAACACTGAGCAACCCTACTGATGAGATAAGAGGAGATATCAAAATGCAACCACACAAAATCATATCTCATAACACCGATACATATGAGGAAAACCCAAGATGGAAAAAATCTCAATGAGAAATTTTGTTAGAGTCTACTACTCTAATCCAGCCTCACAAAGAAACAATGGTTACAATATTTAGTGCACCAACCCTTGCTATTTTAGGGCACAAACCCAAGGAGCACCAAGCACCAACTTAGTGATCTACAATGAACATTATCAAATAGAAAAGTGATAATCTGGTTACAAGTGAGTCTTGTAACCACTACATACACTTCACCCTGCTGGTTTCACTTCTCCTCTGCCTTACCAATTAAATCCTCATTTTCCTTCTACCACTCTGCCTGTGTTATGTTCTTTGCTGGTTTTTTGTCCTCTCCTTCCTTCTTCTCACCTCCTCTCTCTTCTCACTTTCACTTGTTGCTACTAATACACCGGTTCAGACTCTACCGGTTGTCTGCACTTATGCACTCTTGTAGTTTACTGGTTGCTTTGGCCTTACCGGTTAAACCTCTGCTAAACCCTTTCACATTGTCTCTCCAACATGATCTTTGAATAAGTCTTTGACTGGTTGGCTCTCTGTTGCTCTTTTCTCACTCCACTCTTCAACATGTGATACATAATCTTCTAGTAGTATCATATATTCCTATCTTTGGCCTGGATACATATACATGAGTTTTCCTGCCAAAGCTTTAGTTCAAACTCTGCACCTTAGGATTCCTCCATCGATCATGAGTCATACCAAATCTAGTTGTATTTCTTCAAATGTGATCTCTGAGATAACTACTTGCACATCTCCACCATTAATGTGCCTTCCAGTGCACGCTTTCTATCCTACATGACTTGCATTCAATCTATCAGGTCATCTCTTGGTCAAACACCATAAATGGTTTGATGGTTCACTTCACCTACTTCGATCTATACCCAAACAACCTACGTCGATTAGTGCATGCCATGGATCCGATCTGATTCATCCTTCCTTGATCCGCAACTTCTCTACAACTTGACCCATAGTAATCACAATCAACAATTAATGTCGACCACCTGCCAACTACCTCACCAACTGCTAGGTTCATCCGTCACTTCATGCATGTTCCCCACCTTGAATCCATGTGGAGTCATTGTTGGTATCCAACTCAACTCAAGCCACCATGTCAGTTTTGACTCTGTCACCGACCAACACACAACCGGGTTTATCTATCGGCTCACTAACCTTGTCTATTATACCCTGACCGCTCAACCTTCACGTTTGCACTTTGCTACTATGCCAGTGTAACACGTTAACCGATCACCAGACATTCCAATGCACAACATGCTCATCTTCATCAGACAAGAGAACTTCACTTGTCACTTTGTTAGCTTTACCGGTGAACATACTTACTGGTAACCACCATGATGACACCATGCCATCACTCTTCAACTGTTTCCATCTGAGACATCTACATACCAGTTGCATTCTTTGTCTGCAGCTTCTTAACCTTGCCTTCTTCATCATCAGCCCATAAATTATCTCAACTGGTTTGTCAAAGTGAGAAACCCATCACTTCTTTACTCTTCCTTCTTTGTCCTGGTAGCACATCACTGATCTCAAACTCAAGAGGCTTCCTCACTATCCACAATGGTCATCTGGTCTATGCATCCAATCACCTGCCTTTGGTTGCACTGAATATCTTATCCCAGAGAGTCATGATGTATGCCATGTATACATTGGGATAAGTAGGGTATTGCCACTTATTAGTAAAAAGAATAGAGAGTTGCACTCCATCTACCAAATACCAGTGGAGGAGGATCTTTGTCACCTGCCAGTATTAATGTGACTTCCTTACTATTCTGCAATAGTACAATCTCTTTCAGTCATCTCATCATTCAATTATAGTATCTCTAATCGATGGGAACCCTACTGATCAACATCTTGCATACCTATTGTACATGCATACCGATTGGCAACAAATCAATGCTAATCCATCACTTACTAGTTGACATGATTAATACAACTCACCGGTGAGCATCGATCACTAACTTGTATACCACTTGTTCACCAGGTATCGGTCTCTTCTCACCCAACATCATCTTGTACATCCACTAACTGGTGACTCTAATTTTCTTATCGGTTGGCTGCACTATCCACACTACCGGTTGTCATCAATGACAATAAAAAGCTGGTTGACATCAAAGACAACATGTTAACTATTATCACATACCGGTTATCCCATTCTACCAGTAACATGCAATACCAGTGACATTTATACAAGTAATCTTCTATACCGATTGACATCAATGACAACACAATGCCAACAATGTGGTGCCAAGAATGGACGTCCATGCAATCCTCTAAGCATGCAAAATAAAGTTGTTGTTGACAAGATTAGAAGCAAAAATCGTAGATCCAAATAAAGCCTTCATGCACAAAAAAATTTCCTTAAGCCAAAATAAATGCTAGAATGACAAAAAAATGAAAGTACTAATTTTACATGAATCACCAATCACTTTTCTACCCACTATATCAAGAACCTGCCAAACGTGTGACCCAAGTTGAAAATGCTACCACTAAAATATAAACAATCACAAAAAAGGAAAAAAACACCACCATGAGGGATGTAGGGGCACTATTGGAGAAAAATGTCCTATAAAAGTTGTGAAAGATGCTAAAACAACCACAAAAATTAAATAAATTGACTCCAAAAAAGGTTCTCATTGCTTGTCAGAGATGTTCATCACCCAAAAAGAATCATAAAAATCCAAAGAGGAAACACCCTATCTCTAAGAATTATGCCACACTAGCAACCAACCCACAATAAAAAGACAAGTTGTTGGAACTAGAAAAAATCTTGAGCCATTCATGAAACAACATTAAGGACCATTTTGGAAAAAACATGTAGTCACCATTGAAGAGGGAGTCGTTGTGCATGTAAAAAACAAATGACACCAATAGTTTATGAAGAGAAAAAAATCTTCCATGATAAAGATTTCAAATACCCACTAGAAATGACTCCTACCACAAAAGAATATATCATTGAGTATGCGAATAAACCTTTTAAAATCATAAGAGCTAGTTTAGATTAAACAACCCAAATAGGGTCATTGCAATCCAAGGAAAAACACAAGAAAATATTTAAATCCAAAACTATGCAAGCCCCTAGATTTAAACAAAGCAAATGCCACATAATACAAACTACATTCAATAAGGAACCTACTAATCAAAGAGTCTACCAACAAGGAGCCTACCACAAAATTCACCAAAGAATGCCATGAGATCTACCATGCAAACCTCGCTAAAATTAATCATGTTCAAAAAATTAAATGTAGAAAAAACTCACATCAAACTAGAAAAATTGCAAAACCTTCCAAATTTGAAGAAAAATTCAGAAGTGAGGGGACACAAGATCAAAGTCTCAAATCTTGTGGCCCTAATTTTTTTTGCAAAATTTTTAACTTTTGGACTACCATCCTCAATTTTGGTTTTCTCAAATTGTGGGATAACCCCTACCAATTTTGTCCACTTTGTAGCCCATGTGTTCTAAGCACGTTGATAGAGGTAAAATTCCATTATCTCCATTTGTGACTTGGCCCTCAAGAAATCATCTCAATTTGAAGTCTCAAGTTGTCAAGTTGAAAGATTGAACAAAATGCCTTTCGTGAGTTAGTTTTATTTTCTTTTTTGACTTTAGTGTCAGATTGGATCCTAAACCTGATTCTACACTTGCGCTTGGGTCTTTAAATCTAAGTGACACCATGATATGGATTGATGTTGCGCAGTTGCTTGGCTTTAAACTTTGAGGTACCATCATAGTGGTGTTGTTTAGGTCTGTAGACTTGAACTTCACCAAGTTTGGTGTCATTCAAGCCTACAAACTCAAACGACAATGAGTCCTTTGCATTTTAATGTTGATCGATATGAATGATGCTGTCGATGTTGTCCAAGTCCAGAGACCTGAATTACACCAAGAGATTGGAGTTGTTCAGGATTGTCAACCTGAATGACACTGCCTTTGGTTTTTCCCTAGTGTATGTCAGGTTCATGAACCCGACCTACAACATTGTCACTTGCAACCTTTTTGTGGTCTAAGTCGGGGCCATGGACCCAACTTGCACAAGCCCTTCCCCAATTTTTGATGTGTATGTCAGGCTGACTTAGGATTGATTTACCCTTGCAGGTATCAATTAGTTCTATAGACCTGATTCACACCATGCATTCCATGAGTTTTACCCTAGGCATACATCGACCCTATAGACTCGATTGACACCAACACTTAGTAATTTTTCTAAATGTTAAAATTTTAAGAGATACAAATGTCTACTTAGAGAATTTTTCTAAGTAAGAAGAAAATTCCTATTCTTGGAGGACCTTTGAAGACAGTATTTTCAGCCTTCTTGTTCCAGTGAAGACATTTTTCTCATAAAGATGTTTTTAGCTAACTCAAGAAATTTTTCTTGAACTTATAGTCATAGGTACCAGGTGACTTCACCTTCTCCAAGTCAGAAAAAGATGAATTTCAAGAAGCAAGACTCCTATTCGGTCTTCCCACTATCCTCAATGGCATCAAACATTGCGAACACCAGATGATTCTAAAATACAGGCTACCTAGCAACAATATGAAAATTGTTTAAAGAAGGTTGATCATAATAAAGATGTGTCTTTGGACACTTAGTCATTTTTATGCATCTCTAGTGTAGTGGTATTTTGTAATTTCAATCAAAACTTCAAGTGTCATTTTGTATACATAGTTTTGCATGGAGGAGTGCACAAGTTCCAAGTCAAATCGAACTCTTTCTTTGATTTAGTCTTAATTAGTTGCAAATTTACTATTTTTTCTCATTGCACCTCACCTATATATATGAGGGTGTTCATTTTAATTAGTATCTTTTGTTTTATGCAACAAAACTCTGTCAAAGTGAAAAGCAAAGTGAGACTTTGTGTTCAAATTGTGATTTTACAAGCTTAATCAAAGAAAAAGGCAATTTTGGTTCTCAAAATTTGAGTTGAGGTCATCTTTATTTATAATATAGATGTTCTTATGTCATTTATGTTATATTCTTGAAAAGATTGAGTTGAGCAGTGTGAGTTGTGATATATCAAAGAGTAATTTGAATTCGCTAAGTAGACTTTGTGTTGCTTTGTGAATTTGGAAATAGGAATTGTGTGTGAATAATAATTCAAGGAGTTTGTGCTTCATTTATTACTTGGAAAGTATTATTTTAAAAGAGTCATTAGTAAAAGTTTGATAGGAGAATGGTAAAAGAAGGCTTTGTGCTTTATTATTACTTTCCCATCCCATAACTTTTCGGTTATTTTCAGAAAAGGAAGCAATGGGAGACTTTGAGCTCTTATGGACACTTTGCTTCTAAATTAGTATAGATTTTTAAATTACTACAAGTGAGAATTGTTTTCAATTTTAATAAAATCCATCCATTCTAGATAGAGAATAGTGAAAATACTTTAAAAAAAGTGAGTAAAGTGATTGTACCAACTTGGATTAGTGTAAAGTTAGCAGGTAGAATAATATCCATATAAGATATAGTTTACAGTAGAAAGGGAGAGACTTACATTATAAATAGGAGAGACCATATCTTTCCTTCTTAGAGATATTATCTTGCATACTATGGTGAAATCGACATTTTGTAAACCTCCCCTAGTTTACAAATTTTTCACCCAACAATACACCAAAATGTCACACATGACCTTGACCCCTCAAAACAAAAATCCAATATCTCAAAACACAAATAGTGAATCACTAGTAGAAATAATTGATTTTATGAATGATATTTGCAATAATTGTCTAACATTATTGCAGGATTTCAACCAAGATCTATTTGGCTTAAACTTTTTTTGTGGTAAAGTTATATCCCTAACTATATTACATTCCTTGTTTTTATTGAACTTGTGAATTTAGGGAAATTCCAAAAGGGGACGTTACATGTATTTACACTTGAGAGGAAGGTGGTTTCTCTAAATCTATAATATTTCCAAGAACTCTTAACCTACACAAGGCAAAAAAAACACAAAATCTTTTCCAATGTCATTGCGATGCTCACCTTCCAATCGTTGGCTTGCTCACAATCCATTATTGACTTAGGATGTCTTCAAAGGAAACCCAAATTCACATGCACATTAAATTACTTTAACACTCACCCAGAATCCCCACACAATATTAACAAAGGAGTATTCACAACTTGAATCAATAATAGTATCCAATTAGGAAAATAGGAGGGATTCACTCTCTAAATCATGAATATCTGTAGTGACACATAAAATAAAAGCGAACTTGATCATCATTTCAAGGAGTTTTGAGAGCTTACCTTTCAAAGCTTCCAAGGGGTTGATGTAGAGTTGGTGTATGGAGCTTTCTTTACAAGCCTCTCTCCAAGATCTTTTAATGAGCTCGAGTTCTCAATTATTCATTTTCGTTCTCTTCCACAATAAGCCTCCCTCCCCCTAGCCCTCCAACAAAAAGATAAAAAAAGATACTATTTTTCATCCACCAAGGGATGATATATATAACTTTAAGGTTTGAATTTATTGAATGTAGGAGTGAAACTTGTCACCATTTAATTCATCCTCAAGGTACATCCTTTCACAATAGTTAGTCACACATGTTTGAGATCTTGAGAGGACTGGAGTGTACTTGTACAATTATCCCATGAAAGCTTTACAAAGTTGGTTCACACTTATGTGAGGTTTTGTATGCTTTTTCACGCTCACGAGTTTGTGTGTGTGTGTGTGTGTGTGAGAGAGAGAGAGAGAGAGAGAGAGAGAGAGAGAGAGAGAGAGAGAGAGAGAGAGAGAGAGAGAGAGAGAGAGAGAGAGAGAGAGAGAGAGAGAGAGAGAGAGAGGGATATGACAAGTCATTACATCAATCTTGAATATTAATTTTTTCATACCTCTTAAAAGGTATTTAAGAGGTGCCATCTTGACCTAAGCCCAAGATATTACGCTAAGAAGGTATCTAAACCATAGGTACGCACTTTAAGACTCTTAAAACAAAATGACATTTTAAAATAATTTAAAATCATCTTAAAAAGATAAATTCAAAATTGTCAATAATGATTCCATCTTAACTCAAAAATAAATAATAAAGAGTTTAAGACAACATAAAATCATATACAAGCATTTCTCAAATCACATTGAGGCTATAGTCCTTTTGAATGAACTATTGGGTCTAGTTACATTAAGGTTTCTTTGAAGACCTCCATTCTATTGGACATGGTATTCACATGCACATTTGATTTCACACCATAATATATCCATGTAATAGTTATAGCTAAAACACATATTTTTTTAACTCACATAATAATGCATACAATCATTAATCAATTTCATCCAAAAGATTCAATGAAAATTTACCATGGCATTTAATAATTTATTTTGATTTGAATTAAAATAATTGTCAAATACAACCAGTAAGTAAACACTTGATAGATAATATTCATAACATGAACTATCTCATCATAGATAATAAAAAGTATTTGGTTGAACAATTTCATGTTAATCACCTAGGAACTTAGATACCTAATCAACCTTCATTTGAACATCATAAACACACCATTAAGATTATTATACATGTGTTAATCATCATCAATGCATGGCCTAATATTGCAACCAAGGTCTAGTCATAATAATATAAATAATGATGCAAAATTTTAAGTGAATGATAGTCATATAGTGATAATGCCCAGCCACTCAAGGGTGGGCCTTATATGTGTGGAATACATCATAGCCAACTCTTAGTAATATTATTGTTACCATTTGCAATAACTTAAATTAATTTAATCTACACATCAATGTCTAGTTTACAATATCATTAGGGTAGTAAGATTCTACTCAAATGGCCAAGGCATCGATAAATTGATTAATTATTCTCTCAATAGCACACACAACCTTAATGCATCAAGGTGGACCTCACCTATTTAAACTTTTGTATATCTATGGGGGTTGACCTAGAAGAGGATGTCTCATTGCAACCTAAAAACATCCCTTCCAATATATTTTTGTATATTATCAACTCTCAAATATCAAAGAATAGTAGTGTAGATGGTGATCAATCAGGTAAAATTTGAGCAAATGCACACATTGTGCAAGGTCAAGTCTAGACGAAGATTAAATATTTGGACCCAACCCATAAATTTGATCTCAAATAGAGCATGAAATCAATACAAGATCTAAGACATCTTTTTAATAGATAAATCATCTTTTCATACTATAAATAATTAAGGTTTATAATCTTTATTGGATGACACACATTATTCATTTATAGAGAAAAGTATCACCCACAATCATATTTATTTTTTTATGAAAAAATGTTATAAAATCATAATTATTAGTCATGGTTGTCATTAAGTTATTTGTATTGGTTTTTTTAATTATCTACACTTTCTTAATTAGCCTAGGTTAATCCATAAGAAAGCATAGTTTCCTATACATTTGATGAACTCATCCAATCTTACATGTAATTCTTACCCATTTGTAGCCTTGAGATGTAGGGGTCTCATCATTGTTCTCCAACTATGTATGCATAGGTTGTGGTTGTGGTTGTGGTGTTTGGTTTGAGTGTATATCCATGTTCAATTTCATTATTTTAATAATACTCTTGTTTGTGGCTCTTTTTATTTTTGTGATTGTCATGTTTGTACCACTTGCATGTGTGAAGATGTGGATTGTTCAACATATCAATCATTGGTGATGCTTATATGCTTTGTGCACCATAATATTTCAATTCATAGAGATGTGTATTATTACGAAGAAAATTAAATGTGATCTTGATTAGTTGATGTTCAATGTCAATGATTTATATATGCATGTATAGATGTTTACCTTTACACTTTATTTTGTTGTTCCCCATTAGGTGATCATGTTGAGCTTCAATTATATATATACATTTAGTAGGTATTCTTTACAGATGTGTTGAGTGGATATAGGTACAAGGTTATTTATTGACTTGGTTACATGTTTGATTTATTTCTCCAATAGTGATTATATTCAAAGATGTTACATTGGGCCCACCTTCCTTTGTTATACCCAATTGTACTCAAATCGAATATAGTTGAAGAGGGAAAAATAGATTTGAAAGGTAAACTGATCAAAACATAACGAAATAAACATGCAAAATGCTAAAATATAATTAAAAGACCATTTCACCTTGCTATTTTACCTTCTCCTTCAGATTGAGCTTGATGAAGTGAAGGTGCCCCTTGATAATGCTCCACTTGATGTGCTCCTTTGATTGCTGGATGTGGATGGCTCTCCAATATTGTGCACAAATGATAAGGATGAATGATAAGGATGAGATGATCAAGTTGCCAAGATGATTTCCTAGGCTCAAAAGGGCAGCATAAGCTTACTAGATTTCAAGATGTTCTAAATGAAGGGATGGAGCCCTATTTTATAGGAAGAGGAGAGGAAAATGAATGGCTAGGATGAATTCAAGATGAAGGGCTATGATTTACTTGTGAGCTCACACAAGCTCCAAGAGAGGGTGTGGAGACCAAGAAATATGCCCTAAAGGCATTTCGTATCTCCACACTCTACAAGATGCATTGGAGGAATTAAAAATTCTCCAAAAAAGGATATTATGGGGATTAGAAGAATAAAAAGGAATTAAAAATTCCTTGGGAGAAGGAAATGTCTAGAGGAATGTGAGATTTCAAAAATCTTACATTCATCTAGAAAAAGAGCATTTAAAGCTAGTGGCTGGATGAAAGGACAACGAGTTGACTTTGTGGCTTATCATGATGATTAGCCATTAACGACTCATTAGGAGGGGGATTAGAGGAAATGTTAGGTGGGATTTATATTTGTAGGAGAATTTGACTAGGAGAGAGAATGAGTGGAGGGAATAAAACATTAGAAGAATAATGTTAAATGAGTTTAGGGAGTTTCTAGAAGAGTTTATTAGGTTAATGATGAATTAAGAAAATGATTTGTAGGAATCATGTAGGTTAACTAATTAATTGAAATTAATTAGCTAAGAGGAAGATTTGTGAGGATTTGATTTTTTAGAAGAATAAAGAAAGGGATTGATTTATTAAATAAATCATATGCTATAGTGACAATATTAATCATATTTAATTAATATTGAGAAGAATTTTAATTAACATAATTAATTAATTAATTATGTGAGGAATTAAAAATAATTAAAATAATTATTTTTAAGTGTCTACATTTTGCCCCTCTTTGAAGTGAGGTGTGATGACACATTGATTCAAAGAATAATCTTGTTTTGATGCTGATATTGGTTTGATAGGATGCCCTAGCTCTTGATTTATAGATTACGGTATGGTGATGCCCCCTTGGGAGATCAATTGAGGTATTTTATCTTTGGAGTTTTGCGAAATTGATATCTCGATAGATTTGATTTGATTTGATTTGATTGATAAGATCTAAATTCAGTCTAGTTTCAAGAAGAATTCATCCTGTATAAGACAAAGATGATCAAAGTGTCTGGTTTCAGGAAGGATTCATCCTGTATAAGACATGATTGATCACAACGTCTAGTTTCAGGAAGGATTCATCCTGTATAAGACATGATAAGAGCGTTTGGTTTCAGGAAGGATTCATCCTGTATAAGACATGATTGATCACAATGTCTAGTTTCAGGAAGGATTCATCCTATATAAGACATGATCGATCACAACGAACATCTGGTTTCAGGAAGGATTCATCCTGTATAAGACATGATCAGAGCATCTAGTTTCAGGAAGGATTCGTCCTATATAAGACATGATCAGATCGTCTGGTTTCAGGAAGGATTCATCCTATATAAGACATGATCAGATCACAACGTCTGGTTTCAGGAAGGATTCATCCTGTATAAGACATGATCTGATCACAATGTCTAGTTTCAGGAAGGACTCATCCTGTATAAGACATGATAAGATCACAATGTCTAGTTTCAGGAGGGATACATCCTGTATAAGACATGAATCAGAATCAGAATTGATTAGGTGAGGAAAAAAAAGAAAAATAGAGGAAGAAAAATTAGGGTGGAAGGGATAAATGAGGAAGATATATGAAGTAGTCGTGAGGTATTTGGAAAGAAGAATAAGAGATGCAAGACCACAGAGGAAAATGGGGGCAATTGAGAACTCCATGGGATTATTGAGTTTAGGATTTGATGGAATGATGGTGAGATTTTGTGCACAATAAATGTGGAGAGCCAACCTAGTTTGATGTTGCCCTGAGTGACTTGCACCACTGATTATAGAAATCAGGATGCCATGAGAAACCCAGGGCGTGGACTGACTCTGCAGACAAACGGGAATTTCTTGCACACAACAATCCAAGTGTTAAGAAACACTAATACAAAGTTGTGGGTTCGTGCAAGGAAACCCTCAAACACACCAATACCTCTTGTACATGAGAAGGTAAGTGTTGATAAACATTAGTACCAGGTCACCGGTTTATACAAGAAGGATCCAAAACATGCCATACTATGAAATATGCCCCAGTATGCACCTATCATAACATACTTGGATATGGAAGAACCCATGCAGTCATAAATAGTGGTACTCGTAGGGCAAAAGATGCAAGCCTATATGAAAAGATCTAACAAAATCTAACAAGTCTCTTCCTTGCGACCAAATGATACCTCTTGCCAAGAGTAGAACTAGGATGGACTTGGGATTGTTTCTCAAGACTTCTTGAAGCTTATACAGAGGCATAAAAGCTTAGTTTCACTGGGACATTTCTTGTTCATGACTTAGGCGAAGACTCATCATCATACGCATGTTTTATTGGGAGGCGAAAAAGAAGGAATGTTGTGCATGGGTGGGCTGGATGGCAAATGATTTGTAGTATCGACATGATAGATAGTGGATCCAGTTATTTACCTTGGCGCCTACATAGAGGTTTTCACCAAGATACTTGCCCATAGTGCCACAAATTGTTTTTCTTTCTTTTTCTGATTTTTTATTTTTTTCTTAATTTTTTTGTATCATAAGGTGCCTGTTTGCCAGGTTTGCACCAAAGTGACAATTTTTTTAGGATATTTTTTTTTTGATTGACAATTTAAGACTTTCTGAGGACTAAGCATAAAACCTTTTGAGGTGCATGATATTCATCAGATCATCCAAAGGATCACCTTCAGGAGTAGCCAACTGATAAGCTCCCGATCCATATTTTTCTATGATTACATATGGTCCAAGCCAATTAGGCTAGAACTTGCCTTTCTTTTCTCTTTCTTGTAGATTTTTCTGATTCTCCATGAGGACAAGATCAGCAACTTGGAATTCTTGGGTTTTGACTTTTTTATGATAACTCATGTGCAGACGGTTTTGATATACTCAGAGATGATTCAAGGCCTTGAGGCACCTTTCATCTAACAATTCTAGCTCTTGTAAGTGGGCAATTCTGTATTCTTCCTCTGGTAGGATGTTTTGCAGTGATACCCTTAGAGAGGGGATCTTGATCTCAAGGGGAAGGATAGCTTCAAAACCAAATACTAGAGAATAAGGAGTGGCACCTATGGGGGTGCAGATGGAGGTACGGTAGGCCCACAATGCAGGATGGATTTGGAGGTGCCAATCACGACCCACTTCATTGACTATCTTTTTGAGGATTTTTATTAGGGTTTTATTAGAAGCCTCAGCTTGGCCATTGCCTTGGGGATAATATGGAGTGGAGAAGTGGTGTTGGATGTTGAATTTTTGGCAGAGTTCTTTGACATCCTAGTTTTTAAATTGTTTACCATTATCTATGATGATAACTTTTGGGATGCCATATCGGTAGATTAGGTAATTCAGGATGAATTTGGATATTTGCTTGCCGATGGTGAAAGTAAGAGGGATAGCCTCTACCCACTTGGTGAAGTATTCAGTGGTGATGATAATGAATTTATGTCCGTTGGAAGATGAAGGGTGGATTTTCCCAATGAGATCGAGCCCCCACTGTGAGAAGGGCCATGGTGTAATGAATGGCTGCAATTCTTGCGACGGTGCATGAATCTTGTCACCATGCTACTGGCAAGGGATGCATTTCTTCACATAGTTGTATGCATCTTCTTCTATTTTAGGCCAATAGTATCTTGTTCTCAAAAGTTTTTTAGCCAATGTGAGTCCACTTGAGTGTGCCCCACAGATGCCCTCATATACTTCGCGTAATGCCCATTTGGCTTCTTGTTTATCTAAACACCTTAGGAGGGAACCATCAAAATGCCTTCTGAACAAGGTGTCTGGAAGGATGGTGTAATGGGCACATCGGTGGATGAAATTTTTTTGTTGGGTTTTGGTGAGATGTGGGGGAATGGTGTTGTCTTTGAGGAAAGTGAAGGTTTCTTGGTACCAAGGGGACTCTGGACCAATGAGAACACACACCATTTCAGATTCTGGTAGGTCGTATGCCGGTATAAACAATTGCTCGACCAAGAACTCGCACTTCTGATTGTGTGCTGGCATTTGAAGGAGGGAGCCAATGGTGGCCATTTCATCTGCAGCCCTATTGTTTGTTCATGGGATTTGATCAAACTTGATTGCCCTGAAATGTTGCTTAAGATCTTCAACCATGGTACACTAGGGAAGGAGTTTATCATCTTTTGTCTGGTATTCATCATTGACTTGTTTTATGATGAGCTAGGAATCACCATAGACTTGTAATTCCTTTATTTTCCAGTGGATAGCCAAGCGTAAACCTGTGATGAGGGCCTCGTACTCTACTATGTTATTAGTACATGCAAAGGCTATCTTGTATGATTTGGGGATGCCATCTCCTTGAGGTGTGACCAATAATATTCCTGCCCCTGATCCATTTTGAGTGTAGGAGCCATCGAAATACAATTTCCATGTGGAGGATGTGGCAACAATCATAATGAACTCATTTGGTAATTCTGTGAGAAGAGGATGGTCGCCTGGAAGTGGAGCTTTAGCCAACTGATCTACAATAACTTGTCCCTTGATTGCCTTTTTGTCCACATATTCGATGTCAAACTCACTTAGAAGCATGACCCATTTAGCCGTTCTGCCAGTGAGAGCAGTTTTTGACAGGAGATATTTAAGTGGATCAATTTTAGCAATTAATTTTGTCTTGTTGTTTAGCATATAGTGTCGTAGTTTCTGTGTGCTGAATACTAATGCCAAACATGCTCTTTCAATGGGGGTGTAGTTGAGTTCATATCCTACCAATGTCTGACTGATGTAGTAAATGGCGTGTTCCTTCCCTTGATCATCTATTTGCACCAGTAATGCCCCCAATGCCACTGTAGTAGCACATATGTACAAAATGAGGGGTTTTCCAGGGGTAGGTGGCATCAAGACTGGAGGTGATGCTAGATATTCTTTTAATTTTTCAAAGGCCTTTTGACAGAGGCAATCCCATTTGAATTTTGTGTCTTTACATAACAAATGTGCAAATGGATGGCACTTGTCGGCTAGCTGTGAAATGAAATGCCTGATAGACTGGAGTTTTCCCTGGAGACTACGTAGTTGTCCGAGAGTTTTTGGCGGAGGCATTTCCATAATAGCTTTTACTTTTGCGGGATCAACCTCGATGCCTCTGCGGGAAACAATGAATCCTAGTAGTTTTCCCGATGTGATGCCAAACACACACTTTTTGGGATTTAGGCACAGCTTGTATTTTTCAATCTTTCAAAGATATGTTTTAGAATAGGGATGTGCTCTTGTCTTGTCTTGGATTTGCCTAGCAGATCATCCACATAGTCCTCCATAATTTTGTGCAAGAGGTCATGAAAAATTGTTGTCATTGCCCATTTATATGTAGCTCCAGCATTTTTAAGGCCAAAAGGAATGACCTGATAACAGAAAGTACCCCATGGTGTTGTGAATGCGGTTTTATGCTGATCCTCATCTGCTATCCTGATTTGGTTGTATCCAGAAAACCCATCCATTAGCGATAGCATTTCATGTCCTGCTGTAAGATCCACAATCATATCTATGTTTGGGAGTGGGAAATCGTCTTTAGGACTAGCTATATTTAGATCTCAAAAATCTGTGCAAATGCAGATGCCCCCAGTAGGTTTGTCGACAGGCACAATGTTGGAGACCCATTCAGCGTAGTCTATGGGTTTGATAAATTCCGCATCTAACAACTTTTGAAGTTCTGCCTTGACCAAGAGAGCAATATGCGGGTGCATTTTGCAGAGTTTTTGTTTTACAGGTTTTGCATCTAGGCGGACGACGAGATTGTGAACCACCAAGGCAGGATCCAACCCTGGCATATTGGAATAGGACCATGCAAAATTGATTTTAACCTCTGTAAAGAAGTTGATGAAGTCTTGTTTGTCAATTTTAGTGAGGGATTTGGCAATGAGCACATTTTTCAGAATGACTTTGGTGCCCATGTTGATGCTGTCTATTTCTTCTATCAACAAATTTGATTTGTCCTGTGGAAGGTAACCAATGGTAGGGAGGTCAAATCCCTCATTGTCAAGTGTCTTTTCCAGGTTTTCACTTTCAGATACGCCCTTTGTTTTTATTTCTTGTTCATCCAAAGGCACTTCAGGGAGGTTTTCACCTAGGAAATCATATCTTTTTCTTTTATTATATTTTTTGTGGATAAGGGCATTGACTTGACTACCAAAGTATCCCTTTTCATGTAGTTGAATACCCTCAATTCTATTATAGTCTTCCATATTTTGCGCTGTTAGGAGAGCAATGAGAGAATTATCATTGGCGTAGATATCTAAATTGGGTTTGTTTCGTTAGCCCCAGTCAATGAGTTCAGGATGGACAAGATGTAGCTCATGTGAAGTGGGAGGGGTTACGGGGGTGATGGTATTGATGTAAGCATCGAAGAAGGTATCTTTCTCATATTCATAAAGCATTTCGTGGAATTCCTCTTCGTCAACGCTTTCGATATCCAAAGAAGGACTAGAAGGGGCACTGACGACAGTAATCTTAGGCATTGGGGTGTACCCCAAGCCTCTGTTGTATCTGTAGGAGATAGGATTTATGGGTGCTTTTCTTCCTTTCTCCTCTGGTCCCAGACCGTGTCCTTTGTATCCCATTTTTTCAACTATGGCAAATAATTTTGGGTACATTTCTTTGGATATTCTTGTTGGATCATCATCCTCTTCCCATTATAGCCATGAAGAGATAACTGCTTCGAGGTTCTCATTATCAAGTGGGCCCCATTGCTGGAAGGTGGTGTTTTGGCATTGCATGACTGGTTTTAGGTCCTTTTTTAGCTCTTTTGGTTTACCAAATGACTTAAGAGAGAGAGGGAGGTTGCCTATTAATAAGACGTCCTCCAATTTGTATTCTCCATAGCCATTGTCCAAGATCTTGATTTGATTATTTGGTTGGGATGATGTGGAGGCAACATTTGATGTGTTAGATGGAGGCGTTGGCAAAGGTCTATTTAGTGGGCAATGATATAGATGCTTCCCCTCTAATAGTTTGCAATATTGAAAAGGTTGGGGATCACCTTTGACAGTGATCACTTTTCCATTATAGGGGAATTTGATGCATTGGTGATAGGTGGAGGGTACGGCCTGCAAGGAATGAATCCATGGCCTCCCGAGGAGAATGTTGTAGGGGAGATCAAGATCGAGTACTTGGCAAGGGGTTTCAATTGTAATGGGGCCCACTTGAAGAGATAAGGTGATCACGCCCTTTGAAATTCTTTCCGCATCATCATATGCCTTTATTGTGATCCTTCTTGATGTGTCTATCAGATCCTCAAAAAGTCCCAATTGTTTTATAAATTTGTATGTACACAGATTAAGCCCGGATCCACCATCTATCAGGATACATTTGACCTTATGCTTGTGGATGAGAGCTTCGATGTGCAAAGGTTTTTTATGGTCCTCATCTGTGGGAGCATCTTGGGAGTTAAATACAATGTGCTGCTGGGTAGCAAGGTTTCCAATGAGGGTTTGAAATTGGGTGGCATTGATGTTATCAGGAACGTGTGATTGGAGGAGGGCTTGTTCCAAACTTTCTTTATGGACCGGAGAAGTCTTGAGAAGTTCCAAAATGGAGATCTGCGTGGGTGTCTTCCCAAGTTGACCAAGGAGGTCATATCGGCGGGTGGAAGACATGGGTGGGGGGTTTGGTGGGGGAGGAACTCCTTGGATGGTGACTCTTCCTCGGCATGTAGTTGCATTACAGTCATTCTGGAAATGGGAGGTGGAAGGCGTGGCACCTTGAATGACTATTCTAGCCGGATTTGGTCTGCTTTGGGAAGGAGGAGGATTAACTCCTTGGATGGTTATGACATTGACATGATTGTCTGCAGGTTCAATGTGACTTACTAAAAAATCAAAACCGGTTACGTGATTAGCGTAGTCATAATCCATTGCGTTAGATGATGAGCCTTTTCCTTTATCATGCTTTGGGAAGGGTTCCTGGTACATTTTGAGTTTGTCATTATTATTACCAAGTTTTGCATTTGCTACCTCAATCTCACCTCTATCAATGAGATCTTGTATGTAGATCTTCAGTTTCATACACTTTCATGTATCATGTCCCTTGATATGATGGAATTCACAATACTCATTTTCATTATACCATCTTGGTTTAGGTTGATTGGGATCAAATGGGTGAGTGATTGGAAAAACCACTATACCTGCTTGGACAAGTTTTTGAAACACCACTTCAATAGGCTCAGCAAGAGGAGTGAAATCTCTTGGAGTCCTCTTATTCGTTCGGGGTGGTCGTCCCTAGATTGAGACATTGTTGTGAGGTTTTTGCGATTGATTTGAATTGTTTTGATTGTTGAATTGATGAATATTGGTGGTGGATTTTGGGGGAGCGACCATGGTTTGGACCCGCTTTGCATCAGTTACACCATCATTGACCACATTTTTATTTTTAGCCTAGAATTTTGGCTTGTCATTATGATAAGAGGAAGAACTTTGTGATGACTTTTGGTAATGTTTCAAGGTTCCTTCCTCCAACAAGACACGTTTGAGGGTGAGGCCCTTATTGGTCAATTTTTGGAAGGATTTGATACATTGAGATATTAAAGGTCTTGAAAGTTCAGGCACCAAGTTCTTTTGAAATAGTTCAATTTGATGTTGTTCTGGCATGTCCCACTAGAATTTTTTGATAAGATGTCGCCATCTTTGAAGGAAATTGGTGAAGGTTTCTCCAAGCCTTTGTTTTGTATTACATAGGTCCATCATAGAAACATCATTACCCATGTTGTATGCATAGTGGGCCACAAATTTTTCTGCCAAGTCTGGAAAAGAGACAATGGAACCTTGTGGTAAAGATGAGAATCATGCCAGGGCATCTCCCATGAGACTCTTGGGAAAGAGTCTGCGAAGATAAAGGTCACTATAGGAGACTTCTTGGCATAAGATGTGGAATTCTGGGACATGGTCGCGGGGGTCTCCTTTGCCTTCATACTTGGTGAATTTAGGGATCTCAAATCCCAAGGGATATGGTGCAACTGATATAGATGGGTCGTAAGGACAAGGGAAAAACTCTTCGAATGAGTAAGCTTTCCTTTTATTAGTCTTTTCTTTCATGTTTTTGATGATATTCTTCATGTCTTGAATTTCCTTGATGAGGTCTTGTTGTGGACTTTGATATTGATGAATTGGATGAACTAAAGAAGGTACACCACCACCAATATATTGATATGATGAAGAGGTGGGAACATGGGATGTGATGACTGATGTCATTGGGGTTTGTGTGATAGTTGGTTGTAGTCCACCAACTGTTGTGATGGGATTGAATGCGGTCTAGATAAAATTTGTGACATTGTTGGGAGAAAGGGAAGTTTGTGGAATAGAGATATGTGGTTGAATAGAAGGAGGTGGTATAGAAGTTTGTTGGAGAATGGATGAGATTGGATTTGATAGTGGTATGGATGGTAAGGAGGAAGAAGGTGAGATGAAGACCGTGGTGGGAGGTGTCGCGGGTGGCATTGATTGGGCTTGGATGATTGATGGGGCTGCAATTGATTGAGTTTGGATAGTAGGTGCAACACTTTGTGTGGGAGCAAGGTTTCCTTGTGGTTGTTGGACAAGAGTGGATCTATTAAATTCAGGTGGAAGTTGAGCTCCATGTTCAAGAAGAGTTTTCAGAAGTGTAGTAGGATTGTGTTTAATAAACTTTTCTATCATCTCTTGGTTATAAGAATCCACTGCGAAAGTTTGCACTTCCAGACAAAGTTCATCTTGGTTAACCATGTCAAGATTTTGGCTTTGATCTTGATCGCTTGGTTGCCCACTTTGTGTATGATCTTGTATGGGATCTTCATATAGGACACCAATGTTTGGCATGCCATATTGTTGATCAGCCATCTTTTTCTTTTGGGATCGAGTTGCGACCATACACGATATTTTTGATGAAAAGACTTAGGAAAAATATGATGAAATGACTTAGAAAATTTGTGATGGAAGGATTTTAGAAACTTGTGATGAAAGGACTTAAGAAATTTGAGAATGAAAGGAATTAAGAAATTTGTGATGAAAGGACTTAAGAAATTTGAGGATGAAAGGACTTAAAAAATTTGTGGATGAAAGGACTTAAGAAATTTGTGATGAAAGGACTTAAGAAATTTGAGGATGAAAGGACTTAAGAAATTTGTGATGAAAGGACTTAAGAAATTTGAGGATGATTGATGAAGAAGGTATGGTAGTGATGGTTTAGAAGAAAACTTGATAACTAGGTTGTCTTTGGCATGAACATGAAGGATCTATTTAAATGGCAAGTTGTATGAAGGGATATGACCACCCTGATTTGGACGATAGTAGGTGTTTCAAAGGACAAACTTGAATGTTGACGTAGAGGATAAACTCTTAGCTTCTCTCTTAGGCTTATGAAAAATGGGACGGATGGAGTTTTGATGCAATTTTGGACTTGGTGTGGGTAATGACTTGGACAATTTGTTTGTGTCTTGACAAATATTTTTGCAAAGTGTTTGGGGATAGTGATGTGTTTTTAGTCTACTCTTGGCAAGTATGTATCAAAAAAAGCAAACACAATGATTAAATGCATATTATCTCAAAGACACTCATGCTCATATACAACATTCTTAAGGCTGGCAAGGACAATAGTCATTGAATCCCAATTGGTTTCCCATCTACGCTTACCCAGAGCAGACACTTAGATGCTTGACCCCACTGGCTCCCGTCCACGTCACTCACTTCTCAAGGCAGCCAAGCATCAATTCCCATGAAAACTCCTCATGGCGAACTTTGTGTCTCTAATAAGGGCCGTAAGAATATGGGCCGCTTCAAAGGTCCGACCTCCTACACCAATGACTAGAGGGTTTTTGGCCACTATGAACAAGGTGTTTAGTAAGTCTTCCCGTTAGGATCTACCCTTTGAAGTTGCGCAAGCACAATTGAGGCCTATAGCCCAACGAAGCACCAAGAACTTAGTAGTCACGCAAGCATGATTAAGATCTCTAGGATCCTACTAAGCACCCAATGTGAGAGTGAACTTTCATATAGCCCCAAGCATTAACCCTTTTGTAGTCAATGGCCTATTTATTATAGTGAGTTGGGAAGCCCAGGTCTGGGTGTACTCACTTGGGTCATTCCCCTCTTACCTTCTCAAAGAGCAAGTTGGGAGGGTAGGCCCGCTAGAGGTAAACACACAATCAAACAAGAAAAGGTTGGAGGGTCTAGATTTCTGATCGTCTAGTAAGATGAGAGCATACTTTCCTACCTTTACGCTTTTCTTAAAGACACATAAGACAATGGTTCATTCCATTTTAATTAATATCTAGGTGCCCAATTTAAATAAATGCACAATATTTGGTTGAATCAGCTAGGCAACCTGCAAAACCACTTGATTAGTAGTTTGAAAAATGGAGTCTTTAAAAAGCGTTCTGCAAAACAACTTGATTAGTAGTTTGGAAAAATAGTCTTCAACAAGCATCCTGCAAAAAATCAACAAAATGACAAAAATATTAATTTTTTTAAATTTTTTGGGAATGAATAGAAAAACATGAATAAATTTTTTTTTACTAATGACAAATGTGGATTTGAAGAAAGCTTTGATGGGTAAATGGGGTTTGACTAGGTTTTTACCACTTTCTAAGGGATAAGCAAGCAAAAAATTGGGATTTTGGAGGAGAGAAGGAATGGGAAAATTTGTCCAAGAAGGACAAAGAAGCAAAAGTTGAAGATGGATAATATGGGAAAAATTTGGAGGTGATTGGATGAAAAGGGAATAAGTTATGACAAACCCTAAAAATAGAGAAATATGAGATTTTGGGCTTCAAAAAGTGGATTTTTGAGATAAGGCCTCCAAGGAAGAAAATGTGGAAAATGGCAATGCAGAGAATCTGGTGAAATTTGGAGGAAAATGGAGTCAAGATAAAGAGGATATGGCGAAAAAATGGAAATATATATATATATATATATATATATATATATATATATATTTTAAATTATTTAACCCTAGAATTAACAGAATAGAAACCCTAAATTTAACAGAACAGAAACCCTAAATTTAACAAAACAGAAACCCTAGATTTAACAGAGCAGACAGAAACCCTAGATTTAATAGAGCAAATTGTCGCACTAAATAGAATAAAATAAAAATGTCAAAGGTCCGGATTTCTAATTGTCTAGATAGACAAGAGCATACTCTCCTACTTTCACACTTTCTTGCAGACGGACAGATTATATTTAAATAGAGCAGATAACAGGAAATAAATAAATTAAATGCAGACTACAGTTAGTGCCTAAAATTTTCAGACAAATTAATAGAGCAAACAGTAGCACTACACAGATAGAAAAATGTCAAAGGTCCGGATTTCTGATTGTCTAGATAGACAAGAGCATACTCTCCTATTTTCACACTTTCCTATGGTCAGAGCATACAGTTGTGCTAAACAGAATAGAAAAGTGAAAGGTCTGGATTTTTGATTGTCTATATAGACAAGAGCATACTCTCCTACTTTCACACAGATTATACTAAAACAAAGTAGATAACAAATCAAATAACAAATTAGATAACAGAGCTGTCAGGATGCAACAGAAACAGAAACATAAAAAAAAAAAGAAACAGAACAGAATAAGGAGGAGCTGTCGCACAGAAATGCAGAGCCGTGATTCTGGAACCTGCGAAAAAGATATATATATACATTTTTTTTTTCTGTAGTCGAGCTATTCTGGAACTTGCATCTCACAACTCACAAAAAACCTAAAAAAAAACATTAGTTCTCAGGGACGTGAGTCCCACCGGGCGTGCCAAAATGAAGAGGGAAAAATAGATTTGAAAGGTAAACTGATCAAAACATTACGAAATAAACATGCAGAATGCTAAAATATCATTAAAAGACTATTTCACCTTGCTATTTTACCTTCTCCTTCGGATTGAGCTTGATGAAGTGAAGGCGCCCCTTGATAATGCTCCACTTGATGTGCTCCTTTGATTGTTGGATGTCGATGGCTCTCCAATATTGTGCACAAATGATAAGGATGAATGATAAGGATGAGATGATCAAGTTGCCAAGATGATTTCCTAGGCTCAAAAGGGTAGCATAAGCTTACTGGATTTCAAGATGTTCTAAATGAAGGGATGGAGCCCTATTTTATAGGAAGAGGAGAGGAAAATGAATAGCTAAGATGAATTCAAGATGAAGGGCTACGATTTACTTGTGAGCTCACACAAGCTCCAAGAGAGGGTGTGGAGACCAAGAAATATGCCCTAAAGGCATTTCGTATCTCCACACTCTACAAGATGCATTGGAGGAATTAAAAATTCTCCAAAAAAGGATATTATGGGGATTAGAAGAATAAAAAGGAATTAAAAATTCCTTGGGAGAAGGAAATGTCTAGAGGAATGTGAGATTTCAAAAATCTTACATTCATCTAGAAAAAGAGCATTTAAAGCTAGTGGCTAGATGAAAGGACAACGAGTTGACTTTGTGGCTTATCATGATGATTAGCCATTAACGACTCATTAGGAGGGGGATTAGAGGAAATGTTAGGTGGGATTTATATTTGTAGGAGAATTTGACTAGGAGAGAGAATGAGTGGAGGGAATAAAACATTAGAAGAATAATGTTAAATGAGTTTAGGGAGTTTCTAGAAGAGTTTATTAGGTTAATGATGAATTAAGAAAATGATTTGTAGGAATCATGTAGGTTAACTAATTAATTGAAATTAATTAGCTAAGAGGAAGATTTGTGAGGATTTGATTTTTTAGAAGAATAAAGAAAGGGATTGATTTATTAAATAAATCATATGCTATAGTGACAATATTAATTATATTTAATTAATATTGAGAAGAATTCTAATTAACATAGTTAATTAAATAATTATGTGAGGAATTAAAAATAATTAAAATAATTATTTTTAAGTGTCTACAATAGTATGTGTCATAAACTAGTTATGCCGAGAGGCATCTACTATGACATCAAAATGTTCGTAAACAAAAATCTGTTTTTGAAACAATTTGACATGCAAATGATAGGTAAAGGCATGAAATATGCCATGTTTCAGATTTTGTGTCTAGGTGTTATTTTATTACTAAACTTCACCACTTGTCTCCAACTATCACAATTTTTTGCATGTAGGACTTTAATGGATTTGTATTCTTGGTGTTTAGTATTTTAGAAGAATATTTATTTTATAGATGATTCTCTTCTATTATAAAATATCTCTCGACATATTTTACATATATTTTTTAAATATAGGTATACTAGTGTTAACTCATTTGAATCATAGTAGTGGTTCCAAAATCCGTCCATGTTATTTTTTTGTAAACATCTAATTTAATGTGATGGCTTAAATTTTTAAATATCTCGCAAATGTAAATTTGTTAGGAATCAAATGATAGTTTCAATCCCTCTTTTATACCCAAAAGAAATATTTGATGAGGTAAAAGATTTCTTTTATACCTAATAGGTTATTTTTGTTAAAATTGGAAAAAAATAGTTAAGTTAATTAATTTTAAAAAATAATTGGGGTTGGGAATATATATTTATGCTCAGTTTAATCATATTGATAAATGATTGTAAATGAATGAAGGCAAGTGGTTTTATTTGTTAAATGGAAATTTTGAGAATTAGAAATAAAGAAAATTAGAAAAATAGTGAAAAGAGAAATGGGTTAAAAGGGAAAAAGACAACCATTTTGAAAGTGTTCATTTTATAGAGGATTTTTTTCCTCTTGAACTCTCTCCCTACCATTTTTTTCTTAAAATTGGAATTGGATATATTTGTGAATTGAATGAGATGAAATTTGTTTTGGACTGGATGTTATGCTCACCTTGAAGGGAGCATAGGACTTCCAATTTAGATTCTAATTTGTGCAAAAAATAGTAAAATAAAATTATTTTGTGACCTCGTAATGCCATTTTTTTTCAAAATGCATAGAAATTGAATTTTATTTGATAAAATGGTTGTGTATTTTTAGAGAAAAAGGGTATTTTTTATTTTTTGAAAGTTTTGAAACTGAGAAAAATGAAAATTAAGGTTTCAATAATGGTGTTTTAGAAAAATTGCTAGTGTTTGCATGTAAATTTAATTGGAAAATTTTGAATTCTAAATGTGATTTTGAATGTTTTGGAATGGGGAAAAGATGACTACGCCATGGATTTTCCTAAGGATCAATTTGTTTAAATCATGTTCAAAATTTTATTAGCCAACATGTTTTGCCAAATTTCTTTTGTGCATTATTTTTTGTTTTATGCTTTTTTGTGTCGAGTCATGATGAACCTTATTTGTAGTGGAATGGCTCCACATTTTTGTAAAGACATAAAGTGACAGCTAGGATCTCTTGGAGGAGTTCCCTTAATAAGTGAAAACTAATAACATTTGGGTAGATAAAATAAAATATAAGCATAAAAGGCATGCTCTCCTTGCGTTGGGACTTGTGTAACATGCATTTCGTATGCAACTTAAAATAAACAACATTTCAACAAAAGGAAAAGAACTTGCAACAACTATAATCTTTTAAGAATGCAATAGAGAAACTGAAACATAAACTCTTTTTAAAACAAAGAATTTAAACTAGGAAGATGTAATCTAGTGCATATAAAAAATTTCATCAACTTAACAATATAGTAAAGAAAGAAGAGAGGTTTAGAGATTATAGTTTTTCTTGAAATACATTCTGATCTTTTAATAGCCTTTTCAATGTTTGGGAGAGAGAAAGTATCATTAGGGTACTTTTATGTCCAACCATAGACTTACTAGCCCTCTGTGTCATTTCCAACTGGAAAGGATCGACCCTTTGCAGGTAGGTAACAAGAAGTTGGACTCATGCCATCTAAGACTAGTGTTTAACCCTACACAATCCTTAGTCGGTCACACACTATAGGCTACCCCTAACTAGTATGACCTTCAATCGAGTTGTATATCTGGATTAACAAATCAACTAATGCTTAGAGTAAGTAGCATCACCTTGGCTAAAGGTTTTAATGTAATTGCAATCACGCTAATGAATGAAGTCAATGTTCATCACCCTACTCAGCTGCAACTTGAACTTTTAGGACTTAAGATCTTTTGCTAGGAAGACTTAACTCATTGATGACCACTTATCTAACAACTTGGTATTCAGTTATTGTTAGAGTAAAAGGTATTAGTTTACTTAATTAATTGAATCATATTGATTTAATAATTAAGTCACCTTTTCTCTATTTCACTTAAGCTAAATTTAGGAAGCTAAACTTAGGAATATTAATAATTAATTCATTATTAATTATTAATTGCTTCTAGGGTTTTTCCTTTTAGGTTTGATCTCCTTTTATAAGGATTGATCCCATTTGTAATTCATTATCTGATTATTATTATTATATTCTTTTGCTCTAGGTTTTCAAAGCAATCTTTGTGTTTTGTGAATCTTCCATTGTTGTGTTAGGTTATTTGCATACAAGTGTTCACTGAGTTCTGTGAGGTTGTATTTCACAACTTTTACATGGTACCAAAGCTTTAGACCTAAGGCTTTCCTGTTCTTCAAATTGGGAGATTCTACCTATAATAGGTCTTTTGTGCAATTTGGGTTGATTTAGACCTCACCATTGAATCTAGCATGTGTCAAATAGTCAAAGATTGACCTTTTGTTTGTCAATTTTTGATTCACAGGGCTAGATCTGTGAGGGTTTAAAAATTCATCTTTTGTTTTTGTGATCCAAGGGGGTGCCTATTTTTTGGAGCGGTTTGGGTAAAAAAGGACCTCACCGTTGGCTTTCGAAGGACCTTTCCAATCTTTTTGACATGTTACTCAACCTATTTTGGCATCAGTAGCTTCTAGAGGAAATCTTTTTTGAGGTCTGTGTTGTATGGATCCGTACGGGCACGACCTTCAAATTTTTTTTTTTTGGGTGAACATTGTTGATGGTCATACTAACTGTCAGTGGTTAGACAACTGCCACCAGGCCTAATGAGCCACTACGACCCTTCCCATCGCGGTCACCGCTGTCGACAGTAATTGCAAGTGGTCCTTTGACTGCCAGCCGCCGACCACATAAACGGCCTGCGGGTTTCACCTGTTGCTTCCGCCACCGCCATGCCACCTCCACTCCACCAGAGCTCCACTCCACCAGCAACTCCACCAAGGAGTCACCTCCCAACCACGAAGGGTGGACTTTTTTTCTCTTGTTTTTTTTCAAAAATAGGGAATTGGTTTTTTTGTGATATTGGGAGCAAACAAAGGCATTTTTCGACAAACCATATATCATCGAAAATCTCTTTTCGAGCTAGATCCATTTTTGAAAGTATTTTTTCTTTATTTTGTTGTCTTGCTATATTTATTGCCAGTCAAAGTCAAACCTTTTTTTTTGCACTTCCGGGGGCATATCATTTGCATACGGACTCCGTTTGTTGCAAATGAATAGGCGTTGGAAGGGTGTTGGAATGCTCTATCTAGATCTGCTGCTTATTTTATTAAAAAATTCATCACGCACACATAAATTTGTCAGAAGTTATTTTTTTCTTTTTTAGCTTTCCAGCTTTCAAAATTGTACTAGGGTTTGGTTTTTGTGTTGTATTTTTCTTGCTTTCTTTATTATAATATCAGAAATTAGAAACCTCTCTCTCTTTAAATACATTTCAAAACCATAAACATCATGGTAGATACTTCTTCATGTGATCATCTTACTCCATACAATTATCATACCTGGAAAGCACATATGACTAGACTTCTCATGTCTAAGGGGTTATGGTCCTGTTTAGATGAGGTTCAACCTCTGTTGACAAAACCCTTTGAGGTTATACAACATAGGAACATAATGGATGAGGCCATGGGTTTGATATCCTTACATGTTACAGATAGTCTTCTTTTTCACCTAGAGGGTTGCATAACTCCTCAGGCTATATGGACTAAGTTTCATGATCTTTTTGGCACCATTAATTAGTTAAGGGAACTTCAGATTGAGGTAGAATTGATCACCTTGGCACTTGATTCTTTTCTATCTATTGAGGGTTTCTTGATGAAATTCAAATTGTCATGTGTGTGAAGTATGATACCTACAACTACAACACAAACACTCAATAGATCATTACAATCATGGTTAGAAAATTAAAAGCAAATGAAAGATAAACCATGAAAAAGAGAGACATCGCCTCCTAAGAGATGCGAGTGTGGATTTTCTCTCAGATTTGGATAAGCAATCCCAGCGACTTGACTACACCTAGAAGGAGGATTTGAAATGATGATGATATGCAAGTTAGATGAGATTAATTATGCTAGATTGATCCAAGAGTCTAATTAAGCTAATGATATGCATGATTAAGCTATGATGATGATGATGCAATTAAGTTAGAAAAGAGATTGATTAAGCTACATGATTCAACAATTATGCTAGAAAATGATCAAATTATACTAGAGCTAAGATGTAGTTGCCTATAATAACAATGCTAAAATGATATGCTAGAATGGATATGCCTATAGTAACAATGCATACGATGAAAATGAGATAGAATCATTTGTGCTCCAAAATGGGGGATATTTATAGGATTTCCAAGGCTAGGGGTGAGGTGGTAGGAATCAACGGTCAAGATTGAATCTGAAGATATCAAGGGTGAAATTGGAGGAGATTGGAGAAGAGGTTGGAGGGAGGGACACTTATCATCTCTGTGGTGACAAGTGTCAAGGAGCCTTGCTCATAAGAGGGCAAGTGTCCAAAAGAGGAGACATGTGGCCAAAGAGCCATGTGTCTCAAGGGGAGAATATCCACACCATAGGAGGTTAGGATAAGGAGGCTAGGATGTGCAAGATAGGATAGGGTTAGTTAAACCCAAGGTTAGGTGAAATAGGTTAGGTTAGAGGGATGGTTAGGTTAGGTGGTTAGAAGTTAGGAGACATGTGGGTAATCTAAATTTAAAAATTCAAATAATAGGAAAAGGTAATTAACTTTCTACAACTCATAAATTGATTTGTTTTAATTAATTAGGAGATTAGAAGAAATGAATTAAATGGGGGGAGGAATAATTAATTTGGATTAATTAATCAAAGGGGACTATTGAAATGAACCTATTAAATAAATCCTTAGATTTATTAATAAGTAGATGAATGAGAGATTTTAATCAAATTGCTAATGAATTCAATTAAATTGGGAATGGGGATTAATTAAATAATTGCTTATTCAATTAATTATCTTCGGACCATTTTTAAGCGTATACACAAATCACTCCGATAATTGTTATAGGGTTGTGGTAAGACCAAGACAAACACCGAGTGTATATACCTAATTCTATCTAGGCTTCAAGATTCCTTTCATACATTCTCTTCTACCTTCTATTCCACCATGGATGCTTTGGGCACATGATTTACCATGCCTTCATTTGAGGTTTTCTATGATAGGTTGACACGAGAGCAGTCTCACCTAACACAATTGGATACTCTCCCTAGTTCTAAGAACCAAGCATTTCTATCTCAACCATCTAAGGGGAAGCAAAAGAAAAAATAGAAGCCGAAGATAGATTCAATAGGCAGTGAGAGTTCCTCGAGGCCTCCACCAAAGTATACTTCTAAACCACAATCCAACCCTAAGCAGGGTAATTCTTCTAAGTTTGGTGAGTCTTCCTCCAAAACTAAGAAGAAATCAGGTGAACCTTGTAGTTTATATGGCAAGGAAGGACATTTGTTTCCAAGTGTTGGAAACAATTAGAGGATTTAGAGGAGGCCATGCAATGGCATCACATCACCTCACTTTAGACACCTTCTCCACCCACAAGGAAAGGTCATGCTCTTTATGCATGAGAATTGCCTTTAGGATCCACTTGGATCCTAGATTCTGGTGCTTCTCATCATATGACACACACTTAAGAGTTTTTCACTACACTTGCCCATTGTGGTACTTCATAGATTGCAATTGGTGACTTTACATAGCTTTCTGTTATGGGTTCAGGTCCCATTCCATTGGATGGTGGTTGTCTCCAAGAAGTCCTTGTTGTTCCTGATATTGTGATAAACCTCCTTTCCATCTATCAAATTTTCCACTTTGGCACTAGTAAGATAGTTGAGCTCTCACCATATGATGTGGTTATTCGAGACCTTCATTATCCTGATTTGGTTGTGGCAATTGAGAGTGTTGATCCTGCAACTACTTATACAAATTTGATGTTTTTTACACGACAGATGGTATAGGTTCATCTCTTATAGAACATGCAGAGACAATGAGAAGACTTTGGCATGAGCATTTTGGCCATACCAATTATAGATATCTACAACAAATGAGTACATAGGAACTAATGATTGGGCTCCCACAGATTTCTTGTACTAATGGTGTTTGTTGAGGTTGTGTACTTGGTAAACATCATCAAGATTTTTTTCCTCTGAGTAGATCAACACATGCTATGGAACTCTTGGAGTTGGTACATAGTGACCTAATGTCATTTTGGACTCCATTTTTAGGGGCTAGATATGTGCTCACATTTATTGATGACTTCTTCAAACGTACATGGGTGTACTTTCTTAAGTACAAGTTTGATGTCTTTGATTCATTTCAAATCTTTAAGACATTTGTGGAGAAGTAGTCTAAACTTTCTATCAAGCAGATACACATAGATAATGGGGGGAGTATGTGAATCGGGCCTTCAATGATTTTTGCACTGAGCATGGTTTGCAGCATCAGTTTATAGTTCCCTATACCCCTTAGAAAAATGTGTTGCTAAGAGAAAGAACAAGACTTTACGGGAGATGGCCAATTGTATGATTCAACCATGTTCTATGGATTCTTCTTTTTGGGCTAAGGCAGTCAATTGTGCCACTTATATTAAAAATCATATGCCTCATAAGGCATTATGACATATGACTCCTAAGGAGGCTTGGACCCATGCAAGACCGATGTTTCTACATTTCAAGTATTTGGCTATGAGGCTTGGGTATTTATTCTTGATGCTTAGAGGAAAGCCATGGACGAAAGAGTCAACCACTCAATTTTGTTGGTGAATTTGAGGATGTGAAGGCATATAGGTTGTTTGATCCTAATTCTAGATAGGTCTTGTTTTGATAGGATGTCCAGTTTAATGAGCACTTCACTCTGATAGATTCTCCTTCACCATCTTCTCCATCACTACCTACTCCTCCCTCAGATTGTTTAGCTCTTGAAAATGATACAAATGTTGATCCACCACCCCCACCACCACCAGATCCAAAAAAATTTCCCAAGTGGGCCCGCTTTACTGTAGAGGCAGCTGGATCTATGGCAGGTGACCCTTTAGATACCCGTCATACATAATCACATACTTCAGGTGCTAGTCTCTTGAGTCATGCCATTTTAGATGATCCTTAGAGGTTTTTAGAGGTGATAGGTCAACCTGAGTGGGATAGGGATATGGATGAGGATTATTCTTCTTTGATGAAGAATCATACTTGGGATCTTTGTTCTCTTCCTAAGGGAAGAAAGTTGGTTCAATGCAAGTGGGTGTACCATACCAAGTATGTTGCAGATGGTTTGATAGATAAGTACAAAGAATGTCTTGTTGCGAAGGGGTTTTATTAGGTTGAGGGTATTGATTACTTCGAGAGATTT
This sequence comes from Cryptomeria japonica, assembly GCF_030272615.1. Taxonomy (NCBI): domain Eukaryota; kingdom Viridiplantae; phylum Streptophyta; class Pinopsida; order Cupressales; family Cupressaceae; genus Cryptomeria; species Cryptomeria japonica. Next base: position 455,534,877 of record NC_081410.1, on the reverse strand, counting down.
GCTCTTGTTTCTAAGATGAATTCTATTCGCTTTGTACTATCACTTGCAACTTCACGGGGATGGCCAGATTTTCAGATGGATGTGAAGAGTGCTTTCTTGCATGGAGACTTAGATGAGGAGATCTATATGGAGAAGCCTCGAGGTTTTGTGCAGGACACTTCTCTGGTTTGTAGACTTAGGCATTCATTATATGGTCTCAAACAAGCCCCTTGGGCTTGGTATGAGAAGATGGACTTTTTTTTGCTCTCCTCTCACTTCACTTGTTGTCATTCTAATCCCATAGTTTACATTCAATGCTAGAGGGTGATATTTTGATTCTTGTGCTATATTTTGATGACCTCATTATTACAGGTAGCTCATCCTCTATGATTTAGAGTGTTCAGAGAGATTTGATGGAGCAGTTTGAGATGACAGATCTCGAGCTTTTGCACTATTTTCTTGGTCTACAAGTTGTTCAGTGTTTGGATGAGATTTCCATATATCACAAAAGTATGCTCTTGACATTCTCTAGATATTTTGCATGCTTGATTGCAAGCCTGCCCCCACACCATTTTAGTTGTGTGTTGTTTTGTCCTCCACTTGCTCTACTCCTTTAGTAGATTCTACATTATACAGGCAATTGGTTGGCAGTTTGTTGTACCTAACACATTCGCATCTCGATCTTTCCTTTGTAGTTGGTCCAGTCTCTAGGTTCTCACATGATCCACATGAGAGCCATTGGAAAGTTGCCAAATGTATATTGAGGTACATTAAGGTCACTTCATAGTATGAGATTCACTACACATCAGGGGCTCCTCATGTAGTTGGCTTCACTGACTTAGATTGGGTTGGTGATGTCGATGATCATAAGTCTACTTCTGGCTTTGTTTTCTATCTTAGTTCTAGTCCTATCACATGGTATTGCAAGAAACAATCTACTACTGTATTATCATGTACAAAGGATAAGTACCGAGCAGCGGTGTTAGCCAACTAGGAGATTTTATGGCTTCGACAGTTGTTGACAAAGTTTGATTTTTCTCCTGATAGTCCCACACTTATTTGGTGCAACAATTAGAGTGCTATACACATTTCCCATAATCTAGTTGAGCATCAATGGATGAAGCACATTGAGATCCACATGTACTTCATTAGGAGGTTGATTCATTATGGTTCACTCACCTTGGAGTATATTCCTAAAGAAGAGTAGGCTGCTGACATCTTCACGAAACCTTTGACATCACTGCACTATCTTCAGTTGTGCTCTATGTTTGGGGTGAAGGAAGTTGTCCTTGGGGGTCTTTGTGAGGCCGACCTTCCTTCATGTTTTTTTTAGCATGCTTTCATCTCTTTTAGGCCTTGTTTTCGGGACCCATCTTAGCTTTCTAACATCTTGTCCTTAGTTTTCTTTTAGCTTCTCCCTAACTTCATCTTAAGGGGGGTGTTAGAGTAAAAGGTATTAGTTTACTTAATTAATTAAATCATATTGATTTAATAATTAAGTCACTTTTTCTCTATTTCACTTAAGCGAAATTTAGGAAGCTAAACTTAGGAATATTAATAATTAATTCATTATTAATTATTAATTGCTTTTAGGGTTTTTCCTTTTAGGTTTGATCTCCTTTTATAAGGATTGATCCCTTTTTTAATTCATTATCTGATTATTATTATTGCATTATTTTTCGTTAGGTTGTCAAAGCAATCTTTGTGTTTTGTGAATCTTCCATTGTTGTGATAGGTTATTTGCATACAAGTGTTCACTGGGTTTTGTGAGGTTGTATTTCACAACTTTAACAGTTACAACACACACATGAAACAAGTACAAACTGTAGTTACATAAATCTATCCATTTTAATTAAATGAATAATTGATATTTATTTGATAAAAAGTCCATTAGCCATCAATTAATTAAATTAACATTTAATTAATTCATCTTCAAACATTCTCCTATTAATTAAATAAATTATTCAATTTATTTTAATTAATTCATTAGACTAAATTCACAATCAATTAAATGAATAAATCCTATTTATTTCATTTAACTCCTTTTCCTCTTTTAAATAAATTAAATAAAATATTTATTTAAAATCATTAAAATCCCCCCACTCGCATTCTCCTAAAAATGCAAGTTGCACTTATTTGTTGAAATAAATGAATTTTATTTTAATAAAAGTTCTATTTTCTCTCACCCACCAAACCCATTTGCAATCCTAATCCCCTTCTAGATTCTTCTAACCCCTTCTTAATTAGCCTAATATATCCCCTAATTATTGTCACATTCCTAAGAAACTTGGAGTCACTTCTCAAAGACTTCAAAGTCTTTGAAAAGAATTTAAGGCTTGATGTGTTCAACAAGCTAACCTCTAAAGTCTTCCAAATCACTAATGGCTCTTACATAACCATTTATGGTTAAATCCACTTGCACCCATGGTTAGGGACTTTGACCCATAACGCAACCCTCATGTGACCCATGTGTCTTCTCAAGCATTTATTGCTTTGACCATGGTTATCCTTACTACTCTTGCACAAGATTTTATCCATTGGATAAAATCATTATTCTTTGTGTGTAGGGGAAAAAGCGAGACTAGGCTAACATGTCCTAATCCTTCCTTTTGACACACATTGTGGAATACGAAAGAGCCTAGAGGTATCACACAATTGGCTACTTCTTTTTGTGGAAGAGAGAGCCATGGGCTACCTATTAGGATTTCTATTCCTTTGTTGTAATTGAAAGATAAAATGATACAAGTTCAATTCCTAATCCCAAAGTGCAAGTATGAACTAGTAACAAGATTGTAGAATTAAGATTAAATAATGGAAAGTTGTAAACACAAGGACAAGACAAGAATGCAAATGCATACTTGGAGTTAAAATATGAGTGAAAATGTTTGGGACGGGGGCGCAGGCACCACTGTCCTGATACTGTCCTTGAAACTACTATTCTGCCACCTAAAAAGCTTTCTGAAACTTGCTGTCTGATAGAAGGACTAGGGCGCCCAGCGCCCTTGTCCCAAGGACCAGGGTACCCAGCGCCCCTGTCCTGGAAAGACCAGGGCCCCCCACGCCCCTGTCCTGGTCTTTTGTTCTAAAATTTGGTGTGTTGTTCTGTCTTCGTCTACTTCCGTCGGATCTGCAACTTGCGGCGTCGTCTGAATCCCAAAACCTGCACTTATATCTGAAAAGGTATGGTGGGTGGCTATATAGGGTTTTGCCTTAGTCAAACCCCCACTTTGGTGATTTCCACCTCCATGAATAGCCAAGTTGTATTGTAAAAGTAGTGTGTGTGCAAGATCCTAAAATGCAAGTAAGCAAACTAGAGCAACCTAGAAAGTAAACCCTAATTGCTTGTAAAAGATAATGTAAATGCTCCAAATCAAGATGTAAAGAGATCTAAAGCATGCATACAAGTGATATAAGGAAGCTTATGCAAAGACATGAAAACAACATGAAATCATACCCAACCCCACGGGGGGGGTACAAGCCAATCTTCAGTCGGTGATCCCCTATTGTTCTTCAATGCCTTCAAAGCCTTAAATGAATGAAATTGATGAATGCTTGATTGATGGATGTTAAATGTTGTTGAAGTCTTCAAAGATCTGCTCTTTCACTGCATAGAAGGTCCCTAAAACTAAAATTTGGATCCTTTCAAATGAAGAAAGAGAGCTCTTATATATGAAACCCTAGGTCTTAATTTCAACTTTTGGCCGACCTAGAGATTGAATCTCCCGCCAATTTCTTGGGGTTAAGATTTATTTTATGATTGGATCACGCTCCTAAAATTTTGAGAAAAATGTCCGGGACCATGTGCACGCCAAGCGCCATGGTCCCGAGAACTTTTCACCAAATTTTTAGGGCTGTCGGATATGATGATTTTAGAGTGAATCCCGAAGTTACAGCTGATTTCGAGATGTTTTGACCCCCAAAATCAAGCCCCCAAGTTCAAAATAGGACCTAATTAGGGTTTTAGATTAAATGATGTATTGGAAGAATAAAATGAAAGGGGCACACTTTAATGAAAAGGGCCCAACTTTATGATATGGGAGATGATAAAATAGAACCCTAGACCTAATTAATTTAATTAATTAAGTGCTAAAGGGGAAATGCAATGCAAAATGCAAAATGCACCAAGGCGGGTGCTAAACTAGGTGTGAAATTGTACCACCCTTGCAAGTGCGTACAATTTACGACGCTACATTTAGCCCCCACTTTAGCGGTCATATGAACAGTACGTGCATATGCAAGCTAAAGTACATAAAAGTAAACATTATTTGAAAAAGGATATATCCATAAGTTATCGGACGAAGCCCCCAGCGGTATCTGTAGTACACAGTTAGGAACCGCACCCTACAAAACACACGTTAGATCACAAAATCACCTAATGCTTACTAAGGAAGGTGATGAAAATTCGAGGGTAGCTATATGCCCCCCCCTGTTTCGGCTTGCTAATTTTAGTGAGTTGAAACAGGGTATCATTTTTACCACTTCGAATTGTTAAAGAATATTGATGACAAATGCTCACAAGAAGATTTGATATGAGATCATAAACTAATGGAGAATCATTTGGTAAGAAAGAGGACTAAATCTCGATTCCAACACAACAAAGAGTGTGAGGATTTGAGAGTTCTCTAACACAAGATGAAGGATGTAAATGGAAACAAAATGCAAAGAGAAGAAAGAAAGGAAAAAAAGCATGAATACACACATTGGTGATCCATGAGAAGAATAGTGAGAGAGAAAACATGGACTTCTCGCCCCTAGATCTTGTCTAGGTGAGGGAAAAAGGACATGGAAAACTAGCCCCTAGAGTTTGTCTAGGTGATCCATGTAAGGGAGGAGAGTGAGAAAGTCTAGCCTTATGCCGCTAGTTCCACTCAACCTCGTGCATGTGTGTGTAAGGGAGGTTAGAAGCACCTCATAGGAGTCTATTCTCGAGTATGCTACAACCTGTATATGTATAGTACAAAAGTGTGAGATCTCGCTCTAAGAGTCTGTGATCTGGTTCTGAGAATAATCACCTTGCATAAAAGAAAAATGGAGACATCTTGCTCTAAGAGTCTGTGCTCTGGTTCTGAGAATGACCCACTGCTCAAAAAGTGTAATGTTTATGTCATAAGCAAACTAGAACAAGGATACATACCCTCATCACAAAAGAAGATACCCCAAAAATGCAACAATGTCATAGATCCAAGCAAGAGAGTTTTGCACTCTTTAAGCAAGGATAAGATAGTTGAAAAAGAGATATCTTGTAGTATGTGTAAAGGAGATCCTTAGAGGAAAAGGGATCTTTGTACAAAAGACACCTATCCCCGAGAGGAATTGTCTTAGACAAATATAACATCTTCTAAAATAAGGCAAAGAAGAGAATAAGAATGCAATACTTCTTTTGCAAGGTGAAAATGATTCTTAATGAAGGATGACGCTCTTTTTAACCCAATTGGGAGAGTGAATTCATTATGGATGTATTTCACCAAGTGCAAAAGAGGTTGTAGTCAAGGACTTACACCTCTTGTAAGAGAGAATCCTTGAACAAACGACAACAAATGCATACAAGGAATAACATCAAGTAATAAAGTTCACACCATCCACAAAATAGGAAAAAGTGGATCCTTAGATAAAAAATAAGAAAAGATCATTGCCTCCCAAGGATAAGGACAATGAGAAGGACTTACACAATCTTCTAGGGAGAGATTTAGACATAAGCAAAATGTACTTCATACTGACATGAGTTCATGCCAGCAAGACATTAGTGTATGTAAAATGCTCCTCACAAGAAGTGGGTAAGGTAAGAAAGAGAATACACATCTTCTCCCATATCTAGGAAAAGAGGATTCTAAAGAAAATATGATCAATATTTCCACATTATTACCCCATAGGAACAAGGGATAACATAGAAAAATTAGGCTATTATGTTTCTTCAAAAATATGATTGCACTTGAAATTGTACCATCATGAATGACAATGAGCCCCCAGTAAATGAGCTACCAATGTCACATAATGATGAGCAACATAATAGCCATTAATGTTATTTAAAGACATGATAGATTGAATGAGGTATTTGAATATGACATGCTGAATGCTCAACCATAAGTGAGATCAAAAACATGTATAAAATGATAAAAATTGAAGAAGAAAATTCACAATAAATCTTAGAAGAGGGACGAGTGTAATTTATTAGAGCCATATCCTTGGAGGAAGGGACTTTATGATGAATAGGAGATAAAGATTCATAAGTGGATTTAGAAATTTGAGGGGATTCATAAAGAGATTTGTTCATCGCCAAGATTTCCTTATGAGGGGAATGAGAGTTGACAGAAGTAGAAGATGATTTAGTTGAAGTGAGATCATCATCACTACTAAATATAGCATTCACACTGAGAGATGGTCTTTTAGATGCTTTGGTGGGCTTAGAAAGATTATATCCAAGTCCAAATGAATATTCATGCATGTTATGTTCTAAAGGAACTTTAATTCCTTGTTCATTTGCGCCACAACCATTTCCACTATAGCCACTCTTAGCCAAAATATGGAAACCACGACCATAACGATTAGCCATTTCAGAAAGAAAAGGTGGTTTTTCATAAGACAAAGAATCAAATTCTTCAGAATTAGAGGTGTGAGGAGAAGAAGTTTGAGAAGCAGCCACAAAATTATTGCTCATAGGTTCAAGTAAGACTAATTGATCTCTAGTTTCTTCCTTCTTTTCAACTTTAAGCTCTCTAGGAGGAACCCTATACTCACCTACAAAGGTGGGATTAAAATCAAGAGATCCCCAATCGTCTTCTGTGAGAACCTTCTCAGGATCAAAAGCCTTTTCATGTGTAGATTCAAGTTGAGAAGAATTTTCTTCAGGAACTTCAGACTCATCCAAAGAATTTTGATTATCAGAGGGTGATGACTCATCCATAGGTATCTTGTTTAACGAGTCATCACTAGAAGAGGAAGGCTTAGAAGAACTCCCTTTGGAAGTAGATGTTTGCAAACAAGCTTGAAAATTAGTATCACCTATCAAGGTATATGTCTTATTATTATAAATAAATTTAACTTGTCTATGCAATGTAGAGGGGATAGCTTGCATACTATGAATCCAAGGTCTCCCTAATAACAAGTTGTATGTTAGATTTCCCGACATAACATGGATAGGAGTAGGCAAAGTAACAGGTCCCACTGTGATGGGTAAGGTGATAATACCTAATGAAGACTTAGCCACATTATCAAAGCCTCAAATGGGATGAGAGTCAGGCTCAATAAGGGATGTATCCACATTCATCTTATGCAAAAGATTAATGCTACACACATTAAGGCCAGAACCATTATCTACCAGTGTTCGTCTTATAGCAGTGTCATTTATGATAACCACAATCATCAAGGGATCATATTGATGTTGAATTTCACTAGTAGGCAACTCATCTTGAGTAAACACAATTTGAGCTTTAGGATTCATCACAGAGTTAACCAAAGACACTATATTACTAGATGTATTAGGTGGAGGAACATTCAAATCTTTCAAGGCATCTTGTAACATTCCATGATGAGTGGAAGAAGTTTGGATCAAATCCCAAAGGGATATCTTAGCAGGGGTAGCTTTAAGTTGTTCTATGAGATCATATTCCTTACCAAGAACTTGTGAAATACGTGGAGCTTGAGGAAGAATAGGTTGGGAAGGAGGAAGTGAAGTTGGGATAACTGGAGGAGGATTAGGTTGCCTATTGTTTCTTTTATTATAAGTATGGGCAACCGCGTTATAACTCTCTCTAGTCAGTTGCTTAGCATACTCATAAGGGCTCTTAGTAGAATAACCTCCTTGCACAGTAATAATAGGTTTCTGAGGAGTGAAAAAAGAATCATTAGCATAACCACCTTGAACCACTAAGATAGGCTTATTTAAAGGTTGATAATTTTGAGAAGGACAAGCACCTTGGATGGTGAAGAGAGGTTTGTTAGGTGTTTCATTCACATGTATCAAATTGATTGAGGATGGTTTAGAGGAATGAACAAAAGTGTTGGAAAAATTATTGATAGTCTTCTCTTGCACTAAAATCTTATCACGGATTAAATCAATTTTAGGAGAGAGACAAGGGGTAAGCATTGATGTTTTAGTAGGAAAAGTAATACTAGGAAAGGTCATGTCATCCTCTATCATCAAAGGATCTACATGGGGAATAAACTCTCTAGGGGAAGAATCAACATTACTCTCTAAAGTCTCACTTTTGAGAGGGAGATCTTTGAAAGAGATGTTAACCATCTTGCTTTGAACTAGGGTTTCCTTATGAGTAGAACCAAGTTGAGGAGAGGGAGATGCTTTATTTTTAGAGGGAGAATAATTGGGATTCAAGGAAGGTGAGAAACTATCAAGGGAGTTTTCAATCTTTATTTCATCCCCTTTGGCTAGGGTTCTCTCATGGGGAAGAGAATAATCTACACCTTCTTCTAATGGTTCATCCCAAATAGTGAGGTTGTTGAAAGGAGTTTGAAGTATTGTCAATTTCAGGAGAGGAGATAACATTGTTTATTAATTCCTCATCCTTAGGAGGGAGAGCATCAATAGATGTGTTAAACTCATCCTCTTTCCTCAAAATATGTTCAATATGATCTTTAGGGGAGAGAGAATTAAGGAAATTGCTTTTTATTTCATCTTCTTTATCTAAGGGATGCTTATGGGTAAGACAAACTTTAGGAGAAGGGTAAGCATTTATCATTAATTCATCATCTCTGGTGGGAATTTTGTTGGAAAGGGAAATGCCATCACTAGGAAATGTAGGGATAATGTCATCTTCTTGCACAAAAGGATCCTCATGAAGGGAGCTCTTTTTAGGAGCCACAAAGTCATCAAGGGCATCATCCAACAAAGCATGATCATAAAAAGGTTTATCTTTTGATTCAAAAGGAGATATCTCTTCATAGAGGGGATCATTGAAAACAACCATGTTACTAGATTTAGTGGAAGGGTTGATAGGAATGTACCCTTGAGAGGAATCATTCGGCTTATCTTTCTCATCACAATGAAATGGCATAGTAACAATGTTTATGAGTTTTTGGTAAAATGAAGGTTTGGTATCTTTAGGTTTCAAAAACTCATCTAAAGCTTCATCTAACTCATAATCATCACAAATATGAACATCTTGCAAATAAAAATCTGACATTTTGAAATAAAGATTGCATAAAACTTAAACACACAATGCAAAGAAACCAAAACACACTCTTTATTTTCCTTCCCTTTTTTTTTTTTTTCTTCTTTTTTTTTATGAAAATGAAACTTAAATGAAACACGCTAAATCTAGATTTAGATCTAACAAATGTAATGCAAGAGAAAGCAATAATAAGATTCACGTCGGGTTCACCAAAATGTGTAGGGGAAAAAGCGAGACTAGGCTAACATGTCCTAATCCTTCCTTTTGACACACATTGTGGAATACGAAAGAGCCTAGAGGTATCACACAATTGGCTACTTCTTTTTGTGGAAGAGAGAGCCATGGGCTACCTATTAGGATTTCTATTCCTTTGTTGTAATTGAAAGATAAAATGATACAAGTTCAATTCCTAATCCCAAAGTGCAAGTATGAACTAGTAACAAGATTGCAGAATTAAGATTAAATAATGGAAAGCTATAAACACAAGGACAAGACAAGAATGCAAATGCATACCTGGAGTTAAAATCTGAGTGAAAATGTTCAGGATGGGGGTGTAGGCGCCACTGTCCTGATACTGCCCCTGAAATTGCTCCTGAAACTGCTGTTCTGCCACCTGAAAAGCTGTTTGAAACTTGCTATCTGACAGAAGGACCAGGGCACCCAGCGCCCCTGTCCTAGCAGGACCAGGGTGCCCCATGCCCCTGTCCTGGTCTTTTGTTCTAAAATTTGGTGTGTTGTTCTATCTTCGTCTGCTTCCGTCAGATCTGCAACTTGCGGCGTCGTCTGAATCCCGAAACCTGCACTTATATCTGAAAAGGTATGGTGGGCGGCTATATAGGGTTTTGCCTTAGTCAAACCCCCACTTTGGTGATTTCCACCTCCATGAATAGCCAAGTTGTATTGTAAAAGTAGTGTGTGTGCAAGATCCTAAAATGCAAGTAAGCAAACTAGAGCAACCTAGAAAGTAAACCCTAATTGCTTGTAAAAGATAATGTAAATGCTCCAAATCAAGATGTAAAGAGATCTAAAGCATGCATACAAGTGATATAAGGAAGCTTATGCAAAGACATGAAAACAACATGAAATCATACCCAACCCCATGGGGGGGGGGGGGGTACAAGCCAATCTTCAGTCGGTGATCCCCTATTGTTCTTTAATGCCTTCAAAGCCTTAAATGAATGAAATTGATGAATGCTTGATTGATGGATGTTAAATGTTGTTGAAGTCTTCAAAGATCTTCTCTTTCGCTGCATAGAAGGTCCCTGAAACCAAAATTCGGATCCTTTCAAATGAAGAAAGAGAGCTCTTATATATGAAACCCCAGGTCTTAATTTCAACTTTTGGCCAACCTAGAGATTGAATCTCCCACCAATTTCTTGGGGTTAAGATTTATTTTATGATTGGATCACGCTCCTAAAATTTCGAGAAAAATGTTCGGGACCATGTGCACGCCGGGCGCCATGGTCCCGACAACTTTTCACCAAATTTTCAAGGCCATCGGATATGATGATTTTAGAGCGAATCCCAAAGTTACAGCTGATTTCAAGATGTTTTGACCCCCAAAATCAAGCCCCCAAGTTCAAAATAGGACCTAATTAGGGTTTTAGATTAAATGATGTATTGGAAGAATAAAATGAAAGGGGCACACTTTAATGAAAAGGGCCCAACTTTATGATATGGGAGATGATAATAGAACCCTAGACCTAATTAATTTAATTAATTAAGTGCTAAAGGGGAAATGCAATGCAAAATGCAAAATGTGCCAAGGCGGGTGCTAAACTAGGTGTGAAATTGTACCACCCTAGCAAGTGCGTACAATTTATGACGCTACATTTTGGATAATGAATTTATTCACTCAACTCAACATTAACCTTACCTCCCAAGTGAACCCTCAGGGAATGTTGAGCATTTAATGCTTATTCCCTCTCCCCTCAACCCCTCTCATGTTGACACTTGTCATCCTGGGATTGGGTTGAAAGCCCTCACATAGATATTAAACCATTCAATCTCGACCCTTGTTGAGATTACTCAATCTCAACCATCCATTGCTCCATTTTTTCTATAAATAGAGCCCATTTCTTAATAATCCAGATCCTGAAAACTTGTATCCATTTACATTATAGTCATTTTTAGAGAGAACATTTAGCATAAATCATTAATATTTTGTTATTTTGGATTAAAATAAATCATTTTCATTCCATATCATCTAATTTTAGCTTTTTGTTTACATTTGCATTGCATAAGTAAATAATTTTTCATCTTGAACCTCCATAAGGAATCCATAGTGCAAAAAGTTGTTGAGAGCTACACTTATTTGGAACTTGGAGAGGAGAGGAACAAGGAAGGAGAAGCTACCAACATGGTAGAGAGCATATGGAGATGTTTATTTACATTTTGTAGATTCATTAAGCTTTCTATTTGTTTTGTAGTGTCTTTCTTGATATGCTTGCTTAGGATAGTGTTTTCCATGTGATTTCTAACACTAACAAATTGGTTTCTTGTTGTTTGTGTTTGGTTATCATAACTAATCCTTCCATTTTGTAGAGCATCACAAACAATAGTTCTCTACTGAGTGTTATAGCTTGTTCATCTTTGTTAGATTATTTGCCTCTTCTTGAGATTTAAAGACCTTTGCTTCTTCAAATAGTGTGAAGTTTACAACTTGTTGTTTATTAAGGAAAAAGGTGTAACCCTCCTGGTTCACTACATCATTTCTCAAGTCTTGTATTAAATACCTAGGCATGAAGGAAAATAGATAGGCAACTAACCATAAAGTTTCATATTCGTGCTAAGCTGTAATATGCACGATACATATAATTTTTCTTTTATAGAGCATGAAAGAGTTATTGTTTACCTATGAAGTCTTCTTCATGCTAGGGTTAAATTCATTCAGATAGACTCTGTTATTAGAGTAGAGAATATTTCAAATGTCATTCTCTTCCTCTAATCAGGTTAGTTGTTTGTTTGGGATCATAATTTAAGATTGGGTGATTCACTTAATCTTTTCACTAAATTGATTGTATGAATAGAGCAATATAATTTGAGGTGACACTTTGGAATTTTATTTAACATGCATTCACATTATTGCAAATTATTATTTTTTAACCGGTTAATGTTTATTTCTATTGATATGTAAGCATAGTATACATATTGTTCTTATGAAACTTCTTCTAAATCCAAACCATCAAAATAAAGTGTTTGGAAACAAAAGCTGTATCCATGGATAACCTATCACCTAAAATACTACATATTCAACCAGACTAAGTTCGTTTACATATACGTTTCTCAAAAAAAACAAATTAGGATAGTAAAAATAAGAACCATTTGCTAATGCAAGTTCCTTGCCTTTCCCTTTGCTATTTGTGTCGTCATCTTGTGAGTCTTCTAGATCATCCAAGTCATCATTGTCCTTTGCAGAGAAACCAATCCAAAGAGTGTGCCTCGCTAGTTTCTTTCTTGAGCCCCTTGATCACCCTCTCTTCCTTTTGGAAGATGATCTCAAGCTCGAGCCTACCTTTGCCGACTTATGGCCAGTTGGGCCCCATTTCTCCAACTCCTTGTGAATGTCTTGTCTCTCCCATGCTTGCAGATACTCTTCAATTCCATGCAACCCAATTTGTGCAGACACCCTACATACCTCCTTGTTATTGTTTGTACTCCAGAGAAGGTAGCATCATAGAGGGGGTTGAAATTCACTCGAATGGAGCCAAACTCTGTTTGAGCACACAAAGCCACTCCCATCTTGTGACATATGCATAAAACTCTCCAATCCCCCGCAACACTCCTCTTTCACACTATTCGTGACTATCCATCTCACCTTCTCCAAAATGACCAATTCAAAACACCAAGATATGAACATGGAGGCAATATCTGCATTCTTATGATACTTGTATTGCACCCTTAAGTACTCTTCCCCTAACACAATCTTTATTCTTGCTAGAAAAATCATGGTCTTCAAAATGAAAGACATTGGATAGTCTTTCATCCAAAATCTAGCCCCAAAAGGCCACCATTGGTCTAGTTGCCTTTAGTGAAAAGTTGGGCTCCATGCCAAATCAAGAACTAAGCTCTTCTACACTCCACGACGCCACCACCTTGAAATGTGGAGATCTATAACTTTGTCACTCTTTAACCTACTAAGACTCTCTTTCTTTCTGGTTAAGCTATAAGAATTGCCTCACAAATGAAATGAAGGAGGCTAAAATAGCCAGGGTGGCGGATTGTGTGACAAGCTTGTCACCATTAATGTTGCTACATTAGATACTCAGCTTGTCAGCGACTGCCACTTTTACAAGCTAAATACTCCTCTCTGCTAGAAAAACATATTCACTAAGATATGCTTAGGGATATGTTATGATTCTAATATTTAAGATACAACCCACCATATTGCCTCTAGCTATCACATTTAAGGCTCAATTTTAGGCTTGTCAACTTCCACCATTTGAGCCAATGAGTATGAATTTAAAATCAAATTGGCATTAAGTTTTAAATGATAACTAAAAGACCAAATATTATTTCACTTTAAAACTCACTTCACCCACATGGAGATCAAAAGCCTGATTTGCACACATATCTGCATCTATATTGCCTTCCCTCCAAACATGGGATACTTTGAAGCCTTGTAGGGAAGCTAATATTTCCTTTATTTTTTGAATTTCTAGATCGATCTACCAATATTGATCCCCCCCAAATTATAATATGGATAATGAGTTGGGAATCCCCTTCTGGATGTAACTTTGATACCCCAATTCTTGTCGACAATTGAATAGCCATTAATGAAGCCTTCACTTTAGCTTCGTTATTCATCCCAAACGGGAGTCCCTGCTTTCCTTTTTCTAATATTAAACCCTTTCTATCTTTGGCAACACATCCCACACTTGATGCACCTGGGTTTCCTCAAGCGACACCATCAAAGTTTAACTTGACCCAACCGGACTTCAGGGGATCCAAAGTGAATTCTTCTTACCTTTCTGCATCAGATTAACTTGCGAGGGCCCATTAATAGATCAAATGCCATTGTGATTGAGTTTAAATATCCCAAATATTATAAGGATGCTTATTGATATTAACTCTACTTGCAGCTGTACTAACTAATTCCGAAATGGACCTTTCAATTCTACTCCAAAGTTGTAGATTGCTTTCCTCGAGCCCCTTGAAAAATGCACCTATTCTGCTCCTTCCATATTTCCCATAATATAGTTGAAGGAGCGATGCGCCATATATTGGAATAAATTTATTTTGAAAAGTTTGTTCCCCAACTCTGAAGCCATGTTTTGATATCAGCCAACATTGGAGTGTGCCATTCTAGTTTGTTCAATAATTTCTCCCAACAATATTTTGCCATTGGGCAATGAAGAAGAAGGTGATCTAAATTTTTATCATTCTTCTTGCACATAAAAAACAATAAAGTTCCCGTAAAACCCAACATTTTCAACCTATCTCTAGTCATAATTCTTCCTCTTATGGCTAACCACGTGAAAGAACTTTCCTTTGGAAGACACTTTCTGTTTTAACATAGTTGTATTGGCCAATTTTCCCTAGTTAGATCCGAATCCCGGATGCAATATCCTACTTTAACCAAGTACTTGATAACTCAATGATGAACGATGAGTACCAAACTGGTACTGAGAGGGGGGGGGGTGAATCAGTACAGGCACAAAAAACTTTTTTTGAACCAGTTTGTCTGCAGACATTGCGCTTTGGCAAACAAACAGTAACACCGGTCTTAAACAAAGTACAACCGGTAAAACCAAGAATAACTGAGACAAACATAAACCAGTTGACACTTATCTTTTCATACAATCTAATACTTCATTTCCATTTCACCCTAATACATGAACAGGTAATCTATCATCAGAAATATATAAATAGCTAGATCAACATGATTTATCGCTTGACACAAGACACTAAATAATCACATGAAAAGCATCACACATGACACACATATTTTTCATGTGGAAAACCAACTAGGAAAAACCACGGTGGGGATGAATACCCACAAGCTATTTTTGAACTCTTTAGAAGGCCGCTCTATTAGGAGCCTAGTCCGGTTAAAGACTGTTACATTAGGTTCTGTTACGAACTGATCCTATTAGGGATCACCTTGTTAAGGGATGGCTAGAATACCTGATTAAGGGTTAAACCCTGTTAGAGGTTACCTTGTCAGAGGATTTTATGACCTTAATGGATTTCAGTCACCTTGTTAAAGGATTTACAACAAGTTGGTTAAAGCTACCCAGTTAAGGGATTTTCCAACCGTTGAAGTAGTTAAAGATCAACATGTATTACAATGATCTAGTAGTAGCACTCAATGCCAATGCAGATCCACTTTAGTTCCTTCCTTCTGCACTCACACTATGCAGGCATCAATCCTCTTATCTGGTCTGGCAAGAATCATGTACCTCTACACTTAGATACACACACAACATTTGCCAACAACCTAAACATGAAACACAACATTGACCTTATAGAAAATAGATAGGTCAGTAGCATAAACCCTAAACCCTAAACATTTAGGTTTACCAATACAGTCAGTTCAATCCTAACCGTTAATCACATTTTATTGAATACAACGGTCTTGAACATATCTCAAGATGTTCTCCATCATTCATTCTTTGCCGCTTCAGGAAGCTGATAACCCATCACGTGCTCTCCACTATTTACAGAGACTTTGCACATTCTCGAGGTGGATAGGATCAATCTCCTTCATGCAAGATCCTTCACGTGCTCAAGCTAACATGGCAACATGATCTGATCTTCATTACAATGCTAACTCATCACACAAGCTTGGAACACTTCAACTGGAAACCCTGAAGTTGAGACTACCAACCGGTAGTCATGCAAAACCTTCATATACCGGTTCTCATACCAACATACCAGTTTACCTCAAACAAACATACCGCTTCACCTTTTCACATATACCAGTTCCCAATGTTATACCGGTTCTCACATATACTAGTTCTCGGTATCATACCGGTTCTCTTGCTTGTTGCAAAATTCAATATACTGGTTCACTCTTCAGCATATTTATATCAATGACAACATACAATATCATCATGTCATCATACTCTGCACATATGCCAACAATCTCCCCTTTGGTATCGATGACAATATACAAAGATATCTCTCTGCTTCACATCTTCTCACCAAAATTTGCAGATATCTTCTCTGCTTCACATCTTCTCCCCCTTTGATAACAATGTCAAAGTGGAGGCACAAGCTTACCACGTTCCACTATGTTGCTCCCCCTGAGGAGTAGCATCCTTCAACACATCAATCCTGAAAAGATTTGACAATGCAATACTTGACTGGTGTGGAGCACATAACTTTAGTTCACCTCTTGAAGGGGCAACACCCCTAATTCACCTCTCAAATAGGTAAATGAAGCCTTCGGTAGAGGCTTGGTGAATATGTCTGCTAACTGCTCCTTACTGGAAACATGTTCCAATGCCACCTCTTTGTTCTGAACCTTTTCCCTCAAGAGGTGATACTTGAGTTCAAAGCGCTTGGTTCTAGAATGTAAAACCATATTCTTGGAAATCTTAATTGCACTTGTATTGTCACAAAATATGATTACCGGTTCATATAAAGGAAATTTGAAGCCATTCAATACATGCTTCATCCAAATAGTCTGGGTGCAATTCATAAAAGCTACAACATACTCTGCTTCTGCTATAGACTGAGAGATACAACTCTATTTTTTACTCATCCATGAGACCAGTCTACCACTGAGAAAGAATGCACCATCAGTTGTGCTCTTCCAGTCATCTACATTACCAGCCCAATTAGTGCCTGTGAACACTTTCAGGTTGAAATCATTATTGTATGGATACCATAACCCATAGTCAATAGTTCCCTTCAGATATCTAAGAATCCGCTTGACTGCTACCAAGTGGGATTCTCTTGGGCTTTGTTGAAACCGAGTGGTAATACCCACTGCATGTGCAATGTCCAGTCTGCTATGCACTACATAATGCAACTTACCAATCATTGATCTATAATCCTTCTCATTTACCAGTGCCGAGTCATCCTCTTTTGATAGCTTACAACCAGTCACCATTGGTGTACCAACTGGTTTACTATCTTCCATGCCAAAGGTCTTCAACACCTCTTTGACATACTTGGACTGAGTAATAAAGATTCCATCTTTCATTTGTTGAATTTGTAGTCCAATGAAGAACTTAATATCCCCTATGTGTGACATCTCAAATTCCTTCTTTATCTCATTTGCAAAATCATGAATCATCTTGTCATCTCCTACAAAGATGATGTAATCAACAAATACTTCACAGATCAAAATCTGATCTCCTTCTAATTTCAAGTAGATATTGCTATCTTCACTTGTTCTTTCAAATCCAATCTTCACAAGATGGGAGTGCAAGCGTTCATACCATGCTCTAGGTGCTTGCTTCAGTCCATACAAGGCTTTATGTAGCCTACACACCATTTCACTATCTTCAAATAGGAAAACTCATCTAGTTGCTCTATATACACCTCCTCTTCAACAATTCCATTTAGAAATGCAGATTTTACATCCATTTGGTATACCTTGAATCCTTTAAAAGCTGCATATGCAAGAAGCATACGCACTCCTTCCAATCTTGCTACTAGAGAAAAGGTCTCTCTGTATTCCTCTCCTTCTTCTTCAACATATCCTTTACATACTAGTCTGGCTTTGTTCCTTACCACTGTGCCATCCTCATTCAGCTTGTTTTTGAAAAACCCATTTGGTTCCAATGACATTTTTATGCTTCGGTTTGGGTACCAAAGACCATGTACCATTCTTCTCTATCTGGTCAAGTTCTTCATCCATTGCCTTGATCCAGTCTTCATCTTTATGTGCCTCTTTAAATGATTTAGGTTCAAATTTAGAGATCATACAAGAATTCTCTCCGACCTTTCTTCTTGTAAGGATTCTTGCATCCTTATCTCCTATGATCTGCTTTGGATCATGATTTAGTTTTACATATTCTTGACTGATTCCTCCTTCTTTTCTTCTCCATCCTCATCTTCATTAGCATTAGCATTTACCGATGTAGGAGCACTGTTATCGGTACTTGGCTGATTAGCAACCGGTTCCTAGAAGGTTACAACCGGTTCATTTATCGCTTCATCGTTGTTGGTTTCCTCAAGCTTCTCAGAGGTTTCATCAACTCTTACATTGATGCTTTCAACAATTCTTTGAGTCCTATTGTTGAAACATTTGAGAGCTTTGCTCTTGGTGGAATATCCTAGGAATATTCCCTCATCACATTTAGCATCAAAGTTGTTCAGATGTTCACTCCGCTTGATGTAACATTTGCTACCAAACACTCTAAAGTAGCTTACCACAGGTGTCTTACCGGTCCAATAATCATAAGGAGTCTTATCCTTACCCTTTTTAATGAGTACTCGGTTCATTGTGTAGACTGCAATGCTCACCGCTTCCCTCCAAAAGGTGTGAGCAACCTTTTCTTGGATCAACATAGTTCTAGCTGATTCAACCACAGTCTGGTTGTTCCTCTCTGCTAGGCCATTCTGCTATGGAGTCTGGGGGGCAGACAGTTGCATCTTGATGTTGTTCTCTTCATGGTACTTGTTGAATTCATTGGAAGTGAATTCTCCTCCTTGATTAGTGATAGTTATGATACTTAATGTTAAGTACAGATGCCAAGCTAATAAGATGAGAGGGGGGGGGGGTGAATCATCCAACCTTAATCTTCTATAAAAACAATAGATTCAACCTCGATAACATATACTTCAGTAATTTAACCCAAACTGCTAAACATGCAAACTCAAAAGCATATAAACATCATAACACTCATAACACCAGATTTAACGTGGAAACCCAAATAGGGAAAAACCACTATGGGATTTTGGACCCACTAAGAAAAATACTCTTCTAGAGTATGCTCGATTAAAAGCAAATCCTATTAAAGATTACAAACACATTGCTAGATGTGACCTGGTTAAGGGATTTCCCTTAGATCTGTTAGGATCTTCACCTTGTTAGAAGTGACCTTGTTAAAGGATTTCAAACACTCAATCAGAATGTCACCTTGCTAGAGGGTTTTATAAATAAGACTATTAAGTCCACTTGGTTAAGAGATTTTCTGTCACTTCACAAAATAACAGTAATAAAAATCTATCTGCAACTTCACATCAAAAATGCTAAAATAGATTCTTATTTGTTCAATACAATAGGACTTATCTTGTCCATCTGCTGAGCTCTATACTTTGTTATTCAAACAGATCTTCAAGCTTATGTGCTCGGTAATCACTATGTAGCATCCTTGTGCATACACTTGCCCGCATACATTGTTTATCAACAGTTCCTTATTTATAAACAATTTTCCAACCACTTAATCTCCTTGATCACATATCCCATGATCAATCACAACCAGCAGATCTTCAAACTTGACTAGGTTCAATGTATCCTTTGATCTGAAAACATTTTACCCCACCTTGGAACTTGCATACATTTCTTGAAACTTTTGCTAGGGTATTACAGTTCAATCTGCATTGTAGATCTTCTTGCTGATTTTCCTTTACCATAGATTCTTTAACAAACTTCATGCACGACATACCAATCATTTAATCAATTCCAACTCATAAGCTTCCTTCATTAAATAATGCTTTTATTCATTCAATGCATTCTGTTACTACTCGGTTGCAACTCGGTAAATACTAAACTTCACTTGGTAGACATTCTGCCTTTATTAACCGATAGCGATAACCTCAGGGTTTACTGACTAGGTTCCTTAGGGTTTACCGACTAGGTTCCTTGCTCAGTAACATAGTATAGTATTAACCTTACAATAAATAACACATGTAGGATATCAAAACAATCTAAACATCATGATCTCATCATTGTCTAACTCGGTAATAGTTGCCCATTGAATAACTTATTTCTCCCCTTAGTCATCATATTCTTTCTATGTCTTTTACCGACATCTTTATACTCATCAAATCATACTTCTTAAGATATGGAAACATCATACTAAATTAGAAAATCAATTTCTTGACATCAATGACAAAATAATAATATTAAGACAGTAAACATCCTTAATCAGTTATATCCATAGTCATCAACAACTTTCTCAATATCCTTATAGAAATGCCAACAATCTCCTTTTGTCTGTTATAATGCCAACAATCTCCCCCTTTGGAATTGATGGCAAAACCAATTGATTTGACCTAATTGATTCGGATTGTTGTGAGATTCTGAAATGCTGAAATGCTCTCCCCCTATTATTAGTCTTCTCCCCCATACATTAGTCTTCTTCCCTTTTCTTCAATCTTCTCCCCCTTTGACAACAATGCAAAAAGTAAAGAACTAAAACATAATTTCTTCTTGTATGAAGTGATTTCCTGCTATTGTGTGTCAACTTAGTCTCGGTTAGAGCATTTTGTCTTCAATTCCTATTCCTTGTATTTGTTTCCTGCACACCTTTAGAAAACATCCTAAATTGTGTAAATAAGCATCAATCGACACATAATATTTTGTAGATTCATCGAATTGATGCTTTCATCGAACTTGGTCAGTGAATAGAAGATAGGGGTAGGACCCCTAACTTACTTTTGAGATACTCAAAAGTGTCCCTTGGCAGTGGCTTGGTGAAGATATTTGCTATTTGTTCCTTTGTGCTAACATACTCCAACACCACTTTCTTCTCTTGAGCTTCTTCTCTAAGATAATGATATTTTATAGAGATGTGCTTTGTCTTAGAGTGCATAACAAGGTTCTTTGAAACATTAATGGCACTAGTGATGTCACATAATATAGTTACTGGCTCAATAACTTTCTCATTTATACCTTCCAACAATTGTTTGATCCATGCTATGTTGGTACAATTTAATGATGTAGCAACATATTCAACTTCTGTTGTTGACTGTGAAACACATCCTTGTATCTTGCTAAGCCAACTCACTAGTCTTTCTTCTAAAAAGAAAGCTCCTCCACTTGTTCTTTTTCTGTCATCAATGTTGCCTACCCAATCAACATTAGTATAAACTTTTAAATCAAAGTCATTTCCTTTCTGATATACTAAACCATAATCTTCAGTGCCTTTCAAGTATCTAAAAATTCTCTTGATTGCTGTCATGTGTGTTTCCTTGGGATCTGCAGAGAATCTTGCAACTATAGCTACTGCATGTGCTATATCTGGCCTGCTATGAACAACATATTGTAGCTTTCCAATCATGGATCAGTAAAGTGTCTCATCAACAGATGCAGATTCATCATTCTTTGTTAATTTACAGTTGGTAGTCATAGGAGTACTTACTGGTTTTGAATCCTCCATTCCAAATTTCTTCAAGATTTCCTTTATGTACTTGGATTGAGTAATGAAAATCTCATTTTTCATTTGCAGTATTTGTAAACCTATAAAATATTTTATCTCACCAATTAATGACATCTCAAATTCTTTGCTCATTTCATTTCCAAAGTTCTTGCATAGAGAGTCATTTCCACAAAATATAATATCATCAACAAATATGGCTGAGATCAGTATTCCATTTTCATCATTCTTCATGTACATGTTACTATTTTCACTTGTTCTTATAAAACCAATCTTGATTAAATAAGAGTGCAGTCTTTCATACCATGCTCTAGGTGCTTGTTTTAGACCATATAAAGCTTTGTTCAATTTACATACCTGATCTTTATTCTTGTCTTCACCAAATCCTTCAGGTTGTTCAATAAAAACTTCTTCTTCTAATATACCATTCAGAAATGCAGATTTGTCATCCATTTGATATACCTTGAAATTCTTGTAAGCAGCATATGCCAACAATGTTCTTACTCCTTCAAGTCTTGCCACAGGTGCAAAAGTCTCACCATAATCATTTCCTTCTTCTTGGGCATAACCTTTGCAAACTAATTTTGCTTTATTTCAAATGACCTCACCTTTTTCATTCAGCTTGTTTCTGAAAATCCACTTTGTACTGATTACATTTTTGTCCTTCAGTCTTGGGACCAGTGTCCATGTGTCATTCTTCTTGATTTGATCAATTTCTTCTGTCATAGCATTTATCCAATCTTCACTGTTAAATGCCTCTTTCACTATTCTCAGTTCAAATTCAAATATCAGACATGTGTTCTGTCTCAGTTTGTTCCTTGTCATCACTAGATCATCCTTATCTCTTATAATCTGACTTGATGCATGATGTCTTCTAACATACTTGGCTAATACAAGCTCGGTAGGCTCTATATGATCTTCTTCATCACTTGGTAACTGAATATTCTCTTCATTTTCTTCTGCAGTTTTCTCGATAGGACTTGTCGGTTGAACATAGACAAATTCATCATAATCTTCTGGTTCTTTGGAGTTTCCTTCATCATTTCTTTCTACAAATTCATCAATTTTCACATTTGCACTTTCTACTATTTTGTTAGATGATTTGATCAGACATTTAAATGCTTTACTTCTAAAAGAATAACCAAGAAATGTTCCTTCTTCACTTTTCTGATCAAACTTGCCATTTCTATCATCCTTGTGTACATAGCATCTACTTCCAAAGATCTTGAAATAACTTACATTAGGTTTCTTGTCATACCAGATCAAATATGGTGTCTTCAAAGTTCCTTTCTTCAGTTGTACTCGGTTCAGGGTGTAAACTGTTGTGCTTATTGCTTCTCTCCAAAATGTTTGTAGCACTTTCTTTTTAATCATTAGGGTTCTAGCACAATCCACAATAGATCTGTTTCTTCTCTCAGCTATCCCATTTTTCTATGGAGTTCTTGGTGCAAAGACTTGTCTTTTAATACCATGATCATTGCAGAATAAGTTAAACTCATTAGATGTGAATTCTCCTCCTCTATCTGATCTAAGACATTTCAGTTGTCTTCCTATTTCATTTTCAACTCTTGCCTTGTACCATTTAAACATTTGAAAAGCTTCTGATTTTTCTTTTAAAAACATAACTGACATCATCCTTGAGTAATCATCCACAAATAATATGAAATATTTATCACCATAATAACTATGAACTTTCATAGGACCACAAAGACCAATGTGCACGAGATCTAAAATTCCTTTAGAAGTGTAGGACTTACTTGTAAAGCTTGATCTTGTCATTTTACCCATCTAGCATCTTCAACACATAGCATTCTTAGGTTTTTCCAAACTTGGTAGACCTCTTACTCGGTGCTTCTTGCTTATTTTGATCAGATTATCAAAATT